>NW_027361676.1:76645000-77122500 GCF_039654945.1 Dendrobates tinctorius
CATGTATTCAGCCTGTCTAGCAGCCACAAATCATGCAGCTGCAGTGACACAAACTAAATCTCTGAGAACGCTCAAAATACTCGGAGATCACCCGAGCATGGTCGGAAATCTCAAGCAACGAGCATACTCGCTCATCACCATTGGTAACATTTTAGCCATATAGGGCCTTTTTCAAGCCAAATATAATAGGAAGTGAAGTGTACCTTACTCATTATATATATCTTGAAAATGGCTCTATGTGGCGGAAACGTTGCTGGTTTAGCTTTTATATGCGATAACCAATAACGAGAATGTCTGGTGCCTTAGACCTTTTTGATTTTTAAAGTTCTGGCAACACTGTGGGGAGTTGCCCCAAGACTGCAGGGACCAAAGAGTGGTGCACGGGAATAGAAATCTTTAACCCCTTCATAACTGGACCAATGTCCATTTTTGTGCTTCCACTTTAACCTCCCCTTCTTCCCAGAGCCATAATGCTTATATTTTTCTGTCCACATATACATTTGAGGGCTTGTTTTTTGCGGAACAAGTTGTACTTTTGAATGAAATCTTTCATTTTTCCATATAATGTACTGGAAAATGGAAAAACAGTCCAAGTGTTCTGAAATTATGAAAAAACACGAAATTCTGACATTATTTTTTGGGAATTGTTTTTATGATGTACATTTTTGTGGTAGAAATATGCAATATGATTCTCCTCAGCAATACAATTACAGTGATACCAAAAATATCCAGTTTTTTAAATTATTTTTGTGGTGAAAAAAAACAGAAGTTTACAAAAAAAATTCTGGGTTGTGTCGCCATTTTCCAAGACCTATAACATTTTTCTTTTTTAGCCGATAGAGCTGTGTGTGGCTTAATTTTTGTGGGGTGAAACAACACTTTTAGTAATACCATTTTGGGAAAGATGTGATTTTTTGATCGATTGTCGCAGCCTTTTTTGTGGAATTGTGGTGACCAAAGCCACGTAATTTTGGTGTTCTTGAAATTTTTTTGTTTACCTTTTTTACCGATCTGGTTAATTGATCAGACTTTTCTGAATGCAGTGACACTAAATATGTATATTTTTTTGTAATATCTTTATTTTTGAGGTGGAGGGAGGGTTATTTGAACTTTTAGGGTTTATTTTTTTCATATTTTAAAAACATTTTTTCATTTTTCACTGTCATTGTTAGTCCCCTTAGGGGAATAGAAGATGTGATTGTCAGATCGCTTGTGCTATTTACAGAGATTCCAAAAAATCACGGTCTTCTTCTAAGCCAGGTAACAGGCAGGTTTTCAAAGGAGCTGCATAATGACAGGCCCGGGATTATCAGCTGGCTCCCAGCTGCCATGACAACCTATCGGTGACCCGCGATAACGTCACAGGCGCACCAATGGGCGGAGAAAATGATGCACACACATGCCGACACATAATTGGGCACAATTTAGGCAGCATGTATCACATGATTTGCGTTTTGAATTCTTCTGTTAGGTTCATTTGTACTCCACAATAAAGCATTAAAAATGTATGTGCTGGTGACTTGTTGCATCTTATTCTTCTATGGTGGATCAAGTTGGAACTCACCCCCAAGTTAGCATGCCTCATCTGAAGGCATATTGTTTATCTGTGGCATAGTGGTATAGATGTTGCATAATATTTAGGGACAGAATGATACATTTTGTTATATGTAAGGCATGTGTGGACATTTTGGGACAGGCAGTTCCAGGGCTGGAATGGGAGAAAGAAACAGCCCTGCCACACAAACCCCACCAGCCCACAAACTATAACACTCCCCACCCCCAATCACTGAATTTTGCTTTACTTTGTCGTGCTCCTCACTCTCCTAAAAGGAGATATTTGAAGACCAACATGTGAATGGCGCCACAGTGCGTATGATTGACCACAGCTCCATTTACATGGTGCTCTACATATAGATCTCCTATTTTCAGGATCGTGGCGGTCCCAGCAGTCGGAGCTCAAGCAATTGGAAAGTTATCCCCTATCCAGAGGAGAGGGGATTACTTGGGATAATCTATTTAAACAAGTTTTCCAATATTTTATTTTTATTTGGCCATAGTAATATTAAAATTACTAAACCAATATTGACCCTCACAAAGTCCAATGTCGCCTCTTCAACAACAGGACAGGAAGAGTGATACTGTGCAGTGTATATATACAAGACAGGAGGAGTTGTAGTGTGCAGTCTGTATATACGGTACAGGAGGAGTGGTACTGTGCAGTGTAAATATACAGGACAGGAGTATATATATGGGACTGAAGTGTAAGTGACTCACCAGCACCTGCGCAGGAGAACAATGAAGCCAATGCTAATGGTGGAAAAGCTAAGTTTAATCGCGCTATTGCAGTGTGCATGCACGGGATCCCGGGGCCATCAGTACATGTCACAGGGCACTGTGAGGCTAATGGGAGGGGTGGAACACAAATGAGCACTGGAGGCAGAGCTTTCTTCCAGGCACTGCACGCCGCAGAGCTTTCTTCCAGGCACTGCACGCCGCAGAGCCTGAAAGAACACATTACCATAAGGAAATAAAAGTCGATTTCTCCACAACAAGACCTCAGATATAGGCATACAGGTAGGACTATTCTAACCATTCTGTTACCTGTTTGCCCATATCAATAGCTTAAAAACGTCCCAGGGGGTTACAGATTCGAGAAGTATGTACAGCATATATAGCTCCATAATACATACTGTGTTAAGGAATATAGAGTGGAGCTCTGTATATAGTGTAGATATGTGCCAGTGTAAATAGCATGAATTCCACACTATATACACAGCAACATCTACATTATATATATAATTAAACAAAAAGGTCAAAACATAATAATAATAATACATTTTATTTTTATAGCGCCGACATATTCCGCAGCACTTTACATTTCAGAGGGGATTTGTACAGACAATAGACATTACAGCATAACAATAATCACATACAGTAGATTATAACAAATAACAAGAGGAGTGAGGGCCCTGCTCGCACGCTTACAGTCTATGAGGAAAGAGGGAGACACGAAAGGTGGGTGTATAAAACATGTATATTAATCATATTTGGCCAGGAGCTGATAAAAAATTTTTATTTTAACTCCCCCTAATGTATGGACATAGAATAAATGTGGAGTACTCCTAATGACATGCAACCAAAAAGAACCAGTGGAGTAACCATAAACCACAAGAAAAAGGTGGTATACAATGTAGAAAACACATCTTTATTAAATTTAAAAAATCAAACATTCATAGTACATGAAGTATTTGAGAGTACACTCCAGAAAAAACACACAGACAGTGTGAAGTTGCAATCAAACAAATCATCAATAGCGGCAAATAATGGTGTAATTTATAGTTATAACGCCCCCCATTGTGCAAAATATGACAGGTTAATAAAATAAACCACATGGTAGTGAACCATAGATACACAGGGACCTCAGTGATATGAGGGTAGCGCTCAGAGTAAATATCCAAATAACCACATGATTATATCCTCACTTACCCATATTGCCTCTATGCCCAAGGTAAACGTCACACTGTCGCCCCCGACGCGCGTTTCGCCACTGCTTTTTCAAGGGGAAGTGTCTGCCTGTACTACTAATCCATATTTATGCCCAAGATCACAGGTGCCGGTAATCGAGACGGCGCATGCACAGTGTGGTCGGGCAACACGAACACAATGATCCGCTGCCATCACTGAAGGCGCGAGCATATGTGGTCAATCACCACCCATATGACGTCAGTATAATGCGCGCGACTCATAATAGATGGCCGGAGCATAGCGCGCCGAAGCCAGTCACACCGCGCACGCGCACTGGACCGCGGCCATTTTCCTGTAGGTAAACTGCGGGCTGCCATAATGGAGGAGTCTCTCTCAAAATACAATAGCTATTCCTTGGCTCAAATGGGGATCAAATAGCCGCCACCACTATACACAGAGAATAGCAAGCTAAGATCAATCACAATCCTCATGCCAAGTCATGATCACTTTCTTACGTAACAGAATACCATAAATAAATGAATAAATGAATGAACCAATTATTAATCAGGCTAAATATGGGAAGAGTGGCCACCAGCAATACTGCTCTAAATGTGCACTTAGAATAATCTTTACTATATCCATTTCGAAATAATCAATATTTCGAAAATGAAATTGAGCAAGTACCATACATCAATAAACATACGGCACACAGTAATATGTGGCCACTTTCCCCATATTCCATCCCAGGCCAACAATGAGGTATCCAAATAAACCAGTCTATACTGAAGTATATAAAAAAGTGGGAAGGTTTCAAATACTCCAAAATCCCCACTTTAATCAGTATCTATTACACGAATACATGTTGAAACAATCTAAGAACAAACTGTCACATGACAAAATGTTCAAGTCAATGTTACTGTAACAAAAAAAAAAAATAATAAAGAAAAAAATAATGAAGAAAAAAAGTTGTCTTGTGGTTTATGGTTACTCCACTGGTTCTTTTTGGTTGCATTATATATATAATTGCCTTAAATTGTCCATCATCCACTTCCGTCTGGATGTCCCCGAATCCAATAATCCACCTCGCCGCACCGGAAGTACGCCAACCGCCATTTTGGAACACCCAAGTGATGTTGCTCGGATCCAGGCCGCCGCTGCGATTCCGAACGCCACTGGGATCCCAGCTGCCGCTGGGATCTAGGCCACCGCTGCAATCCCGAACGTCGCTCCGATCTCGACTGCCACTGGGATCCCAGTGGCCGCTCGGATCCAGACCACCACTGCGATCCCAACCGCCGCTCGGATCCATGCTGCCGCTGTGATCCAGGCTGCCGCTGCAATCACGAGGCTGTGAAAGGGGTGTAACGAGGGGGTATAACGAGAGGGGTGTAATGAAGGGGGTATAATGAGAGGGTGTAATGAGGGGGTGTAATGAGGGGGGAGTAATGAGAGGGATGCCGCCACCGGACCCGAACCAGGACCCACCGCCTGACTACACGCGCCGGATCCTGCCGCTGCCTGCCCACCCACCACCGTGCAGTCACAGCCGGCAGGAAAGACCACGGCTTGCGGCCTGTGCTGGAGATTGGGTGCGGCCACCCTCTGGTGGCGCTGCATACCATCTTCAGCACAGGCTGAAAAACACTGTCTTTCCTGCCGGCTGTGAGAGGGGTGTAACGAGAGGGTGTAATGAGGGGGGAGTAATGACAGGGATGCCGCTGCCGGATCCCCGTCAGGACCCACCGCCTGACTACACGCGCCGGATCCCACCGCTGCCTGCCCACCGAGGCTTGAGGCCTGTGCTGCAGATTGGGTGCGGCCACCCTCTGGTGGCGCTGCACACTATCTTCAGCACAGGCCGCAAAACACCGTCTTTCTTGCCGGTTCTGACTGCACAGAAGTGGGTGGGCCGCCATCCCCAGCTCCACAAAGCTGCACCCATCGTGATGTTACTGCCCTCCTGATGCGATAGCATCGGGCACACATCTAGTACTATATAAACATCTGTACATTATATACTATATAAATGCACAGTGTGAACTTAGTCTAAATCTTTGACATGGGTAACAACATCCTTAGCTTTGTCTGTAGCAGTAAAATAGATCTCTGACCACTAAAAAAAATAAGTAAATTATTCTGTGCTTAATTTTCAATCTAATTTTAATAAAAAAACAAAATGATATTCAACAGTTATTTCCTTCCATGACCATATTATATATTCCGTGTAACTACTTTGTGTGGTGTATTCATTATTTCTAATGCAGCATTGTCATGTACATAAATATACGCCTATTAACCGGCTGACTTTTCATTTTGCTTCAACAAGGTCCCTGCGTGGTATGGAAGCTCGCTAATTATGTTTCACACATGAACATTTGCAGGATTAATGCTGCGGATTTCACATATATATTTATACTAATAATTATAATGCAAAGTGTAACGTGGGACCGAGAGACATTTCTTTAGGCTGGAGTTTATCCATTCACGATGGACGTCTGGAGGGCAGAATACAATGCTGTGCCAACCATCGAGGCTCGGAATGGGGCCTCAATAGCAGGCAGGGCCGGCATTTGGGACAGGCAGACCAGGCAGATGCCTGGGGCCCCCACCTACAAAGGGGGCCCTGTTATGATCGAGTCACCGTAGGAGGCAAAAACAGAAATGCTAGCTAAGGCCTGAAAACCAGAGAAGTTGGCAACTATCAGATTGCAGACCCCTGAACCTATCAACACAACTAGCAGTAGCCGTGGGGGGTTCCTACGATGACCTAGACCCCTCGATCACAGCCGGAGAGATACATAGGCCTAAAAAAGGAAAGGGGAAATCTAACTGCCCCAGAGCAGACCCCAAAGCAATAGGCAGCCCCCCCACATATAATGACGGTGAAGCAAGATGAAAACACTTACACAGACAGAAAGACAGGCTGAGCAAAGACGGGGCCCAAAAACTACCTAGATAGGAACGGATAGGAAGGCTGCTGTCTGCAATCTGCCAAAACCCTATCAGAGACAAAAGCCAACAAGCTGATATAAAAATGGCCCTGAAGCAACTAAGCTTCAAAAACTAAATCAGCACTCAGGTACATTCAGAAGACAGAGCTCACGGAACACTGCACACTCCAGCAGGGAGTGGCAGAATCCAAAAAGCAAGAAAAACAAAAACACAAAAACAAATCTTAGATGCAAAAGGCAAAACAGAAAACTTAGCTTTAGGAGAGCAGGAATAAGACTGGAGTCCAAGAGTCCACAGAGAAATCACCCGCAGGGCAGAAAGGGCGTAGGCTGCCTTAAATCCAGTCAGTGACTCCACTCAGCCAATCGTCCTCATCAGTCCCAGGTGTCTGATAATCAGGCTCACTACCTTCCTTCACTAGAATAGGGAGTTCACCAGGCCTCAGTGACGGAGGGGAAAATGAACTCACAACAGTACCCCCCCCTTGAGGAGGGGTCACCGAACCCTCAACAACGCTACCAGGGCGATCAGGGTGAGCCCGATGAAAGGCACGCACCAATCTTTTGGCATGAATATCAGAGGCAGAGACCCAGGAATTATCCTCCTGACCATAACCCTTCCACTTAACCAAATACTGGAGTCTCCGTCTAGCCAGACGGGAATCCAGAATTTTCTCTACCTCATATTCCAAGTTACCTTCAACCAATACAAGGTCCGGAGGTGCCACCTCAGGCACAACTGGCTCAACAAACCTCTTCAACAAGGACTTATGGAACACATTATGGATCTTAAATGTGACAGGAAGAGCCAAACGAAAAGAGACCGGATTAATAATCTCCAAAATCTTGTAAGGTCCAATAAATCTAGGCTTAAACTTAGGAGAAGCCACCTTCATAGCAATATTTTTTGATGATAACCACACCATATCACCAATCTTAAACTGGGGACCAATGGTCCTATGTCGATTGGAAAACCGCTGGGCCTTTTCCTGGGAGAGAGATAACTTATCCACCACTTGGTCCCAGATCTGGTGCATTCTCTCCACCACAGTGTCAACACCTGGGCAGGCAGAAGGCTCCACCTGCCCTGAAGAAAATCGAGGGTGAAAACCAAAGTTACAAAAAAAAGGTGACATCAAAGTGGCAGAACTAGCTCTATTATTTAAAGCAAATTCGGCCAAGGGCAAAAATGAAACCCAATCATCCTGATCAGCGGAAATAAAACATCTCAAATATGACTCCAAGGTCTGGTTTGTTCTCTCTGTCTGCCCATTGGCCTGAGGGTGAAAAGCAGAGGAGAAGGACAACTGAATTCCCAACTTGGAACAGAACGTCCTCCAAAATTTAGACACAAATTGAACTCCTCTGTCAGATACAATGTTCTCAGGAATCCCGTGCAAGCGAACCACCTGTTGCAAAAACAGAGGCACCAACTCAGAGGAAGATGGCAACTTAGGGAGTGGTACAAGATGAACCATCTTAGAGAACCTATCACAAATCACCCAAATAACAGTCATTCTTTGAGAGACCGGCATATCAGAGATGAAATCCATTGAAATATGGGTCCATGGCCTCCTGGGGACCGGCAAAGGCATCAACAACCCACTAGAGCGAGAACAAGATTTAGACCGGGAGCAAGTCCCACAGGACTGCACAAAATTCCTGACATCATGAGACAAGGTGGGCCACCAAAAAGAGCTACTCACCAGATCTCTAGTACCAAAAATACCTGGATGACCAGCCAGTGCAGAGCAATGAACTTCAGACATCACTCTCTTCTTCCACTGGTCAGGAACATACAACTTTCCACTGGGGCAAAGCTCAGGTTTGTCCTCCTGGAACTCTTGCAGAGCAAGTCTCAAATCGGGCGAGATGGCAGAAAGAACTACCCCTTCGCCTAAGATGGTGGCAGGCTTGGTCACCACAGGAGAATCAGCAAAGAAACTCCTAGAGAGGGCGTCAGCCTTGACATTCTTAGTTCCAGGAAGGAAAGAGACCACAAAATCAAAACGTGTAAAAAACAAGGCCCACCTAGCCTGTCTAGGGTTCAAGCGTTTAGCCGACTCTAGGTAAATCAAATTTTTGTGGTCAGTGAGGACCACAACTTGATGTTTGGCTCCCTCCAACCAATGTCTCCACTCCTCAAGTGCCCATTTCATGGCCAACAGTTCCCGATTCCCCACATCATAGTTACGTTCAGATGAAGAGAACTTGCGGGAAAAGAAAGCACAGGGATTAATTTTAGATGTTACCGGATCCTTTTGGGACAACACCGCTCCTGCACCAATCTCAGAAGCATCCACCTCTACCTGGAATGGGAGTGAGACATCAGGTTGCCGCAGAACCGGGGCGGAGGTAAATCTACGCTTCAGCTCCTGAAAGGAAGCAACCGCCTCCGGAGACCAATTCAACACATCCGCACCCTTCCTGGTCAGGTCAGTCAATGGTTTGGCAATACTAGAAAATTTTGCTATAAATTTCCGATAAAAATTAGCAAAACCCAAAAACTTCTGGAGGGCCTTCAAAGAAGTGGGCTGAACCCAATCATAAATGGCCTGTACCTTGGCCGGGTCCATTTCAATAGTTGACGGAGACAAAATAAATCCCAAAAAAGAAATTCTCTGTACTCCAAAAAGGCATTTTGATCCTTTGACATACAGAGAATTCTCTCTCAAGATCCGGAACACAGTCCGAACATGTTCCACATGAGAATCCCAATCCTTGGAGAAGATCAAAATATCATCCAGATAGATAATCAAAAATTTATCGACAAAGTCTCGGAAAATATCGTTCATGAAGCACTGGAAGACAGAAGGGGCATTAGTGAGCCCAAAAGGCATCACCAGGTACTCAAAATGTCCCTCCGGAGTATTAAACGCCGTCTTCCATTCATCCCCCTGCTTAATGCGGATAAGATTATACGCCCCCCTGAGGTCAAGCTTGGTAAACCAGCAAGCACCTCTGACTCTAGAGAATAGATCCGAAATCAGGGGTAACGAATACTGATATTTAATAGTAATTTTATTGAGGGCACGATAATCAATACAAGGCCTTAAAGAACCATCCTTCTTGGCCACAAAAAAAAAACCGGCACCTAAGGGTGAAGAGGATGGTCTTATATGACCCTTCTCCAACGCCTCCTTAATATAGGACCGCATAGCCTCGTGCTCGGGTACAGATAAATTGAA
Organism: Dendrobates tinctorius; assembly: GCF_039654945.1. Classification (NCBI taxonomy): domain Eukaryota; kingdom Metazoa; phylum Chordata; class Amphibia; order Anura; family Dendrobatidae; genus Dendrobates; species Dendrobates tinctorius. The sequence continues at coordinate 76,654,605 of NW_027361676.1, forward strand.
GAGCCGACCCTTAGGAAATTTACACCCCGGGTTTAGTTCAATTGCACAGTCATAACTCCTATGAGGAGGCAAGGACGCAGACTCATTCTCACTAAATACATCATAGTAGTCCGCCAAATAGTCAGGCACCTCATGCGACTGAGGAGAGGTGGAAAACACTGGAGCCTCACTAAAGGTACACCGGCAACCCCAACTCACCACAGACACAGACTTCCAATCCAAAACTGGATTATGAATCTGCAACCAGGGAAACCCCAGAACAACGGCATCATGCAGACCGTGCAACACCAAAAATCTGCAATTTTCTTGGTGGTCTGGGGCGACCCGCATGACCAACTGGGTCCAAAACTGAGGTTTATTTTTTGCCAGAGGGGTAGCATCAATCCCCCTCAAAGGGATAGGCATCTGCAGAGGTGTCAACGGAAATCCACAACGTTTAGCAAAATCCAAGTCCATTAGGTTTAGCGCTGCTCCCGAATCCACAAAAGCCTTGGCGGAAAATGTGGACAGGGAACAAATCAGAGTAATCGCCAAAAGAAACTTAGGCTGAACCCCACCAACAGAAAACGTGTGTGCAAAGCGTTTCTCACGTTTAGGACAAACAGAAATAACATGTGAGGCATCTCCACAGAAAAAACACAGCTTATTACGCCTTCTGAATTCCTGACGTTGCGCCTTAGACAAAACTCTATCACATTGCATAGGTTCAGACGTCTGTTCAACCGGTGGCAACACCTCTCGTGTAATCCTGCGTTCACGTAAACGCCGATCAACCTGAATGGCCAAAGACATAGAATCGTCCAGACCAGAGGGAACAGGAAATCCCACCATAGTATCTTTTACGGTTTCTGACAAACCCTTCCGAAAGAGAGCAGCCAAGGAACTATCATTCCAGGTAGTAAGGACCGCCCACTTTCGGAACTTTTGACAGTACAACTCTGCAGATTCTCGACCCTGGTTCAATGCTAAGGGTCTTTTCAGCCTGATCAATAGCATTAGGTTCGTCGTACAGCAACCCCAAGGCTTGAAAAAATGCGTTCACATTAGTCAGAATAGGGTCATCTGGTTTCAAAGAAAACGCCCAATCCTGGGGATCGCCACGCAGCAAAGAGATGACAATTTTAACCTGCTGCGCGGGGCTCCTGACGAGTTAGGCTTCAAAGCAAAAAATAATTTACAATTATTTTTGAAACTCAAAAATTTAGATCGATCCCCAAAAAATACATCAGGTGTGGGGATCTTTGGTTCAACAGCATGTGAACGAGCAAGATAGGCGGAAATTCCTCGCACTTCAGCAGCGAGCTGCTCCACACGATCAGACACGTGCTTTATCTCCATTGAGAGAAAAAAAAATTCCCCCTACGGCCTCAGAGATATAGAGGAAAGAATATACACTTTTTTTTTTTTTAAACACAATTCTTTCCTGCTATTGAGTACCCCCAGGATCTGCGGTTGGGCGGGTGATTCTGTTATGATCGAGTCACCGTAGGAGGCAAAAACAGAAATGCTAGCTAAGTCCAGAAAACCAGAGAAGTTGGCAGCTATCGGATTGCAGACCCCTGAACCTATCAACACAACTAGCAGTAGCCGTGGGGGGTTCCTACGATGACCTAGACCCCTCGATCACAGCCGGAGAGATACATAGGCCTAAAGAAGGAAAGGGGAAATCTAACTGCCCCAGAGCAGACCCCAAAGCAATAGGCAGCCCCCCCACATATAATGACGGTGAAGCAAGATGAAAACACTTACACAGACAGAAAGACAGGCTGAGCAAAGACGGGGCCCAAAAACTACCTAGATAGGAACGGATAGGAAGGCTGCTGTCTGCAATCTGCCAAAACCCTATCAGAGACAAAAGCCAACAAGCTGATATAAAAATGGCCCTGAAGCAACTAAGCTTCAAAAACTAAATCAGCACTCAGGTACATTCAGAAGACAGAGCTCACGGAACACTGCACACTCCAGCAGGGAGTGGCAGAATCCAAAAAGCAAGAAAAACAAAAACAAATCTTAGATGCAAAAGGCAAAACAGAAAACTTAGCTTTAGGAGAGCAGGAATAAGACTGGAGTCCAAGAGTCCACAGAGAAATCACCCGCAGGGCAGAAAGGGCGTAGGCTGCCTTAAATCCAGTCAGTGACTGCACTCAGCCAATCGTCCTCATCAGTCCCAGGTGTCTGATAATCAGGCTCACTACCTTCCTTCACTAGAATAGGGAGTTCACCAGGCCTCAGTGACGGAGGGGAAAATGAACTCACAACAGGGCCCCCTGCATCTGCAGCCCATTTATCAAGTGCCCAGAGGGTGTACAGCAGTGAATAATGCTGTGCATTGTTCTGAAGTCTTGGAGTGTCTCTCGCAAAGCCCCTTGAGCCCCCCTGTCTCTTTCTCCCTGCAGTTAAGAGTGAGGGGGAGGGGCCGATTACAGCACAGTGACAGCCAGGAAGATGGCTGAAGCTCTGTATGTCTCCTCCTGAGTCCTTATCATGGCTGCTCCTAGCACTGTCCTGAGAATGGATATGCCTAAGTGAAGCCACAGGACCTGTTAAGTAAGAGCAGCAATAACAGGTCAGAGTACAGTGATTTCCTCACTGTGGTCCCAGAGCTCTGTGCTGATCGCTGCAGGATCAAGATTCACAGCCACATACAGCATTGATCAGCATCAGCTCTGACCACAGTCACTAAATCACTGCTTATAATGTGACAGGGTGACCTCCTGTCACTACTGTCTGGATGACACAAGACAGGGATATTGGGACGCCCTCACACCTAGGGCAGTGGGGGTACTCGGTACCGGGCCCGGTGGATCTCAATGGAAGTTGTCACGGTAGCTGTGACCCGGCCCGTGGCCCTGGGCGCCCATTGTAAATGTTCAGTGTGAATGAATAAGTCGTGGCGCCACCTGTGGTGTTCGGCAATGTAGATGTTAGGCCAACGCTGCAGACAGAGCCTCTGGGACAGATGGTGTGGTGCAGCAGTGATGGTATAGCCCTCCACAGGCAGGGCTGTTGTCCAGGGCAGAGTAGATATGGTGACACTTAGATGGTGTAGTGTCAGGCGCAGGGTATGTAGCAGTGCTATGCAGGTTGACGCAGGAATAAGTGGAGGACACCAGAGCATGTAGTTCCAAAGCTTTACTCACAGTCTGTCGTACAAACAGGTGCCTGCTTCTGTGCCGTGTCCTCCGGGTCTGGGACTCAGTCAACCCCCAGGCCAGATGGAATACTCCTTTCCAACCCTCCGCCAACTTGTGCCTTTCTGAACGTCTACTCTTATAGCGCCTTTAGATGAAGTACTCCTAGTACTGAGTTACACTGGAGTTCCTCCTGTCTGATGTTCCTACGAACTCTACTTGTACGGCAGACAGCTGTAGCCTGCTTCTGGGACTCCTTGCTACTAAGTTCCGGCTCACTATCCAGTTGCTGTTGTGCCCCCAAGTCTTGTGTGGGAATAAAGTGGTCACTACTTCTATTCCTCCGGTGTCTGCTGCAGGACCATTAGTATCCGTACAACCTCGGGGACCGGGCCCCGGCCTTGCGCTTAGAACTTCTAGGAAGGGTTCTCTTCTCACCCACGTCCTCTGTTCTCTTTTACTCCTCACGTTCCGTACTAATCCTTTCTTTCTATGGAGAGTCAAGCTTTCAGTCTATGTTGCTCTCTCTCTCTTTCTGGGATCTGCTGCAACAATTCCATCCATCTATCCCTCTCTCTAGGGATCTTCTTCTCTCTCCAACCAACTACTGACTGACTACTTAAACTCTTCCCGCTCCTTGAAATGTAATCTAACTCCACCTACCTCTCAGCACGTTTCGTGTTCCAAGCAGGGAGCCACCAATGGGTGCTTTGCTATACTCCAAGCAGGGAGCCGCCAAAGGTGCTTTGCTACACTACTTTGTGGTGTGGGGTGCATGCGTTGGAGCGTGGTCACGAGTCTCCACCTTACCTGGATGGTGAGGTATCACACCTCAGGAGGAGGTGCAGTACCTCTGTGGCGACTGAGCCTCTGGTGAGCCACAATATTGTCTGCTGAATCAGGGGATTTATGATATAGAAATAAATGAATTCCCATGTGAAATAATAAGCGTAAACCATACATATATATAGTACTAGTACAGGTGTGCATTTGAATCAGCGTTTTTGGTGCATTTTTTTTTTTTTTTTTGCTGCCAAAGCCTGCTCTCTTGGCAGTAAAATCACTGCTTTCAAAATGCCCATTTTTTAGGGTATGTGCAGACGATCCAGAAACGGCAGCACTTTGGATGCAGCGGACATGTGCTCTGTCTAAAGTGCTGCCATCTTACGCAGGTGATTCCACATGTGTTCATCCCATCCACTATGCTGTAACATCTGGCCGCTGCGGGTTGGATGCTGCGGATCTACGCCGCAACCAGTTTACTGTGAAAAGAAAAGGGGGAGACAGGGCGCTTCCAATGCGTAGGTCTGTATGGAAAGTAGATGAGTGCACAGCAAGTGTTAGGCTCACCTGATAGGGTTGTGAGAGTCACAACACCTATAATCGAATAAAACAGCTGCAGCAGTCTGCACGAGGTCCAAGGACTTGGTACAAAGAGAAGGCTGGTAGTGCAATAAGAGACTGCGCTGCTGTGGTAGAATTCAAGATATCTTTATTGCCAATGCGTTTCCTGAGCCAGTCCCAGCTCACTTCATCAGTTGCCCTGATGAAGTGAGCTGGGACTGGCTCAGGAAACGCATTGGCAATAAAGATATCTTGAATTCTACCACAGCAGCGCAGTCTCTTATTGCACTACCAGCCTTCTCTTTGCAACCAGTTTACTGATTGAGGACACAGACCCTTAGAGCTTTTGCTGTTTTTTTTTTGTATAGTATTCATTTTGTCTACAGTACATGTTTAATAAAGTTTGTTTTATTCACCAAAAACACAGCGAAAAACAGCGTTGTGACATTTGCAGCTTTTCTAAAACTTTTTCATTGCTTTCTACGGGTGAAAAAAATTGCTGAAAGAAGTGACACACTGCAAATTTAAAAACCGCTGCAGTTGTGAAATTCAGTCAGGAGAAAATAAAAGGGTGTGCAGGAGATTCCAGAAAATCTCAGTCTTTGCTTGTGCTGTAAAATGCTGTAAACTTATTATTTGCAGAAGAAAAAGCTGCAAAAATTCTGCATATGAACGTGGCCAAAAGCTGCTTTTTAAAGTGCCAGCAAAACATATGAGATTTCCGAAATCTCCTGCATGCGCTTGTTTTTTTTCTGACTGAATTTCTGAACTGTAGCGCTTTTTAAATCTGCAGCGTGTCACATCTTTCCGTGTGTTTTCACCTGTAGAAAGCAATGAAATAATATAAAAAAGAAAGCTGCAGATATTGCAACGGCATTTTTTGCTGCAATGTTTTAAGGAGTTTTGGTGAATTAAACTATGAAGTCTGGTTCACACGTTCAGTATTTGATCAGGATTTCACATCAGGATTTGTAATGCAGAAACAGCAGTGAAACAATCAGAGGAAAAGTATAATAGAAACACGTCACCACTTCTGGATTTCTCACCCTCCTGGTTTCAACTTGCAAATACTGATGTGAAATACTGACCGAATACTCAACGTGTGAACATGGCCTTAAACATACTGTAGACAAAGCAAACATCCTCACTTTAAAAAAAGCTGAAAAAAGTGTAAAGAACACCAGAAAACAAGCTGAATGTGAAGGTGTTTTGAACGCAACATTTTTACTGCCAATAGAACAGGTTTCGGCTACTGAAAAAAAATGCATGTGAACATAGCCATAGTGTTACATAGGACTGCAGGTGACATCTAATATATTATCTGTTCTCAGAGAGTTATCACTGCTATCTCTGGTGTTACATAGGATGAGGTCACAGTCATGTGACTGGTCACGTGAGCCAGGAGGGCTTCTGTTCTGGAGTGTGCTGTGCATAGAGGGAATTGTATGGCGATCGGTACACAGTCCCTTCTGAAATGACAGGTGGGCGTGGAGGCTGATTTTCAGTGCGGGAAAACTACAATCCCACAGGTGGGAGTGTCAAAATTGGGACTGTCCCGCTGGATCTAGGACGGTTGGGAGCCCTGCTGTGTTATCTGCAGTGTTAAAAAAAAATAAGAGGGGGTTGGGGGACAACTCTTTGTCTTTGTGGTTTGGGCCCCCCAATCATTTCTGACCCTAGCAACGCTCCTATGTAAAGCTAATAGTGGCAGACCCGTCGGCCGATATAAGGCCCCTGAATATGGGAGCCACAGTGCCAGCACTGGCTCCAGGCCCCTCTGCCAACTGTTCTTGTAATGTAACCTAAATGCATGATTTTACAATGTTAGGCTACTTTCACACTTGCGTTTTTTTGTGCTGCGCACCGTGCGCAGTGCAAACGCACAAAAAAAAGCATCATGCGTTTGTGTGCGTTTTTTTGCGGGTTTGAGTGAGTTTTTTTTAAAAAAAGCATGCATTTTTTTGCGCATACGTGCGCATTACCATGCGCACGTATGCACACCCATAGACCATAATGGGTGTTTGGGTGAAAAAAACGCATTGCGTGCGCATGCGTTTTTTTGGGGCAAGTCGGACGCACAAAAAATGCAACAGGATGCATTTTGTGCGCCTGAGCGCACACTACAAAAAACCGCATGTGCATACAAACGCGTACAGACGCATGTGTATGCACACCCATGTAAAGTATAAGAAAAAAAAGGCATGCGTTTTTTTGCGCAAAAAAACAGCGCAAAAAAACGCAAGTGTGAAAGCAGCCTTAGCATTTGGGGCCCCACTTTAAACTTTTGCCTAGGGCCCCACTTTGTCTAAAACCGTCCCTGATGGCAGGTAGGGTGTGATGTGTTATATAACCTTTTAGAAGGCAATGACTCACAGCACACGCTTGTTTTGATCTCTTATTAGTGTCAGTATAACTGAAGTCCATCTTTTAGTCTTATCATTAGGAGCGCAGCCAGTGTCAGTCAGAGCCATAGGATGCAGCTTCACATCCAGGTTTGACTGACACTGTGTTCAATACCTGTTATAGGAGCTATTCGCTTGTCGAACACCTTCAGGCTCATTTACTTAGAGAAGGAGTATCTGTGAAGTCTGGAGAGCAGGCGTAGTGCATTATTCATATCGTTCTGTAATAAACAGATGATAGGTTTCTTTGTTATTTTAGTGACTATACCCCATCCTGTTATTGATGAGATGGTGAGAAATATGTGTTTGATTCAGATTCCAAAGTCTTTGTGTTCCCTGCAGAGCCTGGGTCTGCCATAAGCCATTCTGCTGTTAAAGGCAAGTACAAGATAAGCCTTGTGAGAGCCGAGGATGCGTCAGAATGGAGGCTTGTAAATATGTTTATCTGATGCAAATGGTAAATGCAGAGAAATCCATAAAAATGCAAACACAAATGAGAGAGCCCTTAACTGCTAAACTGAAAGTCTCAGAAGCTGTGACTAGAAGAGTCCTTTAATCTGTCATCGACGGGTGGGATGGTTTTCAGAAATTCTGATTCACCGAACACACATGGAATAGTATATACGCTTTATTTGTAAATGTAGAGAATGTATAGGAACTAAAATGCTGATATAATATATCATATACAGTGGGGAAAATAAGTACCGTATTTGATACGCTGCCAATTTTGCAAGTTTTGCCACCTACAATGTATGGAGAGGTCTGTAATTTTTATCGTAGGAACAATTCACTTGTGAGAGAAAGAATCTATAAATAAAAAAAAAACAGAATCACATGGTATGAGTTTTAAATTAAATTGCATGTTGCATGAAAACAGTATTTGATCACCTACCAACCAACAAAGTTCTTGGTCTCACAGACCTGTTAGTTTTTCTTTAAGAAGCCCTCCTACTCTGCACTCATTACCTGTATTAATTGCAGCTGTTTGAACTTGTTACCTGTATAATAGACACCTGTCCACACACTCAATCACACTCCAACCTCTCCACCATGGCCAAGACCAAAGAACTCTCTAAGGAAACCTGGGACAAAATTGAAGACCTCCACACGGCTGGGATGGGCCACAGGACAATAGGCAAGCAGCTTGGTGAGAAGCAAGAACTGTTGGACAATTATTAGAAAATGGAAGAGAAAGCAAGAAGACTGCCAGTTTTCCTCAGTCTGGGGTTCAATGCAAGATCTTGCCTCGAGGGGTAAAGATGATTCTGAGAAAGGTCAGGAATCAGCCCAGAACTATATGAGAGGACCTAGTCAATGACCTGAAGAGAGTTAGCTGGGATCACAGTCTCAAACATTTCTTTTATTAACACACTACGCTGTCATGGATTAAAATCCTGTAGGGCACGCAATTTCCTCCTGCTCACACCAGCACATTTCTAGGGCCATTTAAAGTTCACCAATGACCATCTGGATGATCCGGAGGAGGCATGGGAGAAGGTCATGAGGTCAGATTAGGCAAAAATAGAGCTTTTTGGCATCAACTCTACTCTCCATATTTGAAGGAAGAAGAAGGATGAGTACAAACCCAAGAACACCAACCCAACTGTGAAGGATGGTGGGGGAAAACATCATAGTTTAGGGTGCTTTTTAGCATAGGGTACAGGACGACTGCATCGTATGGAAGGGAGGTTAGATGGGGTCATGTATCACAAGATTTTGGCCAACAACCTCCTTCCGTCAATAATAGCATTGAAGATGGGTCATGGCTGGGTATTTCCAGCATGACAATAACCTGAAAGAAACAGCCAGGGAAACTATGGAGTGGCTCCATGAGAAGTATTTCAAGTTCCTGGAGTGGCTGTTATTGCATTTTATTGCACTGTAGCGGCGATTTTTTTTAACCCGATTGCTAAACGGCATAACGATAAGAAAAATTTCAAAAAATAATTTTTTTTCGAAAAGTCAGAATTACATTTTTGGTCGCCGCTACAGTGCAATAAAATGCACGGTCGATCGCATCTACATCAAAAAGGTATCCTTACAAACGTCAGCTTTAGCACACAAAAAATAAGCCTTCACCATCCTCAGATCACGAAAAACAGAGACGCTACAGGTCTTGGATTTTGGTGCTTATATTTTTGTTTAAGAAAAAAAAATAAATTGGGCATTTCTGAATGCGGCGAAACCAAATGTGTGTATATTTGTTTTTTTTATTGTTTTAGAAAGGGAGGTGATTTGAACTTTTATATTTTTTTATTTAATTTCATATTTTTAAAAACTTTTTCTTTACTTTTTTCATGTTGCAGAAATGCTCACTTGCTATGAGCACTGATCACCAGTAATCCGGCCACGACAACTATAGAGGTCTGCTGGAGACCTCTGGTTGTCATGTAACAAAGGGAGACCTGGGTGATAGTCTTGACTGAGTTCACCCACAAAACACAGTCCACAGACACCCTGGTCCCTTGTACTTGAAACACAGGACGGACACAGCCTCCCACACGGATCACTTTTCTTAGTCCAGACAATTAAAATTCAAGGTCACAGCAGTGATCCAACAGGGATAACTTTAATTGAAGTAGGATAAACAAGGGAGAAGGAGGTAATTGGAGAAATCATGATAGAAACTTCCTGTTCTTTCCCTACTCTTCTCTGCAGCCATTTCAGTAGGAACCACAGTAGCAGTCACAGTCCACAATCAAAGGTAGTGAAGACTCACTCGCCGGAATCTGGATGCTTATAATCCCTTCGGCGGTGCACACGCACAGTCCTGTGCCTACCTCACCGTCCGTGGGTCCCAAGACAGCAGATCTGTCCCCCCTGGTGTCTGACAATGTCCCAGTAGTGGTTGCGTGTCTCCCCTGAGTAGAAGTGCCCGGGGAACTGACTGGAAGCAGCAGCTTCCAGCCACCTCTTTTCTGCTGGCCCAGCCCACCAAGTTAACCTCTACTTTCCCTAACTCTAGCAGCATCAATTAAAGGGGAAACTCCCCACAAAACACAATATAGGCAGAGTGGAATAACATATTTACACAAGATAGTACATAATAAACGCTTTAACAAACAGGTACAATGATTATGACATACAAGAAGGGGTCGCATGGATTCCGTGTAAGGAGGGGAGAGGAAAGTGAAGGTCCCTGCCACCTCCTTACAGTCATGCCAACCCATCGATGACCCACAACCATGTGAAGAGGTCACCAATGGGCGGGATTAGTGACGCGCTTCCAGTAAGCATGAGTTAAATGCTTCTGTCAGAAATTGACAGCGACATTTAACTAGTAAACAGCCGTGGGTGGATCGCAATTCCACCCACGGCTGTTGTGGGCACATGTCAGCTGTATATATCAGCTAACATGTGCCCAGAAAGGTGCAGACTCAGCGCCGGAGCCCCCACCAAACAGGGGGAATCCGACATCGGCATACTATTAAACCCGATGTCGGAAGGTGGTTAAAGGGGCTGCAGCTGCCCATACACTAGAGCTGCAGCCTGTGTATTTCCCTGCATAGCATTTTTTTTATTCTGCTCAGCCTCTGTATTTCCCTGCACATTGGTGCTAAATCAAAGTTAAAACCTTAACATTCTTAAAGGGGTTGTCCGATACCTATGATCCCCCATATAAAAATGTATCTTTAATCCCCATCCACGGTTATAATGTGCTTCATTATACAAATCCATATCTATCTCCTTATACAGCTAATCCCTATATCTTTAATTTTTTTTCTTTGCTTCCTTTGAGGAAATTTTTGGCTGCAGCCACTTCTCCGAAGCTTTTATCACAACCTGAAACAGGACATCATCAGGAGGCAGTGCTGCGATCATTTACTAAAGCCTCTGTAAATGCCTTTCCCTGATGATGTCCTGTTTCAGAGAGGTGAAGGAAAAATGACCATCACCACGCTTCTTCTGTTACTGCCATCTGCATTATTGTTTGCTGCCGCCACAGACCCTGTATCTGTCCCCACTGCCTCATTCCCTAAGATGAAACATCATTAAGGGACAGTGATAGCAGCGGCCATCACACAGCTTCTACCACTTCCCCCCCAAAAAAATTGTTATTAGGGATTGGGTCGCCCCATCCCAGGACTGTGGGGTACTCGGTACCGGGCCGGTGTCAGAGGGATGTGTCACGGTGGCTGTGACCCGGTTCGTGGCTCTGGGCGCCCAAATCAATGGTGGTTTGAGATATAGTTTATGTGAAAGTTCGTGACACCACCTGTGGTGTTTGGCAAGCAAGATGTTAAGCCAACGCTGCGTGCAGATCCTCTGGGGCTGATGGTGTGTTGCAGCATAGATGGTGAAGCTCCCCACAGGTGAAGCTGTAACCCCAGGGCAGTGTATAGGTGCAGGCGGTGTGAGGAATGTTGGTACCCAGATGTAGCGGTGCTGACGGGGTTGGCGCACAAATGAATGGAGGACACCAGGACTTGCAGTTCCAAAGCTTTACTCACAGTTCATGGTACACACTGGTGCCTGCCTCCGTGCCGTGTCCTCCGGGGTAGAGACTCAATCAACCTCCTGGGCAAGTCAGAATTCTCCTCTCCAACACCCCGCCAACATGTACGTCTCCTGAACGACTCCTCTATTGCGCCTTGTAGTGTGAAGAGCTCCAGTACCGTGGTACTCTGAAGATCCTCCTGTCAGATGTTCCTAACAACTCTACTTGTATGACAGACAGCTGTAGCCTCTCTCGGGGACTCCCTTCTCTGGAGTCCTGGCTCTCTATTCAGTTGCTGTTGTGCCCCAAGTCTTGGATGGGAGTAGTGCATTTACAGCCAACTACTCCACCGGTGTCTGCTGCAGAACCATAAGTGTCCATACAACCTCGGGGACCGGGCCCCGGCCTTGCGCTGAGAACCTATAGGCAGGGTTCCTATTCCAGCCCACAACTCCTCTCTGTTCTCCTACTCATTCGTTCCGCGCTGTTCCTTCCAAAAGGTAGGGGAGAAAACAAGGGGAACTGCTACCTTGGATGTAATCCTTATAAACAGGGAGGAAATGGTTGAGGAGGTAAAAGTGGCTGGGACCCTAGGAGGTAGCGACCATGCTATTTTAGAATTTTGGATAACTAGAGGAGGAAGACCTGTGAAGACTCAGACGTCAAGGTTAGATTTCAGAAAGGCTGATTTTAAGGGATTCAGAAAGAGAATTGGAGGGATCCAATGGCTGGTTATCCTTAAAGACAAAAATGTCCAGGAAGGATGGGAAATCTTGAAAAATGAAAATCTCAAAGCACAATTGTTAACAATTCCGAAAAGAGGGAAGAATAGGAAGCATTTAAGGAAACCAGGATGGATGAACACAGAACTTAAGCACATGCTAAAAAGGAAGAAAAAAATGTTTCTAAAATGGAAAGAGGGAGGCATATCTAAAGAAGAATATAATGCTGTCTCCAGAACCTGCAGGGCACAAATCAGATTACTAAAGCTGACAATGAATTGAGGCTTGCAAGAGATGTCAAAAGCAATAATAAAGGATTTTGGGGATATGTCAAAAGTAAAAGAAAAGTCAAAGATGCTATAGGATTTTTACAGGATGAAAATGATGAAATGGTAAGACAGGATGTTGAGAAGGCTGAACTTTTAAATTCCTATTTTGCATCTGTTTTCTCTCAGAAAGGAAATATAACATCAACTGTTCTTCACTGTCCTATTAAGGGAATAAAAGAATCCAGGATATCTATAAACAGAAAGATAGTGAGGAAACACTTAGCTAACCTAAATGAATTCAAGCCTCCAGGTCCAGATGAATTACACCCCAGAGTACTGAAGGAGATAGAAGAAGAAATTTTTGAACCCCTCTCCATAATCTTTGAAAATTCTTGGAGAACAGGAGAAGTCCCAGGAGACTGGAGAAGAGCAAATGTTGTTCCTATCTTCAAAAAGGGGAAGAAGGTGGACCCAGGCAACTATAGGCTGGTGAGTCTGACTTCTATACCAGGAAAGATCTTTGAACAAATTATTAAACAACATGTATGTCAGTACTTTGATAGGAATGAAGAGATTAAACAGAGTCAGCATGGGTTTGTAACTAATAAGTCATGTCAGACTAACTTAATTTCCTTCTATGATGGAATCACTGATTGGGTGGATCAAGGAAATGCTGTAGATATAGTATATCTTGACTTCAGCAAAGCATTTGACAAAGTATCTCATACAATCCTTATTGAAAAAATGACTAAGTATGGAATGGACAAGGCAACTGTAAGGTGGATTCATAACTCGCTTAGTGATCAGACCCAAAGAGTGGTCGTAAATGGCTGCACATTCAGTTGGAAGAATGTCTCAAGTGGGGTACCACAGGTCTCTGTCCTGGGCCCTGTATTGTTCAACATCTTTATCAATGATTTAAAAGAAGGAATTGAGGGTAAACTGATAAAATTTGCTAATGACACAAAGGTAGGAGGGATAGCTAACACTAGAGAAGAGAGAGAGAGGATTCAAAAAGATATAAATAAACTGGAGCAGTGGGCAGCAACTACAGAATGGTTTTTAACAGGGAAAAATGCAAAGTACTACATCTGGGTAATAAAAATGAAAAAAGCATATACAGAATGGGAGGAATAGGGCTAAGCAACAGCACATGTGAAAAAGACTTGGGTATACTAATAGATCACAGACTGAATGTGAGTCAACAGTGTGATGCAGCAGCAAAAAAGGCAAATGCAATTCTAGGATGTATTAACAGAAGCATACAGTCTAGATCACGTGAAGTCATTATTTCCCTCTACTCCTCTTTGGTCAGACCTCATCTGGAATATTGTCTCCAGTTTTGGGCACCACATTTTAAAAAAGACATCCACAAACTGGAGCAAGTTCAGAAAAGAGCGACCAGAATGGTGACCGGTCTGCAAACCCTGTCTTATGAGGAAAGGTTGCAGGATTTGGGAATGTTTAGTTTGCAAAAGAGAAGACTGAGAGGAGACTTAATAGCTGTCTACAAATATCTAAAGGGCTGTCACATTGTAGAAGGATCATCTTTATTTTCATTTGCACAAGGAAAGACTAGAAGCAATGGGATGAAACTGAATGGGAGGAGACACAGATTAGATATTAGAAAAAACTTTTTGACAGTTAGAGTGATCAATGAGTGGAACAAGCTGCCACGAGAAGTGGTGAGTTCTCCTTCAATGGAAGTCTTCAAACAGAGGCTGGACAGACATCTGACTGGGATGATTTAGCGAATCCTGCTTTGAGCAGGGGGTTGGACCAGATGGCCCAGGAGGTCCCTTCCAACTCTACGATTCTATGATTCTATCTCTTATGGAAGCTTATGTTGCAGTTCTACGACTTTCTCCTTCTGTTCCTTTTCCGTGCCAGCTGGCTCAGGTCACTGAGGCAGCTGCAGCACTCCTTCCTCTCTCTCCCTCTTCTAGGGATCTCCTTCCTCTCAGACCCGTCCTCAGACTCTCCTGACTGACTGTCCAGACTCACTCCCAGGCTGACCTCCTGTCAGACTGACCCTCAGACTGATCTGTAATTCTAAACCTTCCCAACCTTTTATATATCTCAACTCCACCCACCTCCCAGCACATCTCGTGTTACGAAGCAAGGAACCACGAAAGGTGCTCTGCTACCCTCTAAGCATGAAGCCGCAATGTGGTCAGTGCTGAACTATCCTGTGTTTGGGATGCTGGTGTTGGAGTGTGGAAAGGAGTTCCCAACTTACCTAGGTGGTGGGGCACTACACCTTAGGAGAAGGTGCAGTACCTCTGTGGCGACTGAGCCTCAGGGGCGCCACAGGAGCAGCATTGGTGTCACTTACCCTGTATCCATTATCACCCCCTGATTACTTCTCATTTAATTGAAAGAGGTGGCAGTGTCAGAAGCAGGGACTTTAACAGCGGCCATTGAAGATGTTGGTGGTGGGCATAGAAGAAGTATGGCACTGGCCATTGAAGCTAAGGTCACTTCTCCATCACCTTTCTGAAACAAGACCGTATCAGAGGATGGCAGTGACAGAAGCGTAGATGAGTGACTGCTGCGCTGCACCGATCACATCCTGCTTCGAGGTGGAGAGAGTGATTGTAGCTGCACCAAAGTGACTGCATGGCTGTCCTCCTGTGATGTCCCGATTGAGACTACCAAAGAATGAAATGTCACAAGAATTAAAGAAAAGAATGACAGATATAGGGTTTAGCTATATTGGGAGAATGATAGGGACTTTTGTAATAAAGCAAAGTACAAAAGTGGTCAGGGCCTTACAGTATATACTTATTAAAGACATTATAAGTATCAGATAACACCTTTATGATCAGTAAAATATTTTTTCCATGATCTTTCAAGTTACACATGCTGTCTATTCTGCTGTCAGCATGTTATAGAATAGAAAAAGTGAAGCAGATTATTCTACACTGTAGATATGGGGAAAAGGGTTTAACATAACTTATTTAGCATAAATTATCAATTAAAATACCTATTCATTCTGGCCTTTAGTACGCAGTCTTATTTAGTGATTGACAGCATGGGCATAATGACTGCGGTATCAGCGGTTGCCACAATCGCTGGGACTGTGTGGGTGCGGGCCCGCCGAAGCCAGCAAAAGCTTCAACTGGAGGTGCATCCTTGGACACACATTTAATTGAAGTGCATTGCAGCGCAGAGACCCATCGGGTCTGTGTGCAGTAATATAGACTACCAGTCAATTAATGGGCAGCAGCTGACGTCGGTGTGCATATGAATGGGGGCGCATGGAAGTGACACCATGCGCTCTCGTCATACGCTAAAGTGGAGTTAAGGTGAGTATAATTGTTTATTTTTTTCTATTCATTAAAGAACAGCAGAAGAATGGGGAACATGTACCAAATTGGGGGATATATAAACCAGGATGGGGCCCAGGATAAGGGATGTCAGGATGAGGGATATACAGCTCTGGCAAAAATTAAGAGACCACCTCATGAAAACTCTGTCATGGGCAGCCCATTCTCCAGAACTGAACCCCATTGAAATCCTCTGGAATGTTATCAAGAGGTTGATGGATAGTCACAAGCCATCAAGCAAAGAAGAACTGCTTACATTTTTGCGCCAGAAGCAGTGTGAAATACTGGTGGAAAGCATGCCAAGACGCATGAAAGCTGTGATTAAAAATCATGGTTATTCCACAAAATATTGATTTCTGAACTCTTCCTGAGTTAAAACATTAGTTTCTGAGTTCCTGAGTTAAAACATTAATTTTGACCATTTCTCATTTTTAGAAAAAAAAATACAAAATGTATTGCTTGGAAATTCGGATACATTTTGTCATGAGTTGGTAGGATAAAAGAACAATTTCCATTTTACTCAAAAATATACCTATAAAGAGAAAAATCAGACAAACTGAACATTTTGCAGTGGACTATGATGAGGGATTTTTATATCAGGATGGGGCCCAGGCAGGATAAATGATAGATATATCAGGATGGGTGATACATATAACAGGATGGGGCCCAGGAAAAGGGACACTTACACCAGGATTGGGATATATACCAGGATGGGGCCAGGAAGGGGATCATATATATCAGGATAGATGACATATACCTGTATATACATACCGGGAATGGCCAGCTTGAGGGACATGTATGACAGGATGGAGGACATATATGCACCAGGATGAGGGGGGGGGCTCGATCCAAATCTTGCATCGGGACCCATGGGACTCTAGTTACACCACTGATTCACATCATTTATGTATACACATGAACAGATCTCTGTCAGTTATGATTAGACTCTTTACTGGACTCCTAGTTAGTCTGGAAGCACTCGAATCCTAACTGAACTCAAGTGAGCAGGAAGATATATTACTAGATGACAAGTTCAGCAATCTGTTTAGCTTCTCCTGCTCTAAAAACGTGGAGGACTGCATGAACTATGGCACAGGTTCCTGGTAATGCCAATATTGTTTTTTTTTATTTTAACAAAGTAAACAATATGTCAATTATTGTAAAAATTGCATGGAATCTGTGCCGGTGTTATTACACAGCCTCCATAAATACAAGTGCTTAGGGGATGCAGATCCTCATCAGTAAACATTATACAGGATATCTGTCTGACTGAGGATGCCCACTCAGCAGTTTATTGGAATTTAATGCCCATTTTCCTGTGGAAATAATCTTTTAACTTTCCCCAAAATCGTTAAAATGGAGCTCATTCCCACAACAGTAAACTAATTCTGCTTTCTGAGCTCCACCTCTGGGAAACGTGTGAGCTTCCACCATGATCATGAGTGCTTGACCCTTAAGTGAAAGATGTTCTCTATATTTTGCATTAAAATTTTCACAGAATATTTTCTTTATGAAGTATTTCTGTTGTCACCTGGGGAATCTCCTGATGACAATATCTCTTATGGGAACTCCCTACTTATGGTACCGGTGGCAACCTATGGCCATGGACCGGTCACTGACATCCCTTATTTTTGGGATGAATTCTGATCTTGATTTAGAAAAAAATGTGTTTTTAATTCATGTAATGGTAAGTGCTGGACAAGACATAGGTTTGGATGTTCCTTACCTGCTGCCACAGCGGGGTTCACCCAATACAACCAAGGAGAAAGTATAGGCTATAAAGAGGGGATCACCACATGGCATGAAAATCACATGTAAATTTTATTAAACATATAAGAACACACAAACACTTTAAAACGGTCACACATGTGACACACAGATATATACATAGGCTCATAATAAAGCCCTATCCCACGAGACTTGAATGTATATAAAGTATCTAGTACCCATATAAACAGCATACCATCAATAAAGAAAACTGACCAGTCCACTATTAATAAATATATTCCGACAAAATCCACACGTACGTATATCCCCAATAGAACCAGGGCCCTGTTGAAATCGGGTGGCTTGCAAGAAATTCAAATTATTTAGATATAAATGATGAAACCTATAATAGAATGCAGCTTACCCAAAGATAAAGGTCAGGGGATCCTGTATGGATAAATGACAGTTGCACAAGGTGCTCAAAAAGCTATGCCATTAGAAACACCCATTAGGATAAATAAAGATATAAGATCCAAAAGCAGCAAAAAAATTCAGCATGTGCTGTGGGCGTTACTCATAAATGAGGATAAAGTACCGCTGTGGCCATAGCTGATAGAGCACACATAAAGCCAAGTGGGGCAAAGAAGAGACCCGACGCGTTTCGCCACTCTTCTTTACCTCACTTGTGACCGTTTTAAGGTTTTTAAATTGTTTGTGTGTTCTTATATGTTTAATAAAATTTACATGTGATTTCCATGCCATGTGGTGATCCCCTCTTTACAGCCTATACTTTCTCCTTGGTTGTGTTGGGTTCATGCTTTCTATAGGCTGAGGTTAGGATCCCTTATAGATTGTCCTGTGGTGCCCCCTCAATTTCTATTATTCTCACAGCGGTTTCACCTTTCCTTGCTCCATCCCCCATTTATGGAAACATGTTTTTAACTTACTCACAATTGTGTTAATATACAAAATAAACCAATTACCAGTTAATATGGTATAAGGTGTTGATGGTTTTGTATACATCACTTCTTTACTGTATAGGCATCTCATTGATAGGATCACATTTTAATGACTATAGTCATTAAATTCTGGTGTTACCGACCTCTGTGGTCCATGATAAGAATATTCTTTCCAGAGGTGATGTTTAACTAGTTTCTTAAATGCTTTCAAACTATCTCCTGTAAAATCATCTTCTACCTCTCAGTAGTGACTTTGCTTGAATGTTAATGAAGGTTCATGATGGAAATATAATGTGAATGATCTGTTGTTACTACTGCTTTGCTGTCGCTCATCTTCTCTGTCTTCGATATGCAGACTCTGAAAATGGAGTTCTCAGAGGATAATACCCAGGAACATTCCATGTATGAATAAACTTTGAAGGAAAATTACAATTATGCTGTAGTAACTTCCACATGCCCCCACCAGGCATTTTATTATGTGTTAGACGAGCCACAGAGGCACCAGGGCTTCAATCCCTATACCCAGTGTTGTAGCTTGGATTGACAGCGCCAGGTTCAAGATAAATATTTTGCACCCCCTAATTCGTGGACCATTAGCAATTCTTGAAACCCTTCCAACAGTCCAGTATTGAACCCCTTTCCCACAAGCGTATGTATTGTATATTAAGAAATTACTGACATAATTATAATTTTCCTCTTACGTTTAGTTTTTATGATTTTTTGCTGAAATCTGACACATTTTAAACTTAAAAAATATTTTTCTATTTCTTTTTATGTATTTTTTTTTTAGTTTAGCCCTAAACCTATCCCTTGTCCTAACCTTAGCGCCAAATTGTATGATCCAATGGAATTTGGTGCTGCCATTGCTTACTGCTACTTACTAATTGGTGCTTAACTGGCTTTATAATTTATCGTGATTTCAGCCTCTATTGAAGTCTTTTTATTCTTTATTGTCTCTATAATGGCTTCCACATATGGTTGTATGGCACCTATATTTAAAGGGCTTGTACTGTACATCATAGAACATTTCAGTTTGATCACGCACATGGTTTGTGTTTAAAGGGGTTGTCTTTTTTTACTTAAATACATGCAGTTTGAGTTAAAAAAAATCATTTTGGCTATTGAGTTTCGTTAACATTTTTGCACCGTTTGCCTCCTATAGCCACTGTATTACATTGTCTGTTGCTGGCTGCAGAAAGAGTAAAGGGCCTGTCACACTAAGTGATATCGCTAGCAATATCGCTATAATGTCACTGATTTTGTGACGTAGCAGCGATATTGCTAGCGATATCGCTATGTCTGATACCTCCGACCGCTCCCCCGCTGGTTATCGCTGATCGCGCGAGAACGTCCTGGGCGGTTTCTCGTCATCAGCTTCCTGCTGAGCTTCCTGTGGCGCCGACGAGTGACGCGTGGACGCGGGCGGGAGGACGTCATCTGACAGGTAAGTAACGACTCCCAACCGCTGCTATGTCGCTGGTGAGATCTGCCTGTGTGGCAGCTCACTAGCGACCACTTAGCGATGCACCAGCGATCCTGACCGCGTCATATTGCTGGTCGGGATCGCTGGTGCATCGCTAAGGCTGGTTTCACATTTGCGTTTTTTAGCGCTGGAAAAAAACGCATACCTGCGCATGCGTTTTTTCCCCTATATTTAACATGGGTGCGCATACCTGCGCGCTGGTAAGCGCATGTATGCGATTTTCATGCACTGCGTTTTTTTGGGGTGTGCGTTTGGATTTTCCAGACGCAGCATGTTGCATTTTTTGGCCCTGCAAAAAAGCGCATGCGCACATATGCGCACGTTTTGCGCTAAAAATGGCCATTATAGCCTATGGATGCGCATACATGCGCACTGGCATGCTCATGTATGCGTTTTTTTGCACATGCGTTTTTTTTTTTTAACCATGGAATTTAGGGGTTTAGGGTTAGGGTTAGGGTCAGGGTCAGGGTTAGGGTTGGGGTTAGGGTCAGGGTTAGGGTTAAGTATGGTTTGGTTAAGGGTCAGGGTCAGGGTTAGGGTTGGGGTTAGGGTCAGGGTTAGGGTTAAGTATGGTTTGGTTAAGGGTTAGGGTCAGGGTTAGGGTTAGGGTTAGGGTCAGGGTTAGGGTTAAGTATGGTTTGGTTAAGGGTTAGGGTCAGGGTTAGGGTTGGGGTTAGGGTCAGGGTTAGGGTTAAGTATGGTTTGGTTAAGGGTCAGGGTCAGGGTTAGGGTTGGGGTTAGGGTCAGGGTTAGGGTTAAGTATGGTTTGGTTAAGGGTTAGGGTCAGGGTTAGGGTTAGGGTTAGGGTTAGGGTCAGGGTTAGGGTTAAGTATGGTTTGGTTAAGGGTTAGGGTCAGGGTTAGGGTTGGGGTTAGGGTCAGGGTTAGGGTTAAGTATGGTTTGGTTAAGGGTTAGGGTCAGGGTTAGGGTTAGGGTCAGGGTTAGGGTCAGGGTTAGGGTTAAGTATGGTTTGGTTAAGGGTTAGGGTCAGGGTTAGGGTTAGGGTTAGGGTCAGGGTTAGGGTTAAGTATGGTTTGGTTAAGGGTTAGGGTCAGGGTTAGGGTTAGGGTTAGTTAGGGTTTAGGGTTTGGGTTAGGGTTAAGTATGGTTTGGTTAAGGGTTAGGGTCAGGGTTAGGGTTAGGGTTAGGGTCAGGGTTAGTAAAGTCATGGTTTGGGTTAGTGTGAGGGGCCAACTAATGTTGGAAAAAACCGCAAACGCGGTAAAAACGCACTAAAAACGCATACAAACGCATAAAAATGCTGCGTTTTTTTCATGCATGCTCATAAAAATGCTTGAAAAAAACGCAGCAGTTGTATGCTTTTGTATGCGTTTTTTCAATGCGTTTTTTTGCGGGAAAAACGCGCTGCAAAAAAAAGCAAGTGTGAAACTAGCCTTAGTGTGACAGTACCTTTACTGAGGTTGGCCATATTATCTTTATTTTATCAGATGTGTTGGGGACATGATTGTGAGGCATTTACTATCAGGTGCTGGCTGGCACATTTCAGCCTGGGGGACAAACACAAGGCAGTGGCCCTAGAGTTGTGGTGACCCACCTTTTGGCCTGCTTATCCCTGACCACTGCATTAGAGCAGCAGAGGTAAGGGTCCCGTTACACATAGCGATGCTCCAGCGATCCTGACAACGTTACGACCTGGTAAGAATCGCTGGTACGTCGCTACATGGTCGCTAGTAAGCTGTCAAACAGGCAGATCTACTCAACGACGCAGCAACGATACGGCGATCCGTATAACGACCTCAGCTATTCTAGACCTCGATAGGCATGCTTTAGCTTTGCCTTTTCCACACCTCTCTGCTCTGATTGGTGGTCACTACAGTGCTATCACTACGCGGTTTGCTTCAGCATCCCTGTCTGTGTCGCCAGTGCGCTATTTATTCGTGGATCCACAGTCACTGACACGGGGACACGCGATTATTATAACTGTACATGGTAAATGTTATGATTGCATATAATTGATAACTGACCTATAAAAGGAAACTCTACAAAGATCCTAATTTGAGACCACCAATCGGAGCTGAGGGGGCGTTGAAAAGACAAAGCAAAATCACTCCTGCGTCCCTGAGTTCTGAGTCACCAACGAGGTCGCTCGTCATTGTTATGTCGTCAAACACAGCGATGCATGCTGGCCAGCGGGACACCAACGATCAAAAAATGGCCTAGGACATTCGAGCACGATCAGCGATATCGCAGCGGGGGGGGGGCGGTCGTCGCTATGTGTCACACGAGATCGATGGCGAGGTCGCTGTTGCGTCACAAAACCTGTGACGTTTCAGCGATCTCGCTAACGATCTCGCTATGTGTGAAGTACCCTTAAGAGGCTTTAAAAACAGGATGGTACATATATATGGGAACAGAACAATGCTTGCTGAATAGATAAGGGAGCAGAATCAAGTTTACTACAGAGATAAGGAAGCAGAACTTAGCTTACTTCAGAGATATTGGAGCAGAAACGCGCTTACTGCAGAGATAAGGGCACAGAATCGAGCTTACTCCAGAGATAAGGAAGCAGAACCGACCTTACTACAGAGATAAGGGAGCAGAATAGAGCTAATTACTACAGATGAGCTAATATTTCATTGTTCGGTTTGGATTCCGCTTGCTGAATTTGCAATATTCACCTATTAACATTCGCCGAACATTGTCGAACACCATTCACCTCAATTGGAAGCAAAAACAAACGCATGCACAACACCTTATAGTGGCTCCAAATTCTGCCAAAACACATCAAATGAGGGACAGACACCATGAAAGTGGCCTCAATTCGCCTACAGTACAGATTTTAGCATGGCACTCCAGCAATCAGCCAGGCATGAGTTATCGGGGTCTGGGGCAACATTTACAGCTTTCAATTGAGCATCACAGTAAGACGAGGTGGGTGAGGAATGGGTGTAGGGCCCCTTTGCTGGGAGTCCTTGATACCACATGCAACACCTCTACCTGCTTTCATGTTGAGCCATAGTCAGGTGACACAAATATCAGTTTTGTAGACTAACATTGAAAAATGTAAGGATAATAACACGGGTAGTCCAGGGAAGTGGAGGCCTGATGGTCTCAGAGGCCTACTGCTACTGGCAACACGCATGAAGAAGACCCAACCAGGAGTGTTCACATTTCCAAAAATTATTGGCATACACCACAAAAGTGGCATCAATTTCCCAAAAGTAGAAATAGTATAATAAGGACCGACAGTTCTTCCACTACACCCAATACAGCAGGTGAATACCCAACCAGGAGTGTTCACATTTCCAAAAATTATTGTCAGACACCACAGAAATAGCATCAATTTCACCACAGTAGAAATAGTATAATAAGGACAAACAGTTCTTCCACTACACCCAATCCAGCAGATGGACACCCAACAAGGAGTGTTCACAACAAGTGTTAAATCTAGAGGTTTGTCCTGCAAGCCTTGGGAATTCCAAGATTTGTGGAGCAGCACCTGTCCCCACAGCCACCAGAGTCACCCAGTGTCCAGTCAGTGTCACCCAGTGTCCAGTCAGCAAGATGGAACACCATTCGCCATGCTTACACGTTCAAGTGTCTGTGATGAAATGCACTCTGGCAGACAGAGATTTTGTCAAGGAACGGGTGATGTTGTCTGCGACCAGCTGGTGTAGGGCAGGCACAGCTTTCTTAGAAAAGTAATGGCGACTGTGTAATTGGTTCTGGGGGACTGCGACGGCCATCAGCTTTCAGAATCCATTTGTATCTACCAGGCGGAAAAGCAGCATTTCCGTGGCCAACAAATTGGATAAGGTGGAGTTCAACCTCTTAGCTTTGTCATGCGTAGGAGGAAACAATCTTTTACGTGACCACAACTGCGAAAACGTGGGCTGGCTGCAGTGCTGCGAGAGGGCAGAGTATGGTGAACTGGACAAAATGCTGGACTGTGAGAGATTTGCAGGCGAAGATGTTACTGTGGATTGAGAAACTTGTGGTGTGATCATTCACTGAGATTGGTCAAAAACAGCAGGCATTTCTGCCTCCGTTACGGCTGAAGGTGGCCTCTTAGTCAGCATGACTGGAGCACGTAAAGAATCCAACGCTCTGCGGTTGAAGACCTGCATCTCAATAGTTGGCACAGTGACAGAGGAGGAGGAAGAAGCAGCAAATGTGTGTTATGAATGAGTCACCGTAGGAGGCAAAAACAGAAATACTAGCTAAGTCCAGAAAACCAGAGAAGTTGGCAGCTATCGGATTGCAGACCCCTGAACCTATCAACAACAACTAGCAGTAGCCGTGGGGGGTTCCTACGGTGCCCTAGACCCCTCGATCACATTCGGAGAACTAAATAGCCTAAAGACAGAAAGGGAAATCTAAACTGCCCCAGAGCAGACCCCAAAGCAATAGGCAGCCCCCAACATATAATGACGGTGAAGCAAGATGAAAAAACACTCACACAGATAGAAAGATAGGCTGAGCAAATGATAGGGCCTAAGCTAACTAAATAGGACAGGATAGAAAAGCTGCTGTCTGCAATCTGCCAAAACCCTATCAAAACAAGAGCCAACAGACTGAAAGGGAAAAAAGCCCTGAAGACGCTAGGCTTCAAAAAGACTATATCAGTACTCAGGTATTTTCTGAAGACAGAGCAAAAAGGAATTCAGCTCACCCCAGCAGGGAATGGCAGAAATCCAGAAAAACAAGGCAAAACAAAACCAAAACACAAATGCAAAAAGCAGAGCAGAAAACTTAGCTTTAGAGGAGCAGGAATCAGACTGGTCTCCTAGAATCCCTCTGAGAAATCACCAGCAAGGCAGAAGGGCGTCGGCTGCCTTATATCCAGTCAGCAATTCCAGTCACCCAGTCATCATCATCCTGCTCAGGTGCTTGGTAATCAGCCTCACCAGAAGAGTGAGTTCATCAGACCTCAGTGGTGAAGGGGAAAATGAACTCACAACAATGTGATTGATGGGGCGGCTGATGGTTGTTGATGTCCACTAGTCCTCATTTTTGCGCAGTGGGATTCCCAGAGTAAAGCATGTTGATTGCACATGTGCAGGTTCATACATGTAGTAGTCAAATTATTGCACTTTTTACCTTGACTCAGTATTTTTTTGCAAAGATGGCAGATTACATGAGTTGTCTCATCCTTTGCAGTGTGAAAAAAGGCCCAGGCTAGGCTACCCTTGACACTCCTACGAGCCGCAGACCTGCGGATGCTTCTGGTCAGATGCACAGTTGTGGCTGAGGATGTATCGCTCGTTGTGGCTGCCTCACTACGTGTCTGTGATGTACAGCGCAATGTAACCTAATGGTCTTCCTTCTCAGATGACCTACTCAGCTGTGTGCCTCTATGTTCACACCAAATGGGATCTAACACCACCTCATCATCATCCTCTGTGTTATCACATTCCTTGCCATTGGAGTCACCCTCCTCCATTTCTTGCCCTAACAGCACAGTAAAGTCCGTGGGAGCCTCAGATATCTGAGTCTCATCAGGATAACTTCCCCCCTTGGGGTTAATGTTTGATGACGAGGGTCAGGATGCTGTTCAGACCATACTTCTTCCTGTCCCGGGTGCAAGCTAAAAAAATTTTGGGCATTGTTGCAGATTTACTTCTCTTGACTCTGCGAAGCTTTTGAGTACACTTCTGATGAATATGGCATAGAGTGTGTGAACAGCTCTTAAGACTCACTCATCTGTGGTTCTGTACAGTCAGTTGAACGGTTGGATAGTTGGGACGCAGGGGGAAGCAAGGGGGATTTAGGTGCCACATCTGTGGACTGTACTGGGTGTGATGTTGAGGTGAAGAAAGAGGAGGAGAGGCCACTTGAAGCTGCACTTGCCATCCACTCGAGTACATGCTCTTTCTGGGCTTCATCGATAAGGCGTACCGCTGTGCGTCTGCCAAAGAAAGGTAGTGGTGTAGACTGTCCAGTAATATAAGTTGTCAGTTGTCTTTGCATAGGACGTAACGTTGCTTCACTAGTGCTTTCTCAAACATTACCACCTACCCCACGTAAACCTTGAACACCAAGCCTAATTTCCCTTCTACCATGGCCTCACTTTTTCCCAGTCATGTTGCTCATGTGTGGTAGGAGCGCAGTATTAGCAACAAAAAATTAGATATTAAACTCTGCAAACAGCTGAATTTCAGTGACAGTAAATTCAAAGTTGAAATATGGCGTGCTGTATTGTGTTAGTAACAGAAAAAAGCATTCTTTGAGTGTGGATGAGGCCTGAATAACAAAGAAGTTATGATACAGTAAGGGACCTGACTTTAAAATTGTTTGTATGACGTTAATAACAGAAGAATTTTATGTGGCCTATTGATCAGGCCTCTATAACACACTAGATGCTACAAACTATTTTAAAGTCAGGTCCCTTACTATATGACGTTAAGAACAGGAACATTTTTTTGGGGCCTATGGATCAGGCCTCTACAGCTTAATTTCAACCCAACCAAATTACAAAGTGTGATGTGGCGGATTGTCTAACTTTTTTCAACTGAAAAATTTAATATTTTTTTTAATGTGCCTTAGGTCTGGAGACGGGTTCATATCACGCCACAAAATGACAACGTGGGATACAGCGATGACATGCGCAGCGGCCAGCACCATCTTAGAGAAGGGCATTGAAGTGATTGGCTGGCTTTGTGTGGCGTCACAGTGGGTATAAAAGGCTGTGAACGCCGACTGCCATCTTACTTCTGCCGATCTTACAATAGGGAGATGTGCTGCTGCTGATTCTGAACAGGGAGAGCGTTAGGCAGGGAAGAAAAAAAACCTGCATCTGCTGATAGTGCTTTTCACTGTACAGTTAGTGGGCAGTGAAAGGGGAGGATTTTAGTTGTGTGCAGCAGCGCTGGTGGTGATTAGGCTGCCTTTGAAGGCTACCTGCTAGCTGCATTGCTGTGTGCACGCTACTGTTCAAATTGCTTTTTTCAAAGCACTCCAAATTTTATTATTCTGTCCTGGTGAGTTACTAAGCGTTCATTTTTTCACACACCATGTAGCGGTGTACGCTCCTCACACACTACTGTGTACCGGCTGGTATCACGGACAAATAGAAGCTATCTGGGTGTGACTCTGGAAGAAAAAGCCGAGGAGTTTGTCCGTTTTTCCAGACCTACACCTTAGAGTCGTGTCCGTTTTTCAAACAGTTTCGTATATCTGCTGTTTGATAACGGTCAAAGCTAGACAGACAGCGTGTGTCAGTCGGTATACAAATACACAGAGCTCGACAATTTTACATACACACACGATACAGCGGTGTAGGCTCCTCACACACTACCGTGTACCGCCTTCTAGGACGGACAAATAGAAGCTACCTGTGCGTGACTCTGGAAAAAAAAAAGCCGAGGAGTTTTTCAGTTTTTCCAGACCTACACCTTAGAATCCTGTCCATTTTTCAAACAGTTTCGTCCATCTGCTGTTTGATAATGGTCAAAATTAGGCAGAGACAGCGTGTGTCAGTCCGTACACAAATACACAGAGCTTGACAATTTTACATACACACATTGTATAGAGCTGTCCGATTCTCCAACAGTATTATATATCTGCCGTTCGCATTACAGTCACTTTAATACCTAGTCAGCGTGTGTGTGTGTGACACTCCGTAAATACATATACGGAGATTGTTAGTTGCACAAAAATCATATACAGCTGTACACTTCTGATACAGTTCCGTATATCTGCTTGTTGGATTACGGTCCAATACATACTGTGAGAGCGTCTGTGACTAGCATAATAAATAAGTTTATTTAATTTGTTTAATACACCTTACACAGCTAGACGCTCCTCATACAGTACCATCTCTCTGCTGGTATTTTTGGTACATTTTCCCAAACATGAGTAAGTATGGTGGAAGAGGCCGCGGATGTGGGCAGGGGGGCGCAGCTGGTACTGATGGTGGTGGTGCATCGGCTGGTTCTGGCAAAAGCACAATAGCAGCTAAGGCTACTTTCACACATCAGGTTTTCGGCATCAGGCGCGATCCGGCGTCGTGCCGGAATGCCGGATCCGGCAAATGTTTTGTAAAACCTGATGTGCCGGATCCGGTTTTCTGCCGGATCCGTCTTGTTCTTGACAGACAAAACCGGATCCGTCTCATCCGGTTCATCCGTTTTTCTATCCGTTTTTCGACGGATTACGCCGGATCTGGTTTTTAAAATTGACCCTTGTGGCCTTCCGAACGGGATTGGCTACTGGAAAACTATATATAGCATGTTCCTACAGCCCTTCTTTGACAGGTTGTAGAGGAGAAAGTGCAGGTTGGAGAGAAGAGCAAGTTACTGGCGAAGATGGATGTTGTCATTGGCAATATTACCACTAGAAGTTCTGTGACGGTTTCAGTAATGAGGGACAATTTTGCACTATACTTTATGTCACCTCAAGGCAGAGTACACTGGCAGGATGACAGAGTGTGAAAGATTTGTGCCCTAACCAAACTTGTGTACCTTCTGGACCAACAGTATATACCTTTGCCAACCAAAGTTGGCTATCTTGTCATGGTCTTACTATTTTTAGCTTTAGGCCACAGGTGTGTTCCTTGGTTGTGTTTTATGCAAAGTATTTCACCTTTTAACAAAAGTTGTGTTCATTGTTAGGAAATCACCAACAATAAACACAACTTTTCAGGTGAAATACTTTGCTTCAAACACAACCAGGAACACAACTGTGGCAAAAAGCTAAAATTTACCCACAGTTATATACCTGGTTTTGAATACCTTTTTACCTTTTAAATACCCTGTATTTAACCTTTTTTTTAAACATATTTCGCCGCAGAAAGAAATGACAGACAACCAGTGTAAACAATAATTTAACTTTTATTTAAAATATTGTTTTTTGTGTAAACTGTTTTTAAAGTTAAAAAAACTTTTTTAATAAAGGTTTGAAACCAACCAAATGGGCATTTTTATTACAAAAAAAACATTATAACTCGGTGTAGTGTGGGGTGGAAATACTGCTGGAGGGGCTGCGGGACACTTCGACAATGGGAGTGTGGAGAGAGGACTGGGATCGTGGTGGGGAAGGTACAGTTAGAGGTGATGGTGTGGAAAAAGCTACAGAATGGGTGGACATGTGGGAGGCAGAAGAGGTGGTGGGCGGTGGAGTGGAGGGTTGGGCAGGGACTGTAGGAGCAGATGATGTTGATGGAAAGTTGTATGGGGAAGGAGTTTGGTACGGGGAAGGAGTTTGGTACGGGGAAGGAGTTTGGTACGGGGCAGGTTGCTGGAAGTGGGGAGATGTCTGGTACTGGGGAGGTTGCTGGTACTGGGAAGGTTGCTGGTACTGGTGAGGTTGCTGGTATGTAATAGGAGGGGGAGGATGGAAAGTGGCTGGAGGGGGTGCAGATGTAATAGGAGGGGGAGGATGGAAAGTGGCTGGAGGGGGTGCAGATGTAATAGGAGGGGGAGGATGGAAAGTGGCTGGAGGGGGTGCAGGTGGAGGAACTACAGTGGTGGGAGGTGGAGGTTGGGATGTAACCTGCTGTAGAGCACCGTGGCACGAATGCATTACATGCATCTGCTGGGTAGGAGATAGTGTTGCCATGCGCTCCACAACAGACCTGAAAAAGGTGTGGTTTGGCGAAGATCTTGCTTCTGAATGCATGGTTTGCAGAAGTGTCTTCACCTCCAGAATGCTGGAGTTGATGCTGAAAGCCTGCGGAGATTTGCTCTGACAAGACTTTTAGACAGTTCTGGAAAGATGCATTCAGATGCAAGAACTCTGGCGCATAACTCTTTTCCTGACCCCTCTGCCGCTGCCGCCCAGTACCCGCAGGTGTACTAGAGGTGGCAGGGGCAGAAGGGTGGGGTAAAGGGAAAGCGATCTCCTCACCAGCAGCTTCATGTAATGTAGGCGGTCACGATGCTCCTGTGCTGGTGGATGGGATAGATGGGTCGAATGTGTGGGAAGGCTGGGAAGGTGCAGATGTACCGGGGCGGTCGAAGTGTCCCTCGGTGCCGGTCTCCTCAGGGATCGCCTCAGAAGGGTCCAATCGTGCAGGCTCCCGAGTGCTG
Organism: Dendrobates tinctorius; assembly: GCF_039654945.1. Lineage (NCBI taxonomy): Eukaryota > Metazoa > Chordata > Amphibia > Anura > Dendrobatidae > Dendrobates > Dendrobates tinctorius. The sequence continues at coordinate 76,684,378 of NW_027361676.1, forward strand.
CTCACCGTGCTGTGGAATAAAGAGAAAAAAAAACAATTAAAATACTGACATGGTATGGCCCTGGCTGAAAAAAAAAAGTTACATCTAACGTTTTTTTTCACATGTGGTGTGTAATATTTACCTTCTGGTGACCATTGTTTCCCGGAGGAACGACAGGGCTTGTGCGTACTTGTACTTGCTCCTGCGTCCTCCAGATCCACTCGGGGCCCGCATCTCTTTATTGAACTCCTTCTTGAAACGATCCCTCACAGACCGCCACCGATTCACAATTCTGTTCCCTGAAACGAGAAAGGAGTGGTTAGTATACAACATCAGTGTTTCACAAACTCCAGTCCTCATGGTCCCCAGGGGTCATGTTTTCAGGATTTCCATAGTAAATAGAAATCCTGAACACATGATCCGTGGGGACCACGAGGACTGGAGTTCAGGAAACACTGGTTTACATCAAGCAACCGGTACTGTATATACTTACGCTCTTTAATCTGGGCCCGAACATCGAGGTCCTCCCAGCGGCCCACAAGGAGCGAACAGATTTCCTCCCAGAGTCGTCGGGTAACGATAAGGTCAGCGTGGCGGCGGTCAGCCATATTCCAGAGCGGCTCCCTTTCTCTGACGAGATCGATGAGGTGGTCCACATCGAGTCCTCCATCCTCACCGTCAGAGTCGGGAGCACGCTGTGAAGGCTGTTAAAGAAAAAGACAAAAATAACATAATTAGCCTCCACAAAAGAAATGAAATAAAAAGTGCAAAAAAACAAAGCAAAAATATTTATACTTACACGCTGGTGACCGCCGCGTTGCTGTCGCCGACGACCCTGGGAGGCACTGCGAGGACCTCTTGGCCGAGCACCAGATTGGGAAGACTAGAGAAGAAAACAAAAAATGTTATGTCTTTGGATGTAGGCATTTGTTTGCTGTGTGTGGTCTGCAGAACATTGTTTTCTATGTGTTGTGTGTAGTGTGATGTTGTGTTTGATGCAAAAAACTTACCAATTGTGAGCCCACTCCAAGTGTCTGTCCACCCCTTCCTTCTTCTTCTGGGAGCTCCTCTTCATCTTGTGAATCCTGTTTTGAAATAAAAGGCAATGAATAGACATATATTACAGAGATGATGGATTTTGGAAATAAAAACTTACCGTCAAACGCTGACGATGCGAGGGAGGGCTCCCAGAAGATGATGTGCTGTCTTCCTGGTGGCCACACTCCATGCCTGTGGGTGGTGTTCCAGCTGCTGCCATTGCTGCTGCTGCTGCTGCATCTATTGGGCGGCTGTTGAATAAAGAGAAACAAAGGGCCAATGAATATCTTGATATTCAATAGCCCTAGTTTGGAGGAATGGGGGATTTGATAATTACCGTCTCTCATCTGCTGCTGGCCTCCCCTCCTCAGCATGTTCCATTTGCTGCTCCATTTGCGGTGGTGGTGGTGCTGATGGTGCTGCAGTGGTCTCCTGCCTTCTCCTGCTGCGCTTGGTTGCTTTCTTGGGTGGCATGTTGGGTGTGGCTGTGGGTCCCACTGTCTTGCTTTTATATATGTCTTGTGGGCAGAGCTACTGAGCATGCTCTGACCAAAAAACCGGATCCGGCCACCGGATCCGGCTTTCGCTGGATCAGGCGCATTGCGGCGCTCATAGGCTTTCATTGTGTGAAAAAGCCGGACGCGCCGGATCCGGCGTGTCCGGCTTTTTCGCCGGAGACAAAAAACGTTACAGTAGCCGTTTTTTCCAGACGCCGGATCGCGACACATTGCCGGATCCGGCGAAAACCGGATGAAACGCATGGCGCGATGAAACGCATGCGCGATCCGGCGCAAATGCAAGTCAATGGGGGGAAACCGGATCCGGCATTGCATTTCGCCGGATCCGGTTTCTGTTAAAAGCGCCGGATCGCGCCTGACGGCGAAAACCTGATGTGTGAAAGAGGCCTAAGGCAGGAGGTGTTGAGCCTGCATCATCCTCTGGCCCATGAAGGCCTGTAAGGTTGCCTTTTCTTGGAGTAGGAAAACCGCTTTTAAAGCAGGAGCATCAGGAACAGGTTTTGGCGTACATTGCCGAAACAGCCACCAGCTCTATTGCCTCCTCTTCTGAACGGTCGAAACCTGCAAGCACGGAGTCGTCAGTGCAGGGTTCTGGTCATAAAAAACCCCTTTCCCTGTGTCCTTCACCCCCAACAAAAGTTAAGGATGGGGCAGCCCACACTTCAGTTTACTCTATGGAGCTCTTTTCACATACCATGCCTGGGTTATCCGGTCAAATCCTGAATTCCCCGGTCCAAGATGAATCTTACATGGAGTGCACTGATGCACAGCCACTGCTAGATGATTCTGCTGGTACATTGACCCACAGCACTACATTGCCCTGGCAGTCTATTGAGCCAGAATCTGACCCTGATGAATCCCAGGTGCCCCTTCCCGCATACTATACCATGTTACACAGTGACACAGAGGAAGGTAAAGAGGAAGGTACAGATGACTTTGAAGAAGAGGTGATGGATGATCCAGTTCTGGACCCGGATTGGCATCCATTGGGGGAGGAGGGTGGCACTGGCAATAGTTCAGATAAGGAGAAGGATACGCAGCAGGCATTGTCATCGCAGCAGCGGTTATCTAGCAGGCCCGTAGCTGTCCTAAAACGTGGAACAAAAACTAAAAGAGTTGCAGGACAGCTTGACCAGACGGTCAACTTAGCACAGCGTGCAAGGCCAGAAAATGTTTACCATAGTAGGAAGAGTGCAGTGTGGCACTTCCTTGTCCAAAATCCTACTGATGAGGCAAAGGTTACCTGTGAGAAGTGCTGAAGGACCTTTAGCCGAGGTAATCAACTCAGAAATTTGAATACCAGTTGCATGCTTAGACATTTAATCAACATGCACTTGCAAGCGTGGACGGACTACAAAACCTAAGGTAGCACATGTGCACCTGCTCCGACTGAAGGCAGCCACCAACGCTACATCGATACCCCCACTGTAAGACCACTGCCACCATTAAGCACACCACCAGCACTAAATGTGGAGGTGTCGTTGCAAGGCCAAAGCATTCAGGGAATCACAATGGTTTTGCAACACAACACTGAATCTAGGCCATCACCACCAATACCATCACCAACCCCCTCTCACTCCATCCGGTCCACTGCTACTTCCCCCATATGCAGCTCTCCAGTCCAGCTCACCCTACCAGACACTCTGAGTAGGACAAGAAAGTACTCATTCTCTCATCCGCGTACACTGTGTTTGAACGCCTACATTGCCAAACTAATCTCATTAGAGATGATGCCCTACTGTTTGGTTGAAAGCGAAGCTTTCAGCGACCTCATGGCCTACCCAGTCTGCACTTCTTTTCTGGAAAAGCCATCCCTGCCCTCCACCGGCATGTGAAAGACCGCATTGTCCATGCACTAAAACAGTCAGTGAGTGGAAAGGTGCACCTCATAACAGATGCACGGACCAGTAGGCATGGCCAAGGTCGTTACATGTCCATCACTGCACACTGGGTTAATGTGGTTGATGCAGGCTCCACTGGGGATAGCGGCGGTGGAACAGTGCTGTCTAGCCCATCTGGACGGCCTTAGTCCAACACCGTTCTCCCAACGCGTTTCATCTAATCAGGACTCATCAGGGGAGTTTATGGAGTTCAATTAGACTAATTGATTAGATGAAACGCGTTGGGAGAACGGTGTTGGACTAAGGCCGTCCAGATGAATGCAGACATGAAGTTATGCTAAGACTGGGGGCCTTTCTCACAAGAGCGCATATACAGGCATCAGTGTATAGGACTAATACACATGAGATGAGTATAAGGACATATTAATAATGTACCATGGGAGTATTTAATATGCAGTAATTTTGTGGAATATGAGGTACTACACTATACTGGACACCATAGGTGCTATATATTGTTCATTTTGACCTGTAAAATATGCCGATGGAATATAGATATCTGATTTTGGAGAAATAGATATTTCTTTATGATTCGCTTTCTAACGATAATTGTTCACAATGTTTGAAATGGGAACAGGAACTGCAATAATGGTTTAGCCACCTAAGAAAACCTCTAAAAAAGTGTGTCGCTGCATATGCTGAGATGTTCTATGGCTAGTGCTTTGTATTATTAATACCCGGCCATATTTAGACACTAAAGAGGAGGAAAAATAACCCGCCCATATCTGGACAATAGGAGGCGTCTCATTACAATTTGTTTTTATGGGCACGTTTGCACGGGCACTATCACTTTATTTTCTTTTTGGCACCCTAATTTGCTTTATACAGTTTTTAATTTAGGATTAAAAGTTAAGTTTTAATACATATATATATATCCATACCAATTTGACACATAGGTTACCAGAAAAGCGCCTGGGTTTTTTCCTCCTCTTCCTCGGACTTGCCCAATTACGCCCTTTGTAGCAGCTGAGTGTCCAGCCAACACATCAACATATGCCAATTTTTAAACCTTACTAACTGGGCTGCCCACCCCTCTCCCAACGGCTGGGGTCAAGACCTGGCACACCCGGGCAAGTACCGTTGCTCTGAACAGGTGGATGGGCCCACTGATGGCCGACGGCAATGGCACAGGGACCCTCATAGTACAATACAGTGTCTCAGATGGTGGGAGGGCCCACTCGCTGTCAGACACACCAGCGTACTATGAGGGGCCCTGTGCCAGTACCGTCGACCACGATTGTGCCCCCCCCTGCTTGGTCATGGCCACAGCACTTGCAAGTTGCAATACTTACCTCTCCCTGCTCCACCGCTTTGCAGTCTGGGCAGTTAAATCCTGCACAGGGACGGCCACTAGAAATTTGGTGTATTGATCAATGAAGGTTAAGATGTAGCTATGGCCTGTCCTGCTGGCCTCTACCATCAGATGATCAATGGCTACCATTTGAAATGGACGTCAACTTGCAAGCGGATGCAGTGGTGGTTTATGGTCACCTTTCACAGTTGTGATAGTCACAGACGTGTGACATTCCTGCCACCATTTTTCAATGTCTCCTCTCATGCCAATCCAATAGAATCACCTACGGCCTGTGGCTTTTGTCTTTTGCACTCCAAAATGACCAGACACATCATGATAGGCAGTGAGGACCATGGGTAGATCTCTCCCTATGATCACAATTTGATGGAGACAAGTAACGGTGATGTGATCCACACTACTGCGATAAAGAAATCCTTTCTTCACAAAGAACCTTTTTCGCTTTCTCCACAGACACAGTAATTGAGGGTCTGCATCGCCTCTGCAACATCTACCGGGAGGTTTTCCCGCGATGAGTAATTCCAAAATTTCTGCTAACACTCGACTTTGCGTCTATACTTGTATCCATGTAGTTTCCAGTAGCGGAGATTCTGGACTGGCTTACAGAGATTGAAATATATACGAAGATTTAAAAGTACCACAACACTGTATACTGGTGTACGCTATGAAAACCTTTCCCTTTTTCTACTTTTGTAATTCTGGTGTAATACATAGTGGGCCTGTGAGTGTCTGTGTCTGACTCCGGAAGTATAGACAGGACACATCTGGTTTGTGCTGTTACAGTACCTTGTTTCAAAAATTTGTATTAAGGTATCATCTGTAGGATAACCAACTGTGGGGGGAGACCCTCTTTTTGCTGCAGTCAAACACAAGACTGAGACAGAGTTTGTATTGAACAGGTCCGTTTTTAATGCCCATCCTTCTGCCGACAGCAGCAATTCACCACAGCCGTATCACATTTCTCTGTACACAGGCCCCGGTACCTTCACTTCCTTTGTAACTATAATCGTGGCGTCCTCTGTGGCTTTTCAACTACAGCGCTGCACCAGTCTGAGCTCAGTGTCCGTATGATTGCCCCAGGCCGTCTTCGTCTGCGGCTACCGTCCTCTGGGCCACCCCCCCATGACCGCCTCAACTGTCAGTCCTCTCTGGAGCCTTTCCACTGTCTCTATTTCCTCAGCAGAACTTCCTCTTTACTGTGTTCCCTTCGCTGACTGACTCTTCCAGAACCTTCCCTCAGCCTTTTATACTTCCAGTTCTGGTAACTCCGCCCACCATCACCTAACAGTTTCTCTGACCAATGGCAGTTATTCAGTCCCAATCCTACACTCTCCACTGCCCTCCAATGGGCAAGCTAAAACACTGCACCCTTTCTCTTTATCTTAGCGGTTTCACACCTACACTGCGCTACACCTCTGCTTCTCACTACAGGCTGGTTTGTCTGTCAGTCCACCTTCCCTACATCATCCATAGTGAGTGAGCGTGTGTGGGTTACGCCTTCTATATATACGGTGAATCGGAGAAACACATTTTTACACTATACTCGATACAGCTTGTATCTTGCTATACAGTTCGACATTTAGTATTACGGTCAAATCCATACTGTGTAAGCATCTGAGAGTGACTACGGGACTATTTATACGGAGATTTCAGTTGTGCCCTAAAAATATATACTTGCTAACTTGTTATCCAGTACCTTTTTTACAACATTATTTATTATGGTCAAAACCAAACTGAGTGAGCGTCTGAGGGTGACTACGGAAATATATACCGATATTTTCAATTTGGCCAACACTGTATACAGCAGAATGCTTCTGATACAGTAACCTTTTTAGCTATTTAGATTCTAGTGTAATCCATAATGAGCCTGTAAACGTCTGTCTGTTACTCCGGCAATATATTTGGAACTTTAAGATTACCCCAACACTGTATACAGCTGTACGCTTGTGTTACATAACCCATTTACAGCTTTTCATATTCTTGTGTAATCCATACTGGGCCTGAGAGCATTTGGGTCTGCCTCCTGAAATGTATGCGGAGAATCAGAATGTTTACACTATACTATATATACCTTGTATCTGGTGATACTGTACCTTTTTCAACTTGTTATTTTATTGGGTAATCCATGCTGAGCCTGTGAGCATCTGTGTATGCCTCATGAAATATACGGAGATTTACTGTTATCCATAGACTGTGTAGACTAGAGCTGTACGCTTCTGTACCATATATCTGCTGTTATTTTGGGTCCATTTTCCAAAACATGAGGAAGTATTGTGGAAGAGGATGCGGATGTGGGCGTGGAGAGCCCCCTGGTACTGATGGAGGTGGTGGTGCTTCTGCTGGTAGTGCTAAAAACACAATAGCAGCTAAAGCAGTAGGTGTTGAGCCAGCGTAATGGTGTAGCTCTGGAAGGCCTATAAGGCTCCCTTTTCTGGGAGTAGGTAGACTGCTTTTAAAGCTGGAACTGTTTGTGGCTTACATTGCTGAAACAGCCTCCAGCTCTATCACCTCCTCTTATGTTGTAAAAAATGCAAGTAATGAGTCGTAACTGCAGGCTTCTGGTCAGGAGCAACCCCTTTCCTTGTGTCCTTCACCCACACCAAAAGTGAAGGATGTGGAAGCACACACCTCAGATTACTCCATGGAGCTCTTTTCACATACCATGCCTGGGTTAATTAAAAATAGGGCCCATCATGTACTGGAGCAATGTAAATGGGGCAGATCAGACACTGGAGCAGCATCTAAGGGGCAAATTATACACTGGAGCATTACAAATGGGGCCCATTATATATGGAGCATTATTAGGGCCCATCATACACTGGAGCATCATCCATGAGGCCCATCATGTACTGGAGCATTGTAAATGGGGCAGATCAGACACTGGAGCAGTATCTAAGGGGCCCATTATACACTGGAGCATTACAAATGGGGCCCATTATATATGGGGCATTATGTGGAGCTCATCATATACTGTATGGAACATTATATGTGACTAATTATTTGGTATGGAGAAATATATGGGGCTCATTATTCTGTATGGCGCACAATGTGGTGGTCATAACACTGTATGGAGTAATATACTGTCCTGTTTTTGAGCTATTGCCCAATTTAAAATAGATCAGTCATGTCATGTAAGCAGTGAAGTATTTGTCATTGTACTATACCTATATTTCTGTGGCGTATCGGAGCATCATGAGCTGTGGTATGTGTTAAAGGGGCGCACTGACACTCTTTGGCCCAGGGCACACGAAAACCTGGAGCCAGCCCAACCCCCCCACAACTTTAGCCAAATAACCCCCAGTTTTCAATGCATAACTATTATTAGGAAGTAAATTAAGGTTGACAAGCTTCAGTTATAAGAATTGATGTTTTGGCATTGAAATGGGCACTGTAGGTGTGTTTACTGTCTGCCACTCCCTGCCGACTTTGCTTCCCCATTGACTTGCATTTGGTTTCGTGTTTCAGTCAGCCTCTGACTTTTCCCTATAGTCGGCCGATTTCATTCGACACGCCTTTGCGAAAGTCGGGTTTCATGAAACCCGACTCGACCTGAAAAAAGGCAAAGTCGCTCATCTCTAATCACCACAGCACTAAATGATGAAGTGTAATACAGCAGGCTGTTTAATATTTTTTCACTAGCTAAATGTGAATTAGAATGCTATACTCGTGCAATAGAAGCAGTGCACAACATGTGCCCTGCTGACTTTTTCTGTGGACCTCAGAAATGTCCAAAAAAGAAAAAAAAATGCTGGAAGGTAAATTTAACTGCCACACTGGACAGTAGCTCGCTACACTATCTGACTGATATATAACCACTTATCTAACTATCTACCATGTGGGATACAGCAGGCATTTTCACATTTAGCTACAAAAAAATGTTATTTAGAATGCTATACTCGTGCATGGAGCACTATAGAAGCAGTGCACAACACACTTGTAGGACATGAGCCCTGCTGGCTTTGTCTGTGGACCTCAGTAACGGCCCCCCCTAAAATTTTTTTTACAGAAGGTAAATTTTACACCCATACTGGATGCTATCTAGCTACGCTATCTGACTGCTAAAATCTTGCTGTTAACAGTGGCAGCGTCAGGAGCAGCCTCTCTGCGCTGTTTCAGTGTCAAAATGCGCTAAAACAAGATGTCCACTATTTATATGGAGAGAGACATGTGATTTCAGCAGCCAATGACACAAGCCGTAGTGTCAGTGCTACATCTGTGCCTGTACCTCAGCGAGACCCTCGGCGGGGTTCCCGTCCTCATGCTGTGAGGGTCGTACCTCTGCAAGACCCCCGACGGGGCCCTCTCAGTCAGTTGCCTGCTGTCCTGCTGCTCCCCCTGCTATCTGGCGTGTGGCCAGCACATCCCTTGGTATGAGCTTAAGGCCAGGCTCACATGCTCTCTAGGTCTCTTAAAGAGACAGCGTGCATTTTTCAAAAGTGTAATTAACCAATGGCAGCACACTGATTGCTATTTCTGGCCCTTCCGCCATAGGGAGGGCGCCGGTGCAACGAGTATCTACTGTTGCTAGTTCCAGTTCTGTGTCTGCTCTGTCTGCGCTTCTGCAGTATTCCGTCTAATACTTTGCTTACACTGTTTATTTCTGAAGAACATCAATGACCTGTTATTTTGCTATCGAGGACAACGGTTGTACCAGCCGCTTCAGCTCCACCTTGTCCCGCCGCTCAGCCATCTGAACCTCTGCACCACGTCAGTACCATTGGAGTCAGCTTCCACTTGGATACCAGAGATTATTCGGTCACCATCGGTGTCAACTTTCACCCGTATACCCTGCTCCCGTCGGTCAGCTCTATCATGCATGTATATTCAGGTTACCCGTTTGTCTCGCTGGGACAGCTGCCACATGTCTAGGGTCTAACTGGAGGTAGCATCTGTGTCCTCCCAGTACTCCATTCAGATCCTTCAAGGGGTCTTACTACGAATATCTGGGGTCACTAGTCATGCCCCCTTTGGAGCCCCCCCGGACCGTGGTCCCAAGGTTCCACTCAAAAAATAAACGAATGTGAACTTCACCACCTGTGCCTCCGTTTCCATTCGTTACAGTCAGAACATTGTGGGTGTTTCCCTGTTTGGCTAGCCGCAATGTGCACACATAAAGTTAGAAAAAAAAAAGACTGCTGTGCTTACAAGAATGCCGTGCCTCTGAGCTCTGTAAAAACCCCTCCCCTCATCAATCATGTGCCATTATCGTCGCTTAAGTGCTGAAAATATTTTTGTGTTAACGCAAATATTTTCCATCACTTTTACCAAATGTTACCGATTTTTACCAATTTTATAAAATTTTGCTCGTGCTTCCGATCACGAATCTGAATGTACAATATTTGTGCTGAATTTATGTTTGGTGAACAAATTCGCTTATCACTACTTACTACAAAAATAGGAGAGCAAAACCAAGCTTCAGAGATATGAGAACAGAAAAACTTACTGCAGAGATAAGAGAGCAGAACCAAGCTTTACACAAAAATAGAGGAGCAGAACCGATCTTACTACCGAGATATGCGAGCAGAGCCGAGCTTACTGCAGCGATATGGGAGCAGAACAGAGCTTTATGAATAGATATGGGAGCATAACCGAGCTTACTACAGAGGAAAGGGAGCAGAACCGAGCTTACTACAGAGATATGGGAGCAGAATAGAGCTTTATGAATAGATATGGGAGCATAACCGAGCTTACTACAGAGGAAAGGGAGCAGAACCGAGCTTACTACAGAGATATGGGAGCAGAATAGAGCTTTATGAATAGATATGGGAGCATAACCGAGCTTACTACAGTGGCATGAGAGCAGAACTGAGCTTACTACAGAGATAAGGGAGGAAAACCAATCTTATTACATAGATAAGGGAACAGAACTGATCTTACTACATCAATACAGGAACAGAATTGTGCTTACTAAGCACACTGCATGGATACAACAACAAAATCAAGCTTACAGGAACAGAACCAAGCTTACTGCATACATATGGTACCAAAATCCAGATTACTACATAGATACGGTAACAAACTCAAGCTTACTGCATAGATATGGTACTATGGTACCAGAACCAAGCTTACTGCTTAGATATGGTACCATAACTGAGCTTACTATATAGATATGGGAACCTAACCAAGCTTACTGCATAGATACAGGAGCAAAATCAAGCTCACTACATAGATACAGAACTATAACACAGTGCACTACATATACAAAGTTACCTAGTGAGTAGTGTTGAGCATTCCGATACCGCAAGTATCGGGTATCGGCCGATATTCACTGTATCGGAATTCCGATACTGAGTTCCGATACTTTTAGCATATCGAATACCGGAATCGGAAGTTCCCATAATGCTATGAGCCAGTTTGATTTGATTCAGCCAATGACAATCCTCAGAAGTGTGGGCACATCCTGTTAGGCATGTAGGCATGTTAACTAATGACATGGCTGTGATTGGCTGCTGAAATGATGTCATGATGCACTATAAAAGCCGCCGCCGCCATTTCTGGTTCACTCTGCTGTGAATTCAGTTAGGGACAGGCTGCTGTTCAAGACTGTGAGGGACAGTTAGAGATAGCGATTCTCACAATCATAGTGTGCTTTACCCAGGCTACATAAAAAACCACTGTAGCTTTCTTTTGCCTTGCAGCAGTGTTCACAGCTGTCTGCAAGGTCTGTGTGAGTGCAGCTCACGCTGTTGTGTGTCCTGCAGGCACGTCTGCTTGTAGGCAGCTCAGCGTGTCACTGCCTCATACATATTTTTCTTTTACAGCTGCAAATTTTTCATTCTCCTATTAGTGTGCAATTGCATCCATCCGTATCCATATACGTTGGTTGCAACTACTATAGGAGTAGAGAGCGGAGCCTTTCTGCAGCCTTTCAGTGCTAGTGCCCATTTATCTGCACTGTTCACGGCTGTCTGAGAGGTCTCTGTGTGAGTGCAGCTCACGCTGTAGTGTGTCCTGCAGGCACGTCTGCTTGTAGGCTGCTCAGCGTGTGTCACTGCCTCACACATATTTTTCTTTTATTGAAGCTAATTTTTAATTCTATTAGTGTGCATCCATCCGTATCAATATACGGTGGTTGCAAACACTATAGGAGTAGACAGCGGAGCCTCTCTGCAGCCTTTCAGTGCTAGTGCCCACTTATCTGCACTGTTCACGGCTGTCTGAGAGGTCTCTGTGTGTGAGTGCAGCTCACGCTGAGTAGTGTGTCCTGCAGCTACGTCTGGTTGTAGGCCGCTCAGCGTGCGTCACTGCCTCACACATATTTTTCTTTTATTGCAGCTCATTTTTTATTCTCCTATTAGTGTGCATCCATCTGTATCCATCTACATTGGTTGGTTGCAAACACTATATAGGAGTAGATAGAGGAGCCTTTTTTCTGGCTTGTGCCCTTCAGCTGCAGCCAGATTAGTATTACCCTATTTTTTGGAGCCTCGTCTTTTGCATTGTAGGTTACCTTCCTGCATTGTAATAGCTCCAAAAAGTTAGTGATACTATCACTTTCAAATCTTTGGTCACATCCTTTTATTTAAAAAAAAAAAAACCAACAAAATAAAGTTCACCAAACACTACATTTGACAGTTGTGTAGGCCACATTAGCTCCTATTAAAGTGTAGTCCACACACACACTTCATAAAATTAGTGTTTCTTATACCTGTTACCAGCTGTTCAGGAATAAGCACACTAAGCCCCCCCTTTGTACTTTTCTGCCTATCTTTATCAGTCTACCAAGATGAAGAGGGCAGGGAGTAAGGCACGTGGGCATGGGCGTGGAGTTTCAGCAGGGAGAGGACGTGGGGATTCTGCAGGGAGAGGACGTGGGGATTCTGTGCCTGCTGCGGGCACCAGTGAGTCAGCATCCCCTGGACAGGAGGCATCACAGTCTCTACTTCTGTTCTCTGAATCTGTTGGCTTGTTAAGAGGGGGCCAGCCAAGCAGCATTCAAGAATGTGAAGAAGAGGGAGTATGCAGTGATGCGCAACTTCTTTGTCCCTCTGAATCTGAAGAGGCGGGTGGGCCAGTGCCTATGGTCAGCACACCTCAGTATGCATCAGATGATGACGAGACTCAGGTGCCACTTTCTGGTGCGTACAGTGCTGGCGAGACAACCCAGGAGAAGCAGGTGTTTGAAGAGGGGAGTGTAGATGATGAAGTCCTTGACCCATCATGGCGTGAGGAACAGGAAGGTGGTGGGAGCAGCTCTGAGAAAGAGATTACCCAAACGGCCAAAACAGAAGGGAGAGGGAGGGGGCAGACTTGGTTGCCTGTAGCCTCCACTTCAGCACCCGTTAGGAGCATTCCTCTTTCAAAAGTCAAAACGGGCGCTCCCAAGACTTGCAGTGCGTGGTCCTTTTTTGACACAGTTGCAGATAACATTTGCTTTGTCAAATGCAAGCTGTGTCATCAGAAAGTCAAAAGAGGGAAAAATGTCAGCAACCTCAATACCACAAATATGTGGAAACATGTGCGGACCAAGCACGAGGTGGAGTTACACAGACACACTGAAGACGTAGGCCAACGTACAGCACCACCTACCACCTCTTCAGCTCGTATTGGGGCCTCTTCCTCCAGCTCACACACAGCTGGTTCGGCTTCCTCACAGGATCGCCAAGGAAGAACCTCTGGCACTGTTGTCCGGAGACCCAGTGACATTCCACCCACAGCACCTCGTTCCCAGTCAACCTCACACTCCCAGGCCACTCTACAGCCATCAGTAGCACAGGCATGGGATAAAAGGCGGCCATACTCAGCAAACCATCCCCGAGCACAGGCTCTGAATGCTGGCATTGCCAAACTACTGGCCCTAGAAATGTTCTCATTCAGGCTGGTGGAGACTGACACCTTCCATAACTTCACGGCATTGACATCCCACAATACACCGTGCCCAGCCGCTTTTATTTCAGCAGGCAAGCCATCCCTGCCCTGCAAAAGCTTGTGGAGGGAAAAATAAAACATGCGCTACTAAACGCTGTCAGTAGCAAGGTCCACCTGACCACCGATGCGTGGACCAGTAACCATGGACAGGGATGATACCTTTCCCTCACAGCCCATTGGGTCAATGTTGTGGAGCCGGGTACAGATCTGGAGAGTGGCGCTGTGTGTGTTCTGCCAACTCCACGGATTGCAGGAATCCAGTCTCTACACATTGACTCCACCTCCTACTCAAGTTCCTCAGAAACAGCGCTGCAGGAGCCTGTTACGACCGATATGAGCACAGCCGTGGCCAAACGTCAACAGGCCGTACTCAAATTAATTTCTTTGGGGAATCAAAGCCACACAGTGCAGGAGTTCTGGAATGCCATCAAGCAGGAGTGTGAAGTCTGGTTTGTGCCAGCGAATCTCCAGCCAGGCTTGGTAGTGTGTGACAATGGCCGAAATCTGGTGGCAGCTCTGGGCCTAGGCAACCTCACTCACATCCCATGTCTGGCAGATGTGCTGAACTTGGTCGTGCAGAGCTTTCTGAGGGACTATCCGGATCTTGATGCACTGCTGCACAAGGTCCGCATAGAGTGCGCTCACTTGCGGCGTTCCAGCACGGCAAGATCGCGCCTTGCTGCTCTGCAGCGCCGATTACGCCTTCCGGAACATCGCATCATATGTGACCTACCCACCAGGTGGAATTCAACGTTACATATGTTGGAGCGGTTGTGTGAGCAGCAGGCAGCAGTCATGGAGTACCAGCTGCATCAGTCGCAAACAAGTCAGCACAACTGAGTGGGCCTCTATGAAGGACATCAGCCTCGTCTTGCGTGCCTTCGATGATTCCACGCGGATGGCGAGTGCAGATGATGCACTAGTCAGCATGACTGTCCCCCTTATCTGCCTGCTTCAAAAAACACTGCAAGCACTAAGGGAGGAGGTTTTGGAAGAGGTGGAGTATGAGGAGTCACAAATGCCATCCACTTCTGGACCGTCTGCGCTACGTGGTTCCTCACAAAGGCCTAGGCAGGGGACACTTTGTGAGGAGGATGAGGAGGAGTCAATGGAGGAGGAAGACATCTCTCCAGAGGAGGGAGGTACACAATGCTCTAGTCAGTATGTACAGCGAGGGTGGGATGATGCAGAGCAGGCAGAGATGACGACTCAAGCAGGGGACAGCGTTTCTTTGGCAGTTGGGAGTCTGCAGCACATGGTTGATTTCATGCTGCAGTGCCTGAGAAACGACCGCCGCATCGCCCACATTCTCAACACAGCTGATTATTGGGTGTACACCCTCCTAGATCCTCGCTACCGGGACAACTTACAAAGCCTCATACCACCGTTGAACCGGGAGCGTAAAATGCGGGAGTACCAAGACACACTGGTGCAGTCCATCTTGTTCTCCATTCCACCCGACAGCAGTGCTGCTAGTGCTTTACAAAGCAGCTCTGTGCGTCGAGGCAGTGGAGGAAGCTCTGCACAAAGAGGGAGCAGAGGCAGCGCCTCAGCACAAGGCAAGACCAGTATGGCCCAAATGTGGCAAAGTTTTGTGTGTCCGCCACAAATGTCTACACCATCACAGACGGCTCCAGTCAGCAGGAGGCAACGTTTCCGTCAGATGGTGACAGACTACTTGTCTTGCCCTGTCAGTGTACTGGCAGATGGCTCTTCCCCCTTCAAGTTTTGGGTCTCTAAGCTGGATACATGGCCAGAGCTTAGCCAGTATGCATTGGAGGTGCTGGCTTGCCCTGCTGCCAGTGTATTATCGGAATGCGTCTTTAGTGCCGCAGGTGGTGTACTAACAGGCCGTCGCACGCGACTATCCTCCGATAACGTTGACCGGCTTACTTTTCTGAAAATTAACAAGGCCTGGATCTCGCCAGAATTTGCCAGTCCTCTTCCAGAATAAATAATTGGTTGGCAGCAGTATCTAGGTCTCCTGTTGTGTTCATGTTTCTACCACCTGAACTGTAATCCCTGGGCTTCAACACAGCCAGTTGTCGCTCAGAAGTGCCATCTGCACAGAGAAAAATACTAGCTCCTGTGTTAGTGGGGTTCAGTAACGCCAGCTGCTCCCCTGCCGTGTGGACGGCAAAGTCTCCAGCTCCCTCCACAATCGAACTACTACTGAATTTTAACCATGCTCCACTTAAGCCTCTGGCTCCACTTTCTCTAGTAATTCCCCTGGCCTCCAACCCCGCCAGTTGCTGCTCTGAAGTGGCGTCTGCACAATCCACACTTGTTCCTGTGTTACTGGGGCTCAGGCACGTCAGTTGATCCCCTGATGTGTGTCCAGCAATGTCTCCTGCTCTGTCCAAATTCCCATTACTAGTAGTGGGAATGTGGACAAAGTAGGAGACCTTGCCGGACACACATCAGGGGATCAACTGACGTGACTGAGCCCCAATAACACAAGAACAAGTGTGGATTGTGCAGACGCCACTTCAGAGCAGTAACTGGCGGGGTTGGAGGCCAGGGGAAATACTAGAGACAGTGGAGCCACAGGCCATAGTGTAGCACGGTTACAATCAGTAGTAGTCTACAACCTATATAAAACTTGCTGCAAGTTGGCCTCTGCCTGCTGCATGATTGATCCTGGGCTCCAACAACGCCAGTTGGTGTTCAGAAGTGCCGTCTATACAGAGAAAAACACACCAGCTCTTGTGTTAGTGGGGTTCAGTAGCGTCAGCTGTTCCCCTGCTATGTGGGCGGCAATGTCTCTTGCTGCCTCCACATTCAAAAAACAGCAGGCCTCAGCCTGCTCCATGCTTGATCCTGGGCTCCAACAACGCCAGTTGGTGTTCAGAAGTGCCGTCTTCACAGAGAAAAACACACTAGCTCCTGTGTTAGTGGGGTTCAGTAACTTCAGCTGTTCCCCTGCTGTGTGGACGGCAAGGTCTGCTGCTGCCTCCACATTCAAAAAACAGCAGGCCTCAGCCTGCTCCATGCTTGATCTTGGGCTCCAACAACGCCAGTTGGTGTTCAGAAATGCCGTCTTCACAGAGAAAAACACACTAGCTCCTGTGTTAGTGGGGTTCAGTAACGCCAGCTGCTCCCCTGCTGTGTGGACGACAAAGTCTCCTGCTGCCTCCAAAATCACACTACATCTTATTTTCTACTTGCTTCAAGTAGGCCTCAGCCTGCTCCATGATTGTTCCTGGGTTTCAACACAGCCAGTTGTTGCTTGGAAGTGCCGTCCGCACAGAGAGAAACACTAGCTCCTGTGTCAGTGGGGTTCAGTAACGCCAGCTACTCCCATGCTGTGTGGACGACAAAGTCTCCTGCTGCCTCCAAAATCACACTACATCTTATTTTCTACTTGCTTCATGTAGGCCTCAGCCTGCTCCATGATTGTTCTTGGGTTTCAACACAGCCAGTTGTTGCTTGGAAGTGCCGTCCGCACAGAGAGAAACACTAGCTCCTGTGTCAGTGGGGTTCAGTAACGCCAGCTGCTCCCCAGCTGTGTGGATGACAAAGTCTCTTGCTGCCTACACAGTCACACTACTACAGATTTTTAATCGTGCTCCACTTAGGCCTCTGGCTCCACTGTCTCTAGTATTTCCCCTGGCCTCCAACCCCGCCAGTTGCTGCTCTGAAGTGGCATCTGCACAATCCACACTTGTTCCTGTGTTACTGGGGCCTATTCACGTCAGTTGGTCCCCTGATGTGTGTCCGGCAATGTCTCCTGCTCTGTCCACATTCCCACTAATAGTAGTGGGAATGTGGACAGAGCAGGAGACATTGCCGGACACACATCAGGGGATCAACAGACGTGAATGGGCCCCAGTAACACAGGAACAAGTGTGGATTGTGCAGATGCCACTTCAGAGCAGCAACTGGCGGGGTTGGAGGCCAGGGGAAATACTAGAGACAGTGGAGCCAGAGGCCTAAGTGGAGCATGGTTACAATCAGTAGTAGCGTACAACCGATATAAAACTTGCTTCAAGTAGGTCTCAGCCTGCTCCATGATTGATCCTGGGCTTCAACACAGCCAGTTGTTGCTCGGAAGTGCCATCTGCACAGAGAAAAACACATGCTCCAGTGTTAGTGGGGTTCAGTAACGCCAGCTGCTCCCCTGCTGTGTGGACGACAAAGTCTCCTGCTGCCTCCAAAATCACACAACATCTTATTTACTACTTTCTACAAGTAGGCCTCAGCCTGCTGCATGATTGACCCTGGGCTCCAACATCGCCAGTTGCTGCTCAGAAGTGTCTTTGGCACGGGTACTCCCTCCTGCCCAGCCTGGTTCCAGCACGCCTGCTGTTTCCGGGGAGTGTCAACGTCACTTTGCCACCAATACATTGTCCTGTCGTGTTGCGGTCGGGTTAGCCGAGTCTATGGTGCTTGCAGTTTAGGTGCTTCCTATGTGGGCTGTGGGTTCTGGTAATAAAGGCTGGTTCCGTAGCGGCAATACGACAAGCACCCCCTGTAGGACTGTGGGTTTCGGTAATTGCGGCCTGCTCGCGGCCTTGCAACTTTGTTTATCTTGGGTACCTTCTGTTACCCATCCGGGTTCCAGTACCGACAGCTGGTTCTCGTCAGTGCCTTTGGCCTAGGTGCCTCCTTCTCGGTATCCGAGTTCCATCAACGTCTGCTGGTCCTTGGTAGTGCTTTGTAGCACAGGTACCTCCTGCTTAGTAACCGTGTTCCAGCATCGTCAGCTGGTCCACGGTTGTGCCATTGGCTCTTGTTCCTTCTGCTGCCCCTCCGGGTTCCAGCACCATCAGCTGGTTCTCGGCAGTGTCTTTGGCACGGGTACTCCCTCCTGCCCAGCTTGGTTCCAGCACGCCTGCTGTTTCCGGGTAGTGTCAACGTCACTTTGCCACCGACTCGTTGTCCGGTCGTGCTGTGGTCGGGTTAGCCGAGTCTATGGTGCCTGCAGTTTAGGTGCTTCCTATGTGGGCTGTGGGTTCTGGTAATAAAGGCTGGTTCCGTAGTGGCAATACAACAAGCACCCCCTGTAGGACTGTGGGTTTCGGTAATTGCGGCCTGCTCGCGGCCTTGCAACTTTGTTTATCTTGGGTACCTTCTGCTATCCATCCAGGTTCCAGTACCGTCAGCTGGTTCTCGTCAGTGCCTTTGGCCTAGGTGCCTCCTTCTCGGTATCCGAGTTCCAGCAACATCTGCTGGTCCTTAGTAGTGCTTTGTAGCACAGGTACCTCCTGCTTAGTAACCATGTTCCAGCACCGTCAGCTGGTCCACGGTTGAGCAATTGGCTCTTGTTCCTTCTGCTGCCACTCAGGGTTTCAGCACCGTCAGCTGGTCCTCGCTAGTTCCGTTGGCTCTTGCAGCTTCTGCTACCCATCCGGGTTCCAGCACCGTCAGCTGGTTCTCGGTAGTGCCTTTGGCCTAGGTGCCTCCTTCTCGGTATCCGAGTTCCAGCAACGTCTGCTGGTCCTTGGTAGTGCTTTGTAGCACAGGTACCTCCTGCTTAGTGACCATGTTCCAGCACCGTCAGCTGGTCAGCGGTTGTGCCATTGGCTCTTGTTCCTTCTGCTGCCCCTCCGGGTTCCAGCACCATCAGCTGGTTTTCGGCAGTGTCTTTGGCACGGGTACTCCCTCCTGCCCAGCCTGGTTCCAGCACACCTGCTGTTTCCGGGGAGTGTCAACGTCACTTTGCCACCAATACATTGTCCTGTCGTGTTGTGGTCGGGTTAGCCGAGTCTATGGTGCCTGCAGTTTAGGTGCTTCCTATGTGGGCTGTGGGTTCTGGTAATAAAGGCTGGTTCCGTAGTGCCAATAGGACTAGCACCCCCTGTAGGACTGTGGGTTTCGGTAACCGGCCTGCTCGCGGCCTTGCAACTTTGTTTATTATGGGCACCTTCTGCTACCCATCCGGGTTCCAGTACCGTCAGCTGGTTCTTGGAAGTGCCTTTGGCCTAGGTGCCTCCTTCTTGGTATCCGAGTTCCATCAACATCTGCTGGTCCTTGGTAGTGCTTTGTAGCACAGGTACCTCCTGCTTAGTAACCGTGTTCCAGCATCGTCAGCTGGTCCACGGTTGTGCCATTGGCTCTTGTTCCTTCTGCTGCCCCTCCGGGTTCCAGCACCATCAGCTGGTTCTCGGCAGTGTCTTTGGCACGGGTACTCCCTCCTGCCCAGCTTGGTTCCAGCACGCCTGCTGTTTCTGGGTAGTGTCAACGTCACTTTGCCACCGACTCGTTGTCCGGTCGTGCTGTGGTCGGGTTAGCCGAGTCTATGGTGCCTGCAGTTTAGGTGCTTCCTATGCGGTCTTTGGGTTCTGGTAATAAAGGCTGGTTCCGTAGTGACAATAGGACAAGCAACCCCTGTAGGTCTGTGGGTTTCGGTAATTGCGGAATGCTCGCGGCCTTGCAACTTTGTTTATCATGGGTACCTTCTGCTTCCCATCCGGGTTCCAGTACCGTCAGCTGGTTCTCGGCAGTGCCTTTGGCCTAGGTGCCTCCTTCTCGGTATCCGAGTTCCAGCAACGTCTGCTGGTCCTTGGTAGTGCTTTGTAGCAGAGGTACCTCCTGCTTAGTAACCATGTTCCAGCACCATCAGCTGGTCTACGGTTGTGCCATTGGCTCTTGTTCCTTCTGCTGCCACTCTGGGTTCCAGCACCGTCAGCTGGTCCTCGCTAGTTCCATTGGCTCTTGCAGCTTCTGCTACCCATCCGGGTTCCAGCACCGTCAGCTGGTTCTCGGTACTGTCTTTGGCCTAGGTGCCTCCATCTCGGTATCTGAGTTCCAGGAACGTCTGCTGGTCCTTGGTAGTGCTTTGTAGCACAGGTACCTCCTTTTTAGTAGCCGTGTTCCAGCACCGTCAGCTGGTCCACGGTTGTGCCATTGGCTCTTGTTCCTTCTGCTGCCCCTCCGGGTTCCAGCACCATCAACTGGTTCTCGGCAGTGCCTTTGGCCTAAGTGCCTCCTTCTCGGTATCCGAGTTCCAGCACCGTCAGCTGGTCCTCGCTAGTTCCATTGGCTCTTGCAGCTTCTGCTACCCATCAGGGTTCCAGCACCATCAGCTGGTTCTCGGTAGTGCCTTGGGCCTAGGTGCCTCCTTCTCGGTATCCGAGTTCCAGCAACGTCTGCTGGTCCTTGGTAGTGCTTTGTAGCACAGGTACCTCCTGCTTAGTAACCGTGTTCCAGCACTGTCAACTGGTCCACGGTTGTGCCATTGGCTCTTGTTCCTTCTGCTGCCACTCTGGGTTCCAGCACCATCAGCTGGTCCTCGCTAGTTCCATTGGCTCTTGCAGCTTATGCTAGCCATCCGGATTCCAGCTCCGTCAGCTGGTTCTCGGTAGTGCCTTTGGCCTAGGTGCCTACTTCTCGGTATCCGAGTTCCAGCAACGTCTGCTGGTCCTTGGTAGTGCTTTGTAGCACAGGTACCTCCTGCTTGGTAACCGTGTTCCAGCACCGTCAGCTGGTCCATGGTTGTGCCATTGGCTCTTGTTCCTTATGCTGCCCCTCCGGGTTCCAGCACCGTCAGCTGGTCCTCGCTAGTTCCATTTTCTCTTGTTCCTTCTGCTAACCATCCGGGTTCCAGTAGCGTCAGCTGGTTCTCAGCAGTTCCTCAGCCTTCTTGTACCTTCTGCTACTTTTCCAAGTTCGAGCTTGTGGAAATGGTTTTTGGTTCTCACTCTGGATCTCCCTGACGACGACCCTGAAGACGACGACCCTGAAGACCACACCGAAGAAGACCAAAATATGACCCTGAAGAAGATGACCAAGAGGACAAAGAACATGAAGACAACCACCATGATGCAGAACAACCAGAGACACAAGACCAAGAAGCAGAAAAACCAAAAGCAGAAGAACATTAAGCATAAGACTAAAAATCAGAGCAAATGATATTATATTAAATTATAAGCAGAAGAAGACTAAGCAGTGTATGGGGGTGAGTCCGTTCCTCCTCGTGGTGCCCCTGGAAAATGCCTGCTGCTGCAGGCCAAACTGAACGCGGACAAATCCTGTTGTAAATCTTTTGTGACAGGCAGAACGGAAGGTGTAATCTTCAAACTTTTATAGATAACAACTACAGGAATGCCTGTCACAAATAAGAATATGATGAAGAAGAAGAAGAATAGGAAGAAGATGAAGAAGTAGAATATGAAGAAGAATAATAGTTGAATAAGAAGAATATGAAGAATGTAAAAAAAAGAATAATAGGAAGAAGGTGAAGAAGAAGATGAATAAGGTGAAGAAGAAGTTGATGAAAAAGATGCTGCTGCTGAGGATGATGAAGGAGAAAGTGTGGCAGAAGTAAAAAGAAGGTGAAGAGCATGGAAGTAGTGAAACATACATATCTGACAAAATATAAAAGAGGTTAACATAGTCAATATCTTTGTAACTCCGAACGTCTTAAAAAAAAAAAAAAATTAATTCCTGCTATTCCATTTGATTGGGCTAAACCTCTATGGCTTTAATGTCTCCTACACCTCCCACAATACATTCTACATTATTCTTAGTTGTTTTTCTTCATGTAGAATTAACCTACAAGGAAAGAAAGGGTTTTTTTTAATTCCGATATTTCTGTTCCATTGACTTGAATGGGACTTCCGGGATCGGAATCGTCGATACCCGATACTTTTTGGAGATCGGCCAATCCAATCCGATCCGATATTTTTCAATATCGGGTGGTATCGCTCAACACTACTAGTGAGGCTTTTTGAACTCCATGTTTAAAAACAAAAAAAAAACCTTTTGTAAACTTTATTTTCACCCTGTTTACATACTCTCTGCACTTAGTCACATCACTGATCCATATGCAGTTTGCATAGAGACAATCACATGCCAACCTCTTTCTTTTCTGATAAATCCAATTGAAACAATAGGAGAAGCAGAAAAGAAAGTGCTTGTCTGTAAAAAAAATGTAATGAAATGGTGATGTGATGAGAGCAGACAAAAAACAGATGAACAATGTTAAGAACAGTGAACTTCTATAAATGTTCTAGACATCTCTTTAAAGGTAACTTGCCACTTTGCCACTTAGTTATTTAACTGCAGATGTAGGTTCAATCTTCAGGTAAATCGTGTTTAAAGCCTGGTTAGTTGGCTTACTGGAAAAGTGTCGGCTACAGGGTGAAATTTACATTTTATTCTCCATGCTGCCACTTGCTTCCAGTCATAGTGGCAGTTTAGGATCTGTTTCAGTCAGCACCCACTAGAACGTGAGCGTGCTGTAGTAACCTCCCAGCACTTTGATTGTGACATCTTCCTAGGAGGCCCAGCCTTCGACTAGGCTTCTTAGGGCGACCAACATGGCAGTAACACATGACAACCCATGAGCAACCCTCAACTGCATCACAAGGGGCTGATGGGAACTGATGAGTACATGCACTGGCCATCACACTAATTATTGCTGTCAGTGAATAACAAGGGCTTTTGAAAAATGAGGAATTTTGCTAAAAATTAAAAAAAATTGTGCCTAAGCACTAACAGACATGTAGTTCTGTTCTTCGCCGGAACAGAGTGGTCACAGATCGCTTTTGCCTGTGATTCATTGTCTCCCATCACTTTAACAGAGCGGCGGCTTTTTGTCTTCTCTGCTTTGTTGACAGTGAGGGACTTCTGATGTTATGCTTTTGACAGCTGGCTCTCCCAGTTCAGCAGCGGAGAACCAGCTGGTAATCAGAATGACAATGACAATTCCACCCTATCAACAAAGCAGAGAGGAAAAGAAGCTGCCGTTCTGTTGATGTGATGGAAGTGTGGCGCCTCTGAGGGTTCAGTCGCCACAGAGGTACTGCACCTCCTCCTGAGGTGTAGCATCCCACTACCCAAGTAAGATGGTAACACCTGACCAGCCTCCATTACCTACATCCAGCACAGACACCTTAGAGCAGCAGAGCACCCTTTATGGCAGCTGCTTTGGTTCATGAAGGGTGCTGGGTGCTGGGTGGAGCTTAGAGACACTAAGAAGGGAAAGCTGATAGGAAGTTGGGAGCAGAATCCCCGAGTGGGGAGGAAGGCAGAGGTTCCCCATAAGGGGGGAGTGGAGAGGAGAACTCTTGACGGTGATAATCCCCAGAGGGTGGATGGAGAGAAGGTCTTAGATGCAGCCGCTCTCCTCCTTGTGAGGAGGAGAGAGACTGGGGACGAGGGCTAGAGTAGAGCCTTTACCTAAGTTTATTGCGCCAAGGCCGGGTGCCGGTATCCGAAACTGTTTGTGATACTAGCGATCCTGCAGCAGAAACCGGAGGAATAGGAGTTGTGACCGCTCTATTCCCACCAAAGACTCGAAGACACAGTGCCAACCTAAGTGTGAGCTGGGACATGACTGATGGAGAATGCTGTTTTTCTATTGGTGGAGACTGTTGGACAGCTCTGATCTCATGCTTCTCCATCTGCAGCTATTTCATGGCAGGAGAGCTGTGCAGTCTGTGAGGAAAGCCTCACTAATTAGAGCATGAGGAAAACTGGTCATACCTGTAAAATAGTAAGTGCCAGACAAATCATGTCCACAACACATGTTAAAATAAGGATAATATGGCGGCCCCCATTAACTCTTTGTGCAGCCAGCAATTGCTAGTATAATACAGTGTCTATAGCAGGCCAACTGTGCACAATTTTTAATAAAACCGAATTGCAAAAATGATTTTTAGCCCCAGCTGTATGAATTTAAGTAAAAAAAAATGTCCCCAAATAATTCAAAGGGATACTTTATATAATACTTATGTGTCCCCTGGTGTTTCTCCTGGATCCCCTTCTCATCACATGCAGGTAATGTGTCTTATTTTATACCCCCATTCTTTTTGGCTGCATTGCACAGTAGCAGAATTTATTACTGCATATAAATAAAAGGATGAAAGTGATGGGACTAAGCTAGTGGACAAGCAGGTAGGTGGTGGCTCTGAGAGTGAATGAAAGGAACAACAGGGGGCGCCATAGGAAATATGGTCTAACAATTTCTAGACACAGAAGCATTTTCATCACATTATTACAGTTGAAAAATTGTAAGTCTCGTAGGTTCTGCCATAAAATGGTAAGACATGAAATTACAACCATGCGAAATGGATAATTCCCCAATATATAAAGCACACATATTACACCGAACACACTGGATGCAGTACATTAGAAACAGAAGACCAGCAGTTCATTCTTTCAAAAAATGATTTCATTCTTCTGTGTCACACATTTTTGTGAACAACCTAACCACACTGTCAGAATGTGTTAGCAATATGAACTTCTGGTCATGTTATCTTTTCAGCAAGCTCTCAGAGCACTCTATATCTGTGCATCCTCTCCTGGTAAGTGGCCCATGCATTACAGTCACATTAGGTCTCGAATTTAGGTGGTAATTGACTTTTTTCCTCTACTGCCTGACTTTCCAGACATGCAGGACTCTGCATTGTCTTATTTTATAGAATTTGACATTTTGTATCGTCTTTGAAATTTTTTCTTTTTAACTGCACTGTATCTCAGTAGCAAAACCCCACCGATGTTCCGCTGACAGCATTGCATTTTCCCTGCTGTTCACCTTCTTAACCTGAGATGCTCTCAATCATAAAAGTTAGAGAGAAGCCAAATCTTTTGAAAATCATATTCACCTGTTTTCCTGAATTTTTCTAAAAAGTTTGATTTGCAGCCAATTGAAAATACCTCAAAGCCTCTAATTGTATTGAAAATGTATGTATGACACTCGAACGTTCCCCTAGGACTGCATCTAATCTTTTGAGCTTTTCAATACAAACACAACCTTGGTGATATCAAAGTGACCTCAAGATATGGCTATGGAAAAATGTATGGTAACCTGTGGTAAACAACAGTTCCTCAAAACTGATCTTCATTGTCCTGTGCTACCCCTTACTATCTGTATAGTTTGTTTATCTTCCTATATCTGTAGCTCAGCTGTGTCTTCCTTTCACTATCCTGATTCCTCAAAAATGGCTGTTGCATGCCCTGCCTCAGCTTTTATACAGGCTAGGAGAGACCATCCTAATTGGCTGTGCGAATCCATATAATGTGATAGCTGTAAGACATTATTCAGAAGCTCACTTGGCCCTTCCAAAGTCATGGAAGCATTCTTTAATTCAGGGTTCCCCAACTACAGTCCTCAAGGCCCGCCAACAGATTATGATTTCAGGATTTCCTTAGTATTGCCCAGGTGATAATTGCATCACCTGTACAATATAAGGGAAATCCTGAAAACATGACCTGTTAGTGGGCCTTGAGGACTGGAGTTGAGGAACCCTGCTTTAATTGATGAAATGTTATGCAATGTGTAAAATGTCAGTGACCATTTTAGGCAAAAAAATTGTGCAAATTTCTTTTACATGGAGTCGATTCACTCATATCTAATTAAAGAAGTACTGTATAGTATTATAGGTCAAAAGTGTAGGTCAAAAGTGGGACCTACAATGTATTCACTCCTGTTTGAGACATTTTTCATTTTGTTCTTTTGTTTTTTTCCTCTCCTTTTACTTAGAATCATAACTTTTGTTTTTTTTTCATGTTTTTCATCAACATAAGATATACTGTATATGAGGACTTGTTGACTGTAGCATAAGGTGTAGTTTTGAATTACACCATTCCCTTTACCATGTAATATACTCCATACATCTGTGACCTCGTCTCTCGGTACTTACCTGCATGGAACCTCCGATCCTCACAAGATCTCCTTCTCTACTCCCCTCTTATCTCCTCTTCCCACAATCGCATACAAGAATTCTCCCGCACATCCCCTCTACTATGGAACTCTCTACCACAACATATCAGACTCTCGCCTACAATGGAAACCTTCAAAAAGTACCTGAAGACCTACCTTTTTCGACAAGCCAACAACCTGCAGTAACCACCGATCGACCAAACGACTGCACGACCAGCTCTACCCTCGCCTACTGTATCCTCACTCACCACTTGTAGATTGTGAGCCTTAGCAGGCAGGGACCTATCTCATCCTGTACCAGTCGTGACTTGTATCGTTTACTGTACTTGTTTTATTTTGTATACCCCTCCTCACATGTAAAGTGCCATGAAATAAATGGCGCTATAATAATAAATAATAATAATACTGAAAAAATGCATTAAAAAAATCTAATTGGGTGGAAGAATGAAAAAGTGGAATTATGTCAACATTTTGGGGGGTTTTATTTCTAGTACACTTAATGTGCAGTAAACACGACTTGTCAAAATGAAATGAATCTAGAACAAAGGAGCACCAAGATGGCACAACAAGTTACGTCAGTAAGTCCCTCGCTGCCATGATAACCCATTGACACTTCACGATTGCATGAAGGGAAGAACTGGATGTAAAATCGACACTCACACTGGTTAGGAACACTTAAATGTTGCTGTTAGAGGCTGTCAGTAATAATTAGATGGTAAACAGCAGTGGTTGGAGCTAGCTGTGATATCTGCTGTTAGAGGCAGGCAGGGCCGGCATTGGCGGCAGGCAGACCAGGCAGCTGGCTAGGGCCCCTGCTCCCCCATGGGCCCCCAGCTAGCAGCACATCATGCAGCCACTATGGGACCCCTGTGAGGCAGGGGGGCCCGCCTGCCGCCAGCGCCGACTCCCGCCGCTGCCGCATTTAACTATACCGGCGTCATAAATGCCGGTACAGTTCAAAGCAATGATGGAGTAGAGAGTGTCAGCTGACGCTCCCTCTCCCATCATTTCCCACTCTGCCTCCGACACTGCGGGTGTCATCGCGCACTCACTGTATACCAGGCAGAGCAGGCTGAGACAGGAGCCAGGAGCAGTGCGGGCACGAGGAGAGGTGAGGAGTGTGCTTTTTTAATGTAACAGTGAGTACTGGACTGTGGGGCCATTCTCAGGGTGGGGTGTTATATGCTATGTGGTGCTGTGCTATATACCATGTGGGGCTGTGCTATATACCATGGTGATGTGCTATATACCATGTGGGGCTGTGCTGTATACCATGTGGGTCTGTGCTATATACCATGGTGCTGTGCTATATACCATGTGGGGCTGTGCTGTATAACATGTGAGGCTGTGCTGTTTACCATGTGGGGCTGTGCTGTATATCATGTGGTACTGTGCTATATACCATATACCATGTGGTGCTGTGTTATATACTATGTGGCTGTGTTATATACCATGGGGGGTACATTATAAATTATATTCTATGGGGGAGGCTGTGTTATATAATATGGGGGGCTACACTTTATTTTATGGGGGGCTGTATTATATTTATTATATTCTATGGTGGGTGACTGCATCATACTCTATGATGGGGCTACATTATACTATATGAGAAGGCTACATTGTATTCTATGGGGGGCTGCATTATATTCTATGGGGGGATAGATTATATTGTATGGGGACTTTATTATACTTTATTAGGGGGCTTCATTATATTCTATTGGGGCTGCATTAAACTATATGAGGAGGGCTACATTGAATTCTATGGAGGGGCTACATTATACTATATAAGGGGCTGCATTATATTCTATGGGGGGCTGCATTATACTCTATGAGGGGGCTGCCATATATTCTAATGAGGGGGGCTGCATTATCTTCTGTGGGGTGACTAAATTATGCTCTAAGGGGTGGCTGCATTATACTATAAGAGGGGGGCTGCATTATATACTATGGGGGGTTACATTATATTGTATGGTGGGGCTGCATTATACTCTGGGGTGGCTACATTATACTCTATGGGGTGGCTGCATTATACTGTATCGAGGACTAGGGGGAATACATTATACTATAGGAAGAACTATTGTGTGCATTATACTATGGGAAGTGAATTGCACTACATGGATGACTGATGAAATTAAACAGAGGAGCGTAAAATCAAACCCACTATACACAATATTAATGGTACATATATATCTATATATAAAATGTATTTTATGGTTGATTAAATCCCCTCTGAAATAAATGGATGGCAGACCATCCGATATCTATAGAACTGTGAATTCAGAGATAGGTGGAAATTAAAACCAGCAGGGTATAAGACATAAAATAAATAAAAAAAAATGTATAATAAAATGCAAATATTTTTAGATTTAAAAAATGCCTTTATTGGAATTTTGGCACAACATGCAAGTGCATGATCTAAAAAGGCACAAAACCGCATTAGCAATACATGTATGGGACCATAATACAAAAAATCAACTGATTATTAGATTATATAAAACTTGGATACCCATGACATAAGACTTAGTTAATAAAGCCAGGCAAATGACCATAAATCTAACAAGTGAAAAAAATTATAATAATTAATTGTATAAAAGATAATAAAAAAATAACTTTTTTGCATAAGAAAGTGTACTCCAGAGTGCAATAGTGCAAATGTGCGATTGTGGATAACCACTGTAAGTATATGTGCAAAATGAGCAATTGAAACAACCAAGTGCAAAGTAAGAAACGGGATTTACCTGATAAGCCTTGTATGCTATGTGGAGTGCCGCTCATTTAGCGGCCTGAACTCAGAGCATGTAAATACAATCGAAAAGCTTCTGTGTGATGTGCAATATGTTAGCATTTGGGGCCTCATTTTAAACTTTGCCTAGGGCCCCACTTTGCCTAAAACCAGCCCTTGAGGCAGGTGCTGACTGCCTAACACAGCCAGTACCTGCCCTGTATGGAACAAGCATAGCTCTTGAACCAGCACCAAATACCAGCACCTGATGTGTAACATTAAGTACAGTACATGTACATCACATGTCATGTCAGGAAGGTGCTAAGGCTATGTTCACACCATATCTAATAAAAAGGAAAAACTGTGTGGTAGAAAAAGGTTACTGTTAAAAGGGGTTGACTAGGTTTGTCATGAAAGTCTACAGTCAATCGCACTGTCAGGATTCTCTATTGCCAGTTCTGGGAGAGGGCTGTCATGTGATTGCAAGTAAGAGATATGCATAATCCAAGTCAGATTCCAACTAGACATGCGTGGCCTCGTTCAATGCAAGTGAATTGAGCAAGCCTGAAAACGTCTAGTCATAATGTGACCGGATGTATGCATATTGCATATTTGTGGTCACATGACTGCACGATCCCGACACTGGAGAATCCTGACAACATGCACTGTATGTAATGTGGGAATTCACAAGTCTTTTGTGCCAAACCTCCCTTTCATGCCAAACCTGGACAACCACTTTAAATATAGCTGCATAGAAATACTTCATTTGCCCTTGCTCCTGAATGCTACCTTCCTTCTTTACTCTATAGTGACTCTATATGTGATAAGTAAATTGGACTGAGCTTATTAAAATGAGGCTCACCTACATATACACCCTGCCTAGAGTTCTGTATGATGGGTACTTTCTTCTCTATCTCCTTAATACAGATGCAATGTAAATGATATATGGATTCATATATCAATTATGAATACTCTTCATATACTCCTATAGACACTTTGTGACTCCATGCTGCATATTTCATAGCTTATATATCCATATGAAAAGCCTTATATATAATATTGCTTCGACTCAGAAAATAAGGATGTGACAAGGATGCAAAAAAATTGTGCGAGATTGGCCTGAGGGCTCTCGCACATGTACTCTGTACGTGAGATGTATGTGTAATGCCAACGATGGGAAAGGATCTTAGGCCATAAATCTTAGCTCAAACGCCTGTTATAGGCAGTGAAGTGGTTAATTATAGTCATTTGTTATAAAATGGATAAACTGCTTTTGAAATACCATCCACCTTTGACATGTTCACATGGCAAGAGTCTTGGAAGTAGAGCAGATGACAGGTGCTGTCTAATGTCTCCCCATCAGTGGTGCTGCCAGCGCTGAATGCATCACTACCCCCAGCATAAAGCAGCTCACACCTCCAGGGATCACATGGAATAAGACTATCGGGGTCGTGTCATCTTCACGGAGAACTCTCAGCATCTCAAGTTCTGTACTTCTCGTATGTTTAGATATTTTAATATCCTCATTAGAGTTTTATCGTTTTTCTTCATCGCAGGCTTGGGACAGTAAAGTGTTAACAATTCTCTCATACATTTCTGAGTTGTTCTGTCTGACTTGAATATAATGTCCTATTCCTTCCAGTGTGCTGATTAGAATTCTTGCCCGAATCCTAATTTTTATCTTGACTCCCGCACGTTGAGTACAGTATATGAATATATCCATCTCTTTCCCCTAAAGGAAAAACTCGTGCTAAAAATTAAGTTGGGCTAGAGCAAACTGCAGCGTTACATTCCCAGCAGGATACCTCTTCAGTTCTCCGTGTGGTTGCAAAACAAAAGGTCGGAACTAAAAAGTATCTGTGAATTTATTTAATCTACACTTGTTCTGAGAGGGAAAAGTCTATTTTTGAGCACAGTATTCCGCTGTGATTACACTGAATCGTGTTCACGTTGAGCACTTTCTCTGCCATATCTGTAGTTTTTAAGTCTGGGATCTGCCACAGAATTACATAAAAGTTTAGCCACTGTTCCGTGGAGAAAGTGGTGGCAAGTTTAGCCGTGTGTCATGTGACAAAATGTAATAGCTCTATGAAACTCCCCAATAGTCACCACCTTTCCATCTTCGATGTTGCTATTAGAGGCTGCCAAAGCCTTGCATACTGGATGCCGGAAGGCTTGACTTACAAAGTAATCATAACACTTCTTCTACATGGTACATTGGGGAAGAGGTTACTTTCCTTTGGTCTGCTCAACTCCTCTATCTAGCTTTCCACAGGCAGGGGGAAAAAAGCAGTCAGGTCGGCCCACGTCTATTTTGAAGCATGTTGGTACATAACGAGGTGGTTTCCTAGAGTTAGGGACCAATCCGATTGGGTGCATCTTGCCGATTTTAGATGGCTATGATTCTCTTTTGATCAAAATAATGTCAACTATGTACTCTGAATTTTTAACAAGTATTTATAGTTTTTCTTCTAGATTTTGTAATTATAAAATAGTAGAATAACATTGGGTGGTATCTTAATGTTGGGGAATTAAGATAAAGACCATATAATTAAATCAATAAATGGTCCAAATAAGAAAAACTATAGCTGATTGTGGCTTTGGTTAGAACTGGTCAATTATTTTAAGACCTGTGCAGTAGGTCAGGGTTTAATGGGGGTGGTACAAATGGCCTAGCAGCGAAGCTTGCAATAATCACACATCCTTATATTGTGGGTATATTCAATTTATATAGATATTATACTGTATAGTGCTGTAGCACTTAGGCTGGGTTCATATAGCGTTAATGGGCTGCGTTTAACGCATCCGTTACACAGCGGCATTAACGCTATGTAACGGATACGATAACGCACCCATACACAGCTATAGACGAGTGCATCGCTAATGCATGCCATAATTGGCATAGCCTTAACGCAGTCCGTCAGTGTGCAATGGATTGCTGTTAACGCTATGTGAACCTGGTCTAAAAGAGAAGATCAAAGACATGCTGATAGGGAATCTAGATTGTGAGCCCCAATGGAGACAGTGCTGATAATGTCTAAAAAGAGCTATGGAATTAATGGTGCTTTATAAATGAGTAGAATAAATAAATAAAAGTAAATGAACAGGCAAATTGGACACAAGTCTGAAATGTTTTGAATTTTGTCTTAAAAAGTAATTTTGCAGTGTGCATCAAACCTATGTTGTAAAAACCCGACCATCAGTGGAAAGAGGCTACCCTAATACTGAGCCCATCACATGAAAATTCTGAATCTAGGCAGAGATTGTGGCTACATATTTGTCCATTCAAGTGTATGAGAGTTATGTGAACAGACAAGACACTTGTATATGTTATTTCTTGTTCATGTGGCAGAATTCCATATAAAATCTGCAAGAAACACCTCCATGTGTACATGGCCTTAAGTCTGCTTCTTACCCGACAGGTTAAATATAGATTTTTTACTAGTTTTATTTTAGACAACACCAGTGTATGAGCATATGGGTGTATCCTGGTTGTGGCTAGACTATTGTTTCTTAGGCATTATACAGGGGCGTATAATAGCTCAATACACGATTTAAAGCACCAAGTGTTTTTTTTTATTTTAGCACTGGAATGATGACACTAATGTAAGTTCCCTGCCCCTAGTAATATACTTTCCAGCCGCCGTCTTCTGCTCCTCCCGGTTCTGTTCCAACATCTTGCTCCAACAACAGCTTCTGACTTACATGAAGTCAGTGGTAATGGTCACAAGCTCTCATTGTAAGTCTTTGAGAGCCTTGTTCTGGCCTCCACATTGCTCATAAACTTACATTGAGTAGTGATTCCCCGCTCGTCCAGCAGACACTGGTCTTAGGCTACTTTCACATTTCCGGTTTTTATCATCCGACACGATGCGGTGAAATTTTGTAAAACCAGATCCGGCACCGGATACGTTTTTTTTACCATAGACTTTCATTATCGCCGCATTGCGCCAGATGGGCATGCGCTGTGACCGGTTTTTACAACAGCGCATGCCCGGAAGATGTGAATTTTAACCCTAGAAGAGCATGCCCGGAAGATGTGAATATTAATCCAGAAGAGCATGCCCGGAAGATGTGAATATTGAATCAATCTCTCTCTCTCACCCCCGCTCTCTCTCTCTCACCCCCGCTCTCTCTCTCTTACCCTCGCGCTCTCTCACTCGCGCTCTCTCTCACCCCCGGATCCACAGTTTCTCATGCGATGTCGCTTTAAATGTCAGCTGCACCATATCCGGCGAAAAATGATGATCTGGGGTCTACGGTTGCTGCCGGATCGGGTTTCACAATTTTTCACCTCAGCACGCCGGATGAGAAAAACCGGAAATGTGAAAGTAGCCTTACCCTGCAGAAGACGACTGGATGTGATAATCATAACAGATGAAGATGGCGGCTGGTAGGGATAGCACCAGGGGTAGGGAACTCACATTATTGACACCAATCTGGCAGAGAAGTAAAAAAAACAAAACACTGGAGTGGTACTTTTAAGAATGAGGATCTGGAGACTTATATCATTATATCATTCTAAACTTCTGATTCTGTATGATGTCATAGTTCATTTTTCTTTTTCAGATATATAGTGAAAGCTAAAGAAACAATATGCTGTGTTCCATCAGATTTCTTATTATGGAAATGACTCTATAAAGCAGTGCCATATGGATACATCATATGGTCGCATATCTAATGCTTGTGACTTGAGTAGTGACTCCATGAGTCTCTACAAGGTCTCTAATTCATGGGGATATAGCATTACCTGCCGTATAAAATAAATGTATTTGTAGAAAATCAGAGACATCACCAATGGGGCATTTTCAAGTAGTACATTTTTGACTTTCGAAATGACCTGTAGAGCTCACTGTAAGGCTAGTTTCACATTAGCGTTTTTTTGCGCAGCGCATCGTGCGCATAAAAAACGCAAAGAAAAACGCAAAACAAACACGCGTTTTTTTTTCGTCATGCGCACGCTGATGCGTCAAAATAACGCAGCGTTACTTGCGTTTTACATGCGTTTTTGCATGCGGTTGCGTTTTTTATGCGCATGCGTTTTTAGGTGTGACATTTCACAATAGAAAAATCCTTGAACACCAATGGGTCACCAGTGGGCGTGTGTCATTGGAATGTTTTATAGACCGAGTACTGCTGAATTCATCAGATTTTGCTGCTGTTTCCGGTGTCAAGATGGACCTGCGTCTGGATAATTTCCGCTTCAAGCTGGATCTTGACATCGCGCTGTCTCAGGCGTATGCCTTTTGTTGCCAGCAAGAAAGGGAGAGGGAGAGACAGCAGAGACGGCAGCGGCGTCGGTTTTGGAGGCATCCAATCATCGAACTCCGGGCAAGCCGTGGAGCATATCACACGCTGTACAGCGAGCTACAGGAAAACCCGGAGAAATTTGCTGACTATACACGGATGTCCCAGGAAAGCTTCCTTGACTTGCTGGGTATGGTTGAAGGAAACATCTGGAGACGGGACACTCAGCTCCGGCGTGCCATTCCTCCCGAAGAAAGGCTCCTTGTCACCTTACGGTATGTATGTTGTTATGTTTGCATAATTTTTTTTGGCTTTTTCCATTTTTTTTTTTTTTTTTGTCAAAAAAATTAGGTTTTTTTTTGGCTATTGAATTTTAACATTATTTTTGGGAAATTGCTTTTTTGCATAATGGTTTTTCTTCTGTCATGTACTAATCCCGTTTTTTTTTTTGATCCAAAAAATTAGGTTTTTTTTTGGCTATTGAATTTTAACATTATTTTTGGGAAATTGCTTTTTTGCATAATGGTTTTTCTTCTGTCATGTACTAATCCCATTTTTTTTTTTTGATCCAAAAAATTAGGTTTTTTTTTGGCTATTGAATTTTAACATTATTTTTGGGAAATTGCTTTTTTGCATAATGGTTTTTCTTCTGGCATGTACTAATCCCATTTTTTTTTTTTGATCCAAAAAATTAGGTTTTTTTTTGGCTATTGAATTTTAACATTATTTTTGGGAAATTGCTTTTTTGCATAATGGTTTTTCTTCTGGCATGTACTAATCCCAAGCCTTTATAAAATGTTTTTTTGCTATGTTGTATTAAAAAAACATGCAAAATAGTTAGGCCATGTACTTTTTTATTTTCAGTGTTTTTAGTAATACCCAAGACAGAAATATAATTATTTTTTCTTTTTATGTTTGGCAGGTTCCTGGCAACTGGAGAGAGTCTTTCATCCCTGCATTTCCAGTACCGGCTGGGAATCTCTACTTTATCCGGGATTGTTGCCGACACCTGCAGGGCTCTGTGGGATGTTCTGTGTCCGGAGTTTCTGCCATTGCCCACTGCCGAAAAGTGGCTTCAAATATCGGAGAAATTCTGGGCAGTCTGCAATTTCCCGAACTGCCTAGGAGCGGTGGACGGGAAGCACATCCGCATCACAAAACCTGCAAGAAGTGGCTCTGAGTACTACAACTACAAGAAGTACTTTTCCACAGTCCTAATGGCCATTGCGGATGCAGACTGCCGGTTTGTGGCGGTGGACATAGGGGCATTCGGACGGGGCAACGATTCACAGACTTTTAAGAACTCTGATATGGGCTGGAGGTTGTACGGCAACCATTTCAATTTTCCACTGGCACGGCCTCTTCCCCAAACCCAAACTCCACCACTGCCATTTGTAGTGGTTGGGGATGAGGCATTTCAGATGTGCCCAAACCTGCTGAAGCCGTACTCCAGCCGTGACTTGGACCACCGCAAGAAAATTTTCAACTACAGGCTTACGAGGGCTCGCAGGACTGTAGAGTGCGCCTTTGGCATTCTAGTGTCCAGATGGCGAATTCTCAGCACCGCCATCAATCTCAAAATGGAAACAGTGGATGAGGTGGTGAAGGCATGTGTGGTTCTGCACAATTTTGTTATGGCAAAGGAGCGGCCGAACTTTGACATGGATGAGCCTGCTGCCAACCCTTTGCCAGATTTTACTCAGCACCCTCTTCGGTCCTCAGTCGAAGTTGCCCAAATGAGGGACCAATTTGCGGACTTCTTTTTATCCGATGTTGGTCGTGTAGCATGGCAGGATCAAATGGTTTAATAGTTTTGTTGTTTGTTAAAAATAAAATACATTCTTTTTTATACCTGTACCCAGTGTACTGTGTCTTAATAAACTCCACTACTCACCTGCCCAGGTTAAAGTGAAGAAAGGGAAACCACCATAAAAAAATAAATAAAAAATATATATATATATATATATATATATATATATAAATATATAAATATATATATATATTTATATATATATATATTTATACATATTTATATATATATATATATATTTTTATATATATATTTATATATATATATATAAATATATATATAAAAATATATATATATATATAAATATATATATAAATATATATATATATATTTATATATATTTATATATATATATATATATATATTTATATTTTTATATATTTATATATATATATATAAAAATATATATATATATATAAATATATATATATTATTTTTTTTTTTTTTTGGTGGTTTCCCTTTCTTTACTTTATACCGGATGGTCAGCCATCCAACTCTGAAAGGGATACTATATTTCATTTTTTTTTTATTTATATATATATATATATATATATATATATAATAAAAAAAAAAATGAAATATAGTATCCCTTTCAGAGTTGGATGGCTGACCATTCGGTGTAAACTAAAGAAAAACAAACCATAGTGTACGGCGCAGTGTGTGCAGGCGGCGAAAGACACAATAACCAAACATTATTTTGAAATAAAAATATAACATTTATTTTACTTATTTTTTAGTTGGTGGAAACTGGGGGGTGTGGAGGGATGAGGAACGGCTTTGGGTGGAGTAAGGGGTTCTAGGGGAAGGAGGAACCAAAGGAGTGGGGGAAGGGAGCCGAGGCAAGGAAAGTTGTGAAGTGGGAGGTGAGGGAGGAGGGAGGGTAAGAGTCCTCCTCTTTGTTTTTTTATGACGGTGGCCCGTCGTCTTGCTGCTGTCCTCGCTAGAGCCTGAGGACTGGCTAGACCCCGGGGACCGCCTTGAGCCTCTGGACCGCCTTGAGCCTCTGGACCGCCTTGAGCCTCTGGACCGCCTGGAGGCTGTGGACTGGCTGGAGCTGGGGGACCGCCTGGCGCTTGTGGACCGCCTGCCAGGATCTTGTACCTGCTGTGGCATGCTGGTGGTGGTGGATGTCCTGGCAGGGGCCGTAAATATTGAATGCGGGTCCCCCAGCTGATGCTGCTCCGAGGTGGTGGTGCTGGTGGTGGTGGCGGTCCATGCAGGCGTGGTGGCTGTGGCGGTCCATACCGGGGTGGTCCTCCCGCTGGTGGTGGTGGTGGCGGCGCTACAGGCAGGGGTGGTGACGACGGGCCATCCAGTGGTGGTGGCGGCAGCAGTGGTGGGCCAGGCAGGAGCAGCGCTTGGCATGGTGTTGGCGGGTAAGTGTCCAGCTGCACTCGGACTTGGGGCGGTATATTGGTGTCCGGCGAGGCTTGGAAGTGTGGTGGCTGTGCAGTGATATGCAGCAGAAGTAGGTAATGCTGTAAAACGAGTCAGGGGTGGCACCGGTGGAAATGCCACCGCTGACTGCTGCATAATCCTACTCTGCTGCATAGCCTGCATAAAAGCATTGTTGCAGGCCTGCATGACAGTCAACTGGAGGTCAGGGGTAAGGTGTTCCGCCGTGTCCCAAGCTATTTGGGTATAAAAATGATGCGCTGGTCTGGCGAGGTCGACTTCCAGGCGCTCAAGGCGACCCTCGATAGACTTGTAGCGTTGGTCCAAAAGGAGGAAACCACTCTCAAGTCTATCGGAGAGTGCCTTGAGGCTACTCTGAAAGACCGAGCTCAATTCAACGAACTCGGGCATGAGAGGCCTGTCCGAGGTCCTCTGCCGCTGCTGGCGGGAAGTGCCCGCAAAACCAGTGGCAGAGACCTGGGACAGGGGAACACCTGAGCGACCAGCTTCCTGGTCTCCAGATGACTGTGGTGCAGACCTGCAAGGTGCTTCCTCGCTGATGGATGGCTGGGAGGGGTCCGGGGCAGCTTGATGAAGGACCGCTTCGGGCCCAGGTTGCAGGGTGCTGCTCCAGGTGCTGTGAAAAGAAAAGAAAGAAATTACTACCATAAATTAACAATCGCCAACTCCTGTGGAATAGAAAAGCACAGAATAAAACACAATACAACTAGAAAATACTTACGTTCGGGAGGCAAGGACTGGTCTTAAAAATGCCAAGGCAGGATGGTATCTGTACTTCGTGCCGGTCCTTGCCGCAGCACCACTGCGAACCTGATTCTCCTGACGGATATCCCTGTTGAAGCGGTCCTTCATCGAGCGCCAATGGGTTCTGACTTTGTTCACTGTGGTGGAAAAAAAAAAAAAAAGAAAAAAAGTAAGACTATGCACTGGAGGCTGTGATCATCCAACTGTCTGTGATGATAGAAACTCCATGGAGTTAATAGCATCACACACAGTTGGGTGATCCCGGCCAAGATCACTGCTGCATCACACTGCATTTAAATACTTACGAAAATCCTTGCGGACCCGGGGAGAGGCGTTGTCCCAGCCATCCATCAGCGATGCGGCCACCTCGTTCCAGAGCCGCCGGATCACCACGTTGTCCGAGTGCAGTTGGTGACGGGTGTCCCACAACGGGACTCGCTCCTGGACTAGACGGATGAGCTCGTCGTTGTCCAGGGCGAGGTCCTCCTCCCGCTGTGGAGCCTAGAAAAGAAAGACAAACATTAATCTTTGAAAGATTTTAAAATAAAAAATCTCGAAAACTAGCTGAAGAGCCCGGCGCTGCCCGGGCATAGTAACTAACTGTGGTTAGTTATAGAAAATTATAATTATCCTCCATCCCATAGTCCCGTGCCCATATACCATCATACATATCCTTAATCCCATAGTCCTGTGCCCATATACCCATCACACATATTCGCCATCCCATAGTCCTGTGCCCATATACCCATCATACATATTCGCCATCCCATAGTCCTGTGCCCATATACCCATCATACATATTCGCCATCCCATAGTCCTGTGCCCATATACCCGTCATACATATCCTCCATCCCATAGTCCCGTGCCCATATACCATCATACATATCCTCCATCCCATAGTCCCATGCCCATATACCCATCATATATATCCTCCATCCCATAGTCCCGTGCCCATATACCATCATACATATCCGCCATCCCATAGTCCCGTGCCCATATACCCAAACAAACATACACACACACACACACATACACATACACACATACACACTTTGAGCTTTAGATATTGATACACAAGCCATGAAAAAAATTTTTGTTTTAAATGAAAATAAATGCAAAAAAAAGCAACAAACATCGAAAAAAACAACCATGAAAATTTAAAAAAAAAACTTTAAAAAATACCAAAAAAAAAAAAAAATAAATAAACCAGCCTAGAAAATAAGTAAAAAAAAAAAACAGTCCGTCTTTACTTACATCACGTCTTCCCGC
Organism: Dendrobates tinctorius; assembly: GCF_039654945.1. NCBI lineage: Eukaryota > Metazoa > Chordata > Amphibia > Anura > Dendrobatidae > Dendrobates > Dendrobates tinctorius. Next base: position 76,723,809 of record NW_027361676.1, read on the forward strand.
CCGCACTTGGCCTTGCTGCTCCTGCCGTTCCTCCGGTGGTGGTGGCGTGATGGAGGATGAGGTCTGAAAATTAAACCAAAAAAATTAACCACATGTGTTTATTTTTTCCAATCCATACGGAAGCATGGTACTCACTTCTTCTGCCTCTTGCCCTGTCCCAGGGACATATTCCTCACCAGATGAAGACATGCTGCAATAAAAAAAAAAAGAGACATAAGTACATAGAAATGTATTGAAATTTCAGCCAGACATTAGGTTTTTCATACTTACATTGGTGCAGCTTGTGCTGTGTGTCCACTCGTGAGCAATCCTTAAAGTATTGTGGAATCCCAGTGCCCACACCATTTTATCACCTTGGTTTAATTTTTTTTTTTACTGTCTAGACCACATTTCAGTCGTGTTTATCTTAAAAACGCATGCGCATAAAAACGCAAGCGTGCGCAAGACCTTGCGCACGCATGCGCTCCCATAGGCTCCAATGTGGTGTTTTTGCGCATTCCGTGCGCAAGCGTGCGCATGCGTTTTTTTGACGAGACAGGGCGGAACCAAAAATGCAACATGTTGCGTCTGACGCGCCTGGCGCGAAAGACAAAAAAACGCATGCGCACAAAAGCGCAAGTATGCGCAAGACCATGCGCACATCATGTTAAATATAGGTGCGCAGTGCGCATGCGCACTGGTGCGCACGATGCGCTACGCACAAAAGCGCAAATGTGAAACCAGCCTAAGCAATTTTATTCTTCATAATGCTAAAACTCCGTTCTCTCTACGATTTAAGTCAAGAATAGCATTTTATTTCTTTATGGCTTCGATTGCATTGAATTTCATCATTTTCTCTCACGTATATATTTACTTAAATATCCTTCCACATTGACATTGGCTGGAACGAGAGCAGCTTAATGTATGACTCAGCCTCCAGATATTTGAGGTGTGACTTTGATGAATACCTCAGAGTCAGACTTAAACTTCTCTCATCATCAAAACCTAAATAAATGAGCAGAGATTTTTTCCCTAATAATGACACTTAGCAGAATTTCAGATTTCCAATCTTGCTCTGTTTCAAGGTTATTTATGCATAGATTTAGATTCAAATGTACAGAAGTAATTGACTCCATTTATATTTTCATGAAATGAAATCAAAGGTGAATAGAGTGAGCCTGAAAGGGGATAGGGAGGGTTTGCTATCTCCCAGATGAACATGATTCCAATTAATTGTTATTTTCTTTATGCAAAGTGAACTGTGCTGCATTGTACTGCAAACTAAATATCTTTCTGTATCTCCTCTTCTTACCTTTAAATCTAATAGGCAATATTATATATTTGTTATGAACGTTAAGGGAAGTGAACCCCGAATATTTTTGTACATCTAATGTAACAAACAAAGCCGGTACTCAACTTCTCAGGTCCAGCACCGGATCTCCGCACCTGCTTCAGTCTCTGTTTTTTTTGTCTGCAGTGGTGATTTCTCATCGACAGCTCACTTCACCACTGCAGCCAATCACTGAGCACAGCGGCTTATTCTATCTACCTATGACGAGCCGCTGAGCTCAATGATTGGCTACAGTAGTGGTGCGAGCTGCCAACGTGACATACTGCACCCAAAACACTGAGACAGATTCAGAAGAGGAGAGTTGTCACTGGACCTGGACTTTTCAATATTCCAGATGGTTTGGATAATATGATAACTGTAATTAAAAACTTAAAAACATTCCTGTCACATCTGTCAGAAGCCACAACCTCAAAAAAAGTTACCTCGGACAGGCTTGGCACAAGCCACTCCATCTGCAGATTCTAGAGAAACCCCGACCTTCACAATTTAACCCTTGAACTGGGATCTGTTCTTTTACATCTGGGTCCCCTGGATTAGGGGTGCCGTCTACAAGTGGGAACCAGAGGTAGGAATGGTCGCCAATTAGGGACAAATCCAAGATGTCATGTCAGGAACAGAATCATAAAACAAGAGGATGGTAAATTGCTGAGGTCAGAAAACCTGAGGAATCAGGAAAACACCACAAGCAAGGAGAAGAGCACAAGATTAGGTGGCAAACTAAAGCCCCCGTTACACATAACGATGTCCCAGCGATCCCACCAACGATCTGACATGGATGGGATTGCTGGGACATCGTTAGGCTGATCGCTGGTGAGCTGTCACATAGACAGCCCCTCCAGCGATCAGGACCAGTGAGCAAGCTGGTTTCTAATGTAAACATCGGGTATCCAGGAGCCGCGGCCTGAATATAGTCCCTTATGTCTCGGGCCATATGCGGCCACCAGTACGTCCTCGCCAGAAGCTCAGAGGTCCGCTTTATCCCGAAATGTCCACCCACCCTGGACGAATGAGCCCAAGAGAGGACCTCCGGTCGCAGACGGGCAGGGACAAATGTCTTGCCCGGAGGTACTGACTCAAGGGCAACCGGAGCCACAGTCCTCAGGCTCTCGGATGGGACGATCAGCCAAGGCTCCTCCTCCTCTTCCTCCGATGACACCACGGAGCGGAGAGAGCATCGGCCCGGACGTTCTTCTCCCCGGAGAGAAAATGGAGGGTGAAGTGGAACCGGGGAAAGAACAAAGACCATCTGGCCTGGCGAGAATTTAGCTGCTGGGCTGTTTGTAAATACACCAAGTTTTTGTGGTCGGTGAATACCTGAAAAGGATGGCGAGCCCCCTCCAGGAGGTGTCTCCACTCCGAGAAGGCCAACTTCATCGCTAACAACTCCCTGTCCCCGATGGCATAATTCCTCTACGCCGGTGTGAAGGTCTTGGAGAAATATAAGCATGGGTGCTTCCGACCTTGCGTGTCCTTCTGAAACAGGACCGCTCCAGCACCGACGGAAGAGGCATGAACTTCCAGAAAGAAGGGCTTATCTACATTGGGGCGATGTAGAATGGGAGCGCTAGCGAAATGGGACTTAATAGAGGAGAAGGCCTTGGAGACCGGTTCCGACCACAACTTGGGGTTTGCACCCTTCTTGGTGAGGGCTACCAAGGGTGCTACCAAAGTCGAGAAGTGGGGGATGAATTGGCGATAGTAATTTATGAACCCCATAAAGCGCTGCACCGCTTTGAGAGAATGAGGCTCCTGCCAATCCATCACCGCCTGTAGCTTGGCAGGATCCATGGCCAACCCCCGGGCGGAGATGACATAGCCCAGGAAAGGCAAGGACTCCTGCTCAAACACACACTTCTCCAACTTGGCATAGAGGGAGTTTACCTGCAGGTGATCGAAAACTTTGCAAACATCTCTCCGGTGGGAGTCAATATCTGGTGAGTAGATGAGAATATCATCCAGATAGACTACAACCAAGGTGGTAAGCATATACCGGAAGATATTGTTCACAAAGTCTTGGAAGACGGCCGGGGCATTACAGAGGCCGAAGGACATCACCAGGTATCCATAGTGCCCATCCCTGGTGTTAAATGCCATCTTTCATTTGTCCCCATCACGGATGCAAATCAGGTTGTAAGCCCCCCACAGATCTAGTTTGGTAAACACTCTCGCTCCCCATAGCCTATCAAACAGCTCTGATATCAGGGGCAGAGGATACTTATTCTTAACGGTGATGGCGTTAAGACCCCTGTAATCAATGCAAGGACGTAGTTCCCCACTCTTCTTCTGGACGAAGAAGAATCCCGCCCCTGCTGGTGACAGACTTCCTAATGAATCCTCTTGCCAGATTCTCCCTGATGTATTGAGACATGGCCTCTGCCTCCGGGAGAGATAGGGGATAGACTCAACCCCGGGGAGGCTCAGCACCAGGCAAGAGGTCAATAGGACAGTCATACGGGCGATGCGGTGGAAGGGTCTCCGCCGCCTTTTTGGAGAACACGTCCGCATACTGTCGATAGTGTTTGGGGAGCGAATAGAGATCTGCGGGAACCTCGGTGGAGGCAACCTGAACGCACTCCCTCAGACATCTACCCTCACATGATTTACTCCACCCAATAATCCTCCCAGAGGACCACTCTATATGGGGGGAGTGGTACCGCAACCAGGGGACCCCTAGAAGTACCTGGTCAATACCCTCGGGCATGATGAGGAGGGATATCGTCTCCTGATGAGATGGAGCCACTGAGAGTAACAAGGGAGTGGTCTGGTGGGTTATCTGTGAGGGTAGAGTGGCGCCGCTCACCACTCTGACGGTGTCTGGTGTAGACATCATAACCAGAGGTATAGCGTGCCGTTGAGCGAAGGCTGACGACATAAAATTACCCTCTGCCCCGGAAACCACGCAAACCTCCACCGCCAGAGTGGAAGAATCAAAATCAAGTGTCCCCTTAAAGGACAGCTTGGAGGAAAATGCTGCTGATTCTAGTGTGCCGCCTCCTACGCCCACTAGGCGCGAGCGTTCTCCCAGCTGCCGTGGGCACCGGTTGGCAAGGTGACCGGACTGCTGGCAAACATGACAGCTCACAGGAGCTTGAGCAGACAGGGGCCTGGATCCCTCACGGGAAGCCCCCTGATGCTCGGATGCCCGATCGGAAGATTCCGAGGTTTAGCAAAGCTAGGTGCCAACCTAAACCTCTGCCTACACTGCGCCCGCTCCAACCTTCGCTCGGCGAAGCGAAGATCAATATGGGTGGAGACAGTGATAAGCTCCTCCAGTGTAGTGGGAATCTCCCTGGTGGCCAGAGCGTCCTTCACATGGCCAGCCAAACCTCTCCAGAATGCCAGAATGAGGACCTTATCTGGCCACTCTAACTCTGAGGCCAGCGTCCGAAACTGGATGGCAAAGTGACTGACCATGAACGAGCCCTGTGATAATGCCTGCAGCCAGAGCGCGGTGTTTGTAATGGGTGACTCGTGGCCCCAGGAAGACCTGCTTCAGAGTGTCCAAGAACCGCGAGACACTCTGCACCACATGATCACCACGCTCCCACAGCGCTGTGGCCCACTCCAAAGCCCTGCCCGACAAGAGGGAAATAATAAATCCCACTTTAGCCCACTCAGAGGGGAATCGTGCGGCCAACAGCTCCAACTGTATAGAGCACTGGCTTACGAAACCCCTACAAGAAGCACTATCACCCGAGAACTTCTCGGGCAGCGGGAGGCGGGACAAAGTCGGGGCAGGGATGGCTGTGGTCACACGGGAGACAGCCTCTGTGGCTGCCTGAACAGCGACCGCAGTAACATCCGCAGCTGAGGCTGAACGCTCGAGAGCCGCCAACCTGCCCTGCAGCTGCCGGATGTACTGCAGCAGTCGCTGTTCATTTGCCATTACTAGCCAGACCCTGGCGCTAGTATAATGTTAGGGCTGGCGGACACTGAACACGCGGCGTCGCTGCCGCGAGCGCCGCTATAGACGCTGGCTATGGAGCACGTGCACCGAGGCGTGCCGAGTCCCTGGTGAGGCCAGATGCCTGACTCAACCTCAGACCTACCTATGCCTAAGCCTGGGCGCTAGCAGGCTAGGCTGCACAACACATGCGTACCAAGGGTAGGGGTTTCTTAATGAGTCATTCACCAGAGACATTCATACGTGCATACTTTACTCACTCCACATAGTCTGTAAATACAGTCTATAATAGCGCATGGGTGAGCGGCCATGCGAACCTTATATAGGTACGGGGGTCCGGGACCTTCCTTGCTTCTCAGATGGGCCAATCCGAACACGAGCAGGACCTGAGCACATGACCCTCGATCTCCAAAGGGTGACTGGAACTAAACAGGTTTCTAATAATATGCCAGAGGACTGACACTCCTTAGAACTGATTACTGTATCTTGGCAATTCACATGTAATACTATTGATCCTTTTTACATGGTCATCCATTTCTTTTGATGAGAAACTTAACCCCTTAACCCCTTTTCAAAATGGGTGTGACTTTACTCTTGATTACACGTGATGAATGAACGTGCTAAGATATCGTGTTATCCGAGCATGCTCGGGTGTTATCTGAGTATCTTGTGTGGGCTCGGATAACAGCTGCACATGTGCACACTGATGACATCCATGTGTCATCAGTGTGACACTTACCGGCACCTTGGAAAAGCCGTACAGTTCACACTGTTGCCAGGCATCTCCGATGATAGTTGTAGGCTTTCAGCTGACGTGCATGCATCTCACTAACTAGAACTGTCATTGTTGCCTGCTCCCCCTGCGATCAGCGAGAGCAGGCAATACTGATGAACAGTTGTGGTCAGCAGACGGCATGTGTCTAGTGTGCATTAAATAAATAAAAAGACAAAATGGAATGGTCTCTCTCATACTTTTCAAAACTCAGCAGCCCCAGAAAAATGGCACATCAATAAAATGCACCAAATTTGGCGCTTAGCCTCACTCTTCCCATTTGACTTGGTGTGGTGGCAAGTGGGGTAGTAGGGTTGGGGTTGATGTCAGCTTTTTATGGCCGATGACATTAAGCCCAGGGTTAGTAATGGAGAGGTGTCTATAAGACGCCCCCATTACTAACCCAATACTCATATTGTAGAAAAAAATAGCTCTTTTAACCATTTATTACTGTAAAATAAAAAAATTGAAAAACATCATATTCCTTACTTGTCCGACAATAATTCATTTGTCCCATGCCGTAAAACTTCAATGACATCACCGCAGGTCATTGAAACTGCACTCATCGCATCATACCACCATTCAGCAAGGCATCTACATGAATTAGAGATGGATTAAAGTGTGGGACAAATGCACTACTTTATTGTCAGACAAGTGAGAAATATGGTGTTTTTATATTTTTAATTTTACACTAATAAATAGGTTCAAGAGGCTGGGTAGTGTTTATTTCAGATAAAGGAGTCTGTGTCTTTCTTCATTTAAAGGTCTTTATTCTGGCTGTGTATATTTTACAATATGACTATGGGGTTAGTAAAGGGGGCGTTTTATAGATGCCTCTCCATTACTAACCCCTGGGCTTGATGTCTGTGGCCATAAACAAGCTGACATCAACCCCAACCCTGTCCATTTAGCCTTTGCTGGTTAGAATTTATAATGGGACCCTATTTTTTTCTGGGGTCCCCCTGTACACTAACCAGTAAAGGCTAAGCAAACAGCCATGAGCTGTTATTAATAGTTTGGGAACATTTAAGGTCAATGGCCCCTTTCCTAGATTATTATTATTATTAGACTCCAAGGGTCAGTTTTCCCTCTGCGGGTTTTGAAAAACATGCTGGAGCCCGCGCTGTTTTTGTATTTACATGTATTTATTTAATTATCCAATACATTCATGTACAGGAAAAAAACCCTAACAATTCCTTTAATTGGCTGGTTTATAAAGGAACCTAGGCAATTTTTCTCAGCTTACACAGATTAATTAAATTGTTTAACTATCATACTTTTTTCCAGGAAAAAACGCAGATGTTGCACATGAACATTGTCAGACAGACATATGGACACACGGATGCAGCACACGGCCACATGGATGGCACATGGACACAGACCAAGGATCACACTGTACTAGTGTTTCCTATACAGGACTCACCAGGACCTGTGAAGGGGCCTACACAAAACTATAACATGGCGGTATCAACAAAGTATGGGCCTATATTTGAATTCTAAATATTAGGTCATGTTCCCACTTAGCGTAAATGCTGCTTTTTTTGCAGTTTTTTTTCTGCAGGTGTTTAAAATTCAGAATAGCAATTTGTTCTGATTGTTGTGGGAGTTTGTTTTTTAGATTTCTTTCTACGTTTCTGGTGCAGATTTGAAGCACCATTTTTAGTGCACAGATACTGGGATTCTGCCCTTGAAAATTCTACTGCATTTTTTACCAGCATTTTTTCAGGCTCCTCACAAAAGTCTATAGTGAGAAAAAAAGCACGAAAAGCACTCCCTGTGGGAATCGATCATGAAAAGGCACAACACTGGGAAAAAGCAAAGCCTAATCCTCTCAGGGCTGCTGCACCGACCTCAATCCCGATTGTCTCAGTGTAAGGTTAAGCAGGAACGTGGGATGCAGTGATGAGCAGGAGGTAGATCAAGCGTTAACCCCACGCAGGGAGAGTATAAGGGAGGTATGGGGGGTTAAGGTTCAGGGCAAGAAAGAGTGTTCAAATAACGGGTAAACTTATCAGTCTCATGTTTCCAGAGGATGGAGGCTTGGAGATCCAGCGGTGGCGTCGTAAGAGACGCGTGAAGTCTCTGGCCTGGTCCTGGAGGAATGTGAGGCACTGTCTCCTGACAGCCGCAATGTATCCTGGCTCTCCTAGGAGTAGCCTTGCGGTACCGGGACAAAGTGTTCGTGGAGGAGGCGTCTGTGGTGCCGGTGCAGAAGGATGGAGGTCAACGGTGGTGACCAGGAATATCCTGGCAGTCTCAGCACCTTTACTCCGGTCATACCTACAGCGCACACCATGGACAGCCAGTGGTACATTATGGGATGTCTCCCCATGTCGGAAATGAGAGGGCCCACAGTCACGCGCTGCTCGCTGTCTGGCTGTGCGTGTCGTCCATCGGAAAAGCAGACTGGTCTCCTGATGTCGCACTGTGGAGAGTGAGTCAACCTTCTCCTGATGCGCATGATGTCTTCCAAAGATCGTGTTTTGGCGTGCTACATCCCTTTTATATCTGATCCGCCCCCTGTAGTCAAGTGCAAAGCTCTGTCCAGGTCAGAAAGTGCTCCCCCCGGCAACAATGGTGACAGCCCCAATAGTTACGGCCCTGATATGAGAGAGGTACCACTAGCCCGGTCCATCTCCCTACATCAGCAAGGAACTGGATAAGGAATCCGTTCTATGACGATACCTCTACTTTTTTCTTCTGGCTTCATTGTAGGGAAAAAAAGCAACAAAATATGCACAGTTTTTAGGATATGTTCACACGTTGCATTTTTGATGCATTTTTTAACGCTTTTTTGTGTACATTTTCACCTGTGTATAAAAGTACCAGCAAAGTCTATGAGTCTATAAGTCTATTTCAGAAGTCTCATGCACAGAGCATGTCTCTTCTTTCAGCATTTTTTCAGTGTTTTTCACCCATTGGTGGCGCAAAAACAAAAAACTGCAAAAACGCAGGTGTCAGTTTTTGCTGCGTTTTTTGTGCCAAAACCTAAAGTAGAATCAGATTTTTTTTCTGCACCAAACTATCAGCATGCAGAAGAGATAAATGTACCATGACAAAAATGCAGCAAAAAATGCAACAAACCTAAGCAAAACCTACTTTTTTTGCAGCAAGTTTCTTACTGCCAAGAGAGCAGGTTTTGTCCGTGGAAAAAAACACATCAGAGAAGCGACGTGTGAACATAGCCTAAGGCCGGGGTCACACTGGCGAGGAATACAGATGAGTGAGAGGCGTTAAAAGCACGCATTACACACGGACAAATTATTCTCTATGGGTTTGCTCCCAACAGCCGTATATTTCTCGGGCGTATTCTACAGTCCGTGCCAATCGCAGCATGCTGTGATTGTCAGCGTACTACGCCCGTAATATGCCAATGCAAGTCTATGGGTGCGCGAAAAATACGGATTACACACGGACCACACATGTGACTTGCGAGAAATACGCACCCGGTGTCTTTTAGAAAAGTCGGCAATTCAGTGCGCTATACAGTAAACTCACACTGGCAGGTTTAATAAAGAAAGAAAGAATAGGGATATACACATAGAATACATATATATATACAGTGGGGCAAAAAAGTAGTTAGTCAGTCAGCAATAGTGCAAGTTCCACCACTTAAAAAGATGAGAGGCGTCTGTAATTTACATCATAGGTAGACCTCAACTATGGGAGACAAACTGAGAAAAAAAAATCCAGAAAATCACATTGTCTGTTTTTTTTTCATTTGATTTGCATATTATGGTGGAAAATAAGTATTTGGTCAGAAACAAAATTTCATCTCAATACTTTGTGATATATCCTTTGTTGGCAATGACAGAGGTCAAACGTTTTCTGTAAGTCTTCACAAGGTTGCTACACACTGTTGTTGGTATGTTGGCCCATTCCTCCATGCAGATCTCCTCTAGAGTAGTGATGTTTTTGGCTTTTCGCTTGGCAACACGGACTTTCAACTCCCTCCAAAGGTTTTCTATAGGGTTGAGATCTGGAGACTGGCTAGGTCACTCCAGGACCTTGAAATGCTTCTTACGAAGCCACTCCTTCGTTGCCCTGGTGGTGTGCTTTGGATCATTGTCATGTTGAAAGACCCAGCCACGTTTCATCTGCAATGCCCTTGCTGATGGAAGGAGGTTTGCACTCAAAATTTCACGATACATGGCCCCATTCATTCTTTCATGTACCCGGATCAGTCGTCCTGGCCCCTTTGCAGAGAAACAGCCCCAAAGCATGATGTTTCCACCACCATGCTTTACAGTAGGTATGGTGTTTTATGGATGCAACTCAGTATTCTTTTTCCTCCAAACACGACAAGTTGTGTTTCTACCAAACAGTTCCAGTTTGGTTTCATCAGACCATAGGACATTCTCCCAAAACTCCTCTGGATCATCCAAATGCTCTCTAGCAAACTTCAGACAGGCCCGGACATGTACAGGCTTAAGCAGTGAGACACGTCTGGCACTGCAGGATCTGAGTCCATGGTGGCATAGTGTGTTACTTATGGTAGGCCTTGTTACATTGGTCCCAGCTCTCTGCAGTTCATTCACTAGGTCCCCCCGCGTGGTTCTGGGATTTTTGCTCACCGTTCTTGTGATCATTCTGACCCCACGGGGTGGGATTTTGCGTGGAGCACCAGATCGAGGGAGATTATCAATGGTCTTGTATGTCTTCCATTTTCTAATTATTGCTCCCACAGTTGATTTCTTCACTCCAAGCTGGTTGGCTATTGCAGATTCAGTCTTCCCAGCCTGGTGCAGGGCTACAATTTTGTTTCTGGTGTCCTTTGACAGCTCTTTGGTCTTCACCATAGTGGAGTTTGGAGTCAGACTGTTTGAGGGTGTGCACAGGTGTCTTTTTATACTGATAACAAGTTTAAACAGGTGCCATTACTACAGGTAATGAGTGGAGGAAAGAGGAGACTCTTAAAGAAGAAGTTACAGGTCTGTGAGAGCCAGAAATCTTGTTTGCTTGTTTCTGACCAAATACTTATTTTCCACCATAATATGCAAATCAAATGAAAAAAAACACAGACAATGTGATTTTCTGGATTTTTTTTTCTCAGTTTGTCTCCCATAGTTGAGGTCTACCTATGATGTAAATTACAGACGCCTCTCATCTTTTTAAGTGGTGGAACTTGCACTATTGCTGACTGACTAAATACTTTTTTGCCCCACTGTATATATATATATATATATATACATATATATACATATATATACATACATGTCATTGTGACAAACATATATATATATATTTATATTTCACAGAGTTCTTCGTAGCAGAGTAGCCGCTAATTCAATTGCCGGCTTCTATCAAATCATTCCCCAACCCGACATGAAATGACACATGGTTTACATTCAGTAAAGCATTTCATTTCAAGTTTTTTTATGTCCCTGACTAATAATTAGATGAGGGTTTGTGTGCAAAATTTGGGAGTTGTAGTTGTTATTTTAAGGGGTTAATTCGTTAAAAAATGCGTGGGCTTCCCATTGCCCTATAGTGGTGGCGAGTGGGTTAATCTAACAAAGGGTTAATGTCACAATTCGATTGTAAGGTAACATTAACCCTTTGTTAGATTAACCCATTCGCCGCCAATACAGGACAATGGGAAGCCCATGGATTTTTTAACAACGAATTAATCCCATAAAATAACAACTAAAACTCCCAAATTTTGCACACAAACCCTCATCTAATTATTAGTCAGGGACATATAAAAAAACATGTATTCTATGTGTCTATATCTATTCTTTCGTTTGTGTTATAAAACCTGTCATAGGGCTCCATTATATGTCCATTTTGCAAGCCCGCGAGAAAATCTCAGCATACGGATGGCATACGGATTCCATACGGATGCTTACATGCGCAAAAGACGCGACCACACCTTGCTTACGGATGACATACAGAGCACTATTTAGGGGTCATTCATCCGTATTACGCCTGTAAACTACGGACCGTATTTTGCGTCGGTTAGTGTGACCCCAGCCTAACAGTGACTTTAAACACCCAGTAGGCATGAGTTTTCCTAAAATCTCTTTGCTTGAACTATTTATGGCAGCAAATTTTATGCACAAAAAAAGCAGCAGAAAAAGTACAGTGTATACAGTACATGGGGATTTTTAAGTAGATTTACTTAAATATCCAAGTAAAAACTCTGTATAAATATATATACCCTAAAACTTAGAATGTAAAACCCGGCTCATGATCATATCCTTATAAGTACAACAATACACCAGCTTGTCCTGATATCTACAATGGCAGGAGGAGAAGTCACGCTGCCTTGCAGAAGACAGACTTTTTATTATATAGAATGACAGGCTGAGCACCATTGACATCAGCGCTGCCCCTGTGCCATCAGCATCACTCACCATGTCAGAGCAACAGCGTCTGACAGCAGAGGCGCACGGCGCAGGAAAGAGGCCACGTGAGTGCATAACACTGGGAGGATGATGACAATATATAATAAATATATTATAATTAAACCGCTTTCATCCAGGTTGTCTGATACATAGGATATCTTTAGCCTTGATCAATAAAGAACACCGCAAAGGTTATTAGTCATGTTTTATACATTTAATCATTTGTTTGCGATTGTTCTGACATTGAGATACCCTCAAAGTCAGTATATATGTCATACTTAGATCATAATGCGCTAGACACAAGCTCAATAAGTATTTAATTGGAGAATTCTCCATCCCTGTAGCTTCATGTCCTGATAGATAAACAACTGCAAGTTGAGGCAGAAAATGGATAACGCTCACATCATTCATGCACCTTGGATAATTGCAATTAAGAAAACCATCTCAGGTTAGATGGAAATGGCACACCACAGACTGATTGTATTTCAGGTCTTCATATGGATTCATTTCACTGCTGGGTTAGTATATCGTTTTTGCTATGCTTATTCCAGGTCTTCTTGAAAATCATGAAAACAAATTGCTGTTTAAGCTAAAGTATAACAAGTCAATAATATAAACTCAGCGGTATCTCAAGCAGTAGGAAAAACTATAAATTCCATTTGCTGTAGATTTTGTGCATCCTGAAGATTTTTTTGATGATCTTTTTTTTTGCTCACAATTCACATATTTCTCTAATTAACCCCATCAATAGCTTCTGAGTTTCCAATTTTCGTTTTTTGCTCACTTTCTTCCCAGAGCCATAACGTGTTTATTTTTCATTCAATATAACCACGTAAGGACTTGTTTTAAGCAGGATAAGTTGTACTTTTTGAAAGACATCATTGATTTTACCATACAGGGTATAGTGTAATGATATTGCAAAAAAAATTGATCAGTTTGGCCCTCTCTCTGAACAGTCAATTGCAGCATTTCTCAGTGTTTCAGGCAATCAGATTGCCTGAAACACTGATGTCCCAGCCTACAATCCGTGCTCCAACCGATCATAGGTTGGTGCCTGGCAACGCCAGGCATCGCCTGAACCGACTCTGATTGGCGCGATCAACGATTACATCAATCGCGCCAATCACAAGGCACAGCTGCGGTGTGACCACGCTGTGACCTGGCATCGCCCTGGATGTGACCTGTCTAGGATCGCAGCTGTGAGAGCTCCAATCCTAGGCTGTTGCCTGTCAACTCCAGCGTCACCAGGGCCAGCTCTGATTGTTGCGATCGATGTCATCATCAATCACACTAATGACAGGGCACAGCAGCGGTATGACTGCTCTGTGACCTGTCTGTGACCGTGGTGCAGGTCCTCACAAGAGCTGAGGATTTCTGCTGTGCAGTCACACTACAGGATTTTCTGCTGTGCTGGGTGTTGTGGTGCCACAGAAGCCTGTGGTGCCACAGAAGCCTGTGACAACACAATCCCTGCTGAAGAAAGAAGAACAAAGAACAGAGAAGAGAAGAAAGAATGCCAGACAGGATAAAGAAGAGAGACAACAACTGTAAGTGTTTTGATCCCTGATTCCTTCTTGATCTCTCCTCATCCACCTATTCCCCTTTTACACCCTTCCCCCTCTTTTTCCACCCCCTTTGAGTCACCCCGTGAGCACATCCAGCAGCCACTGAGCATTGATTGGTACCACAGTTCACCGATCAGCACTCGTGTTTGCTGTTATCCACTTTTATTTTTCACTCCCCTTTGTGCCACCCCCATGCGCACATCCAGCAGCCACCGAGCTTTGACTAGTGATGCTGTTCACTTATCAGAGATCGTGCCTGCTGTTATCAACTTTTTTTCACCCCCCTTTTGCTCTATCCCCGTTTGCACATCCAGCAGTCGCTGAGCTTTGATTAGTGACACAGTTCACTTATCAGAGCTAGTGTCTACAGTTTTAGACACATTTCTTCTTCGCCACCTCCGTGTGCACACACAGCAGCTGCCGAGCTTTGATAAATGATGCAGTTCACTCATCAGATCTCGTGGCTGCTGTTATTCACTCTTCTTTTTCACCCCCCTTTTGTGCCACCTCCGTATGCACATCTAGCAGCCGCTGAGCTTTGATTGGTGGCACAGTTCACTCATCAGAGCTCATGTCTGCTGTTTTAGACATATTTCTTCTTCGCCACCCCTGTGTGCACATCTAGCAGCCGCCGAGCTTTGATAAGTGATGCAGTTCACTCATCAGAGTCCGTGCCTGCTTCTTAAACACTTTTCTTTTCACTGACAATTTTTTCTCCCTGGTTGCTGCATTTTTTCTTTAGCTTTTTCTTTTCAGAAAAATAAGTTTACACCAAGCACTATCTCACACACACACACGTAAGAAGATGAACCGGACTGGGGGTACCTCGCTTGTGCCGGTTCTGGAACTGTTGGGGCTGTCACCATTGTTGTCCGGGGGAAAGATTTCAGGACCGACCTTTGCACTGTTCAACAGGGGGTGTGTCTTTTATAAAAGGGGCTGCGCGCAGGAACTGAGCTGGAAACTTGGTGGGAAGACAGCGCACGCAGCAGGGGAAGGTTGGTGCTCTATCCTTCAAGCCACGTGATAGTGCTGGCTCCTGAATCCGAAAGTGCCAGACACTCCGGGACGGTTTTGGCTGCGCGTGCGCCGCCTGAGATAGACAGATTGACATGCATAGAACTGTCAAACAAACAGAAATTGGCTGACAGCACTTCAAGGATCAAGGGATGCACGCTCTAAGCCCAGGGATCCAGTTGGACATCAGAAGTCACAAAAAATAAAAAGGAGCAGCATCCAATCCGGGTGTAAAAACATGTGAAATTTATTGCGCCATGAGAACATACAATGTTTTGACCATCACATGGTCTTTTTCAAGCATTCTTGAAAAAGACCATGTGATGGTCGAAACGTTGTATGTTCTCATGGCGCAATAAATTTCACATGTTTTTTCACCCGGATTGGATGCTGCTCCTTTTTATTTTTTATGCATAGAACTGTGTCCAACCTCACCCCTAGTGTTCTGCCAAGCTGAACCACGCTCGGGCAGCATCATATACTATTCTTCACTCCTCATGGCGAATCCAGACCCAGGACTCCACTCGAGACAGCGAGGACTCGTCGCCACCGTTGGTAACCGGATCTTCAACTTCTTCAGGGCTACCCCGGGATCATCACGCACCGGTTGTTAAGGCACTACCGTTGAACATTAGGACTCTGCATCTATATACCCGTCGGACTGATAAGTTTAACCCCTCATGAACAGTTGCTTTATCTATTACCACTGTTACTTTCACCCACCCTTATACTGGGCCTTTTCTTTCTGCCATTTCCCTGTTTACCCATCACCTCCCTGCGTAGAGTAATACCTTTGATAATAACTCTTGTTCTGCCTCCTGTCCATCACTGCATCCCGCATCTTGCTCACACACACACAAACAGTTAAAGTACTGACACAATTGCCAGATTCATGAAAAATAGTCAGACCCCCTGGTTCCGTTCATCCGAAAACCACCATTCAATGGAGGAGGCACATGCTTTCCTTGCCTCCGACACTGATAGAGAGGGAGAGGATCCCACATTTCTTTATTGTTCAGATTCATCCTCCTCATTCTCTTCCTTTTCCTCCTCCTTGTCTTCCTTCTCAGTTGCTGCTGAACCGCCACGCAGACATCCCAGGACAGAAGATGAAGCAGTGCTAAACACTTTCCTGCTGTCACAATGTGCTAGGCCACACTGATACGTCATACCTTCAGTTCCAGGAGGTAGTGATCAAGGCCCAGATATTTGGTAGTCAGTAAGGAGGAGGCCCCAGTACTTCTGGAACTGAAGGTGCTTGTATTATACCAGGTCAACATTTCCCGGTGGAGCTCCCTCAAAGTGGAAAAAAGTTAAGTCGCAAAAGAGGTACAGAGTGTGTTACAAAAGGGGAATACGCAAGGACACTATTTATCAATGTGACACCTGCCCCAATAAACTTGGCCTGCGTATGAAAGAAAACTTCAGACCAGGCCTGGGCAAACTGCGGCCTGTGGGACACATCCAGCCCCTTGAGTGTTTCTGTGTGGCCCGCTGACACTCACAGCCAGAGGGCTGGAGTACTCACCTTTGTATGTGAGAGTTAACCCTTACCTCCCTCTTTGCTCCCAGCTTGTACTGTTGTATGTCCTGTGCAGGACAGGTAAGGGTTAAGTCCCCCATAGTGCTCCACTTGTGATCTGTGGCTTATCACATCCACTCCATAGACTGCAATAAGTATTCCCACCCCCTGCTGTCAGCTCCTGCCCCATATGTGATGTGGAACTCTACATGTTGAGTAGAGGTGGGAGAAAACTTTTTTCCAATGTTCCCGATTTATTGCTTGATCAACTGCTATTACTTGTTACAATAAGCTTTATTGCAACAAGTATTGTCAGGCTATGTTCACACAACTGTAATATTTGTCCAAATGCTGTCTATGAAAAAAAAAGAAACCTGACCTCAGACAGAGAACTAGGAGCAATGTTATGGAATTGAGCTATTTAGATTACAGCTTTAAAACGTCCGTGTGAGAAATGTCACAGCACGCACCGGTCTCTTCTGTATGTCAGATCAGACTCACCTGTTGAAGTCTATGGGTGTGCAAAAATAGAAAAATTGGATCCCATATAAATCATCCATATAACATCCGATTATTACGAATACATTTCCATTACTAACACAGGACACTGTATTTCTTCTTTAAAATTTTATTCACTTCTGATGTATAAAAATGGATGCCATACGGATGACAATACAAATAGAAAATTGTCTTTTTCTGGATGAAAATAACGATTTGTTTTATACGCTCATGTAAACTTCATCACATAAGCAACTGCTTTTTATAAAGTGACAAAATTAATATTATGCAGAATTAAGGGTGATCTAAAACCAAAGGTGACTTTCATTCTAAATTTAATTCATAACCTAATCACTTTCTAATATATTTCAGTTAAAAAAAATTCTAACATTCCCACTCTTCTCTAACTTCCTGTCTGCTTGTGTTTTTTTTTAAACTTCCAATAACATTTTGTTTGAGAATCCCAGTGCATTTTTGGATACTCACACGGGACATCATTAGGGGGCAGAGACAGCCGTCAATGCCACAGCTGCTTTCCCCACTATGAAAAGAAGCGTCATTTGTTTCAGAGACTGGACTGGTCCTTGCCAGGTCATCTCTTCTGCTTAGAACCAGCAAGGGAGCGCACTGTCACTGTGCATTCAAAGGAATATAGCACAGAAAACATACTGAGTATACGTTAGAATTTACATACAACGTATTATCAGGTGAGCAGGACTGCAAAACAGACGTCACTGATGGCACCTCAATTCAGAGAGGGCACAGAGGCTGTGTCAGTGTCCGTATCATCTGCCTCCTGATGACAGCTCATTCGAGTATACCAACATGCACTGGTAAATCTCAAACAAAAAGTCATGAGACATTAAAAGAAAAAGACAAGAAGTCAGAATGTAGAGGGTACATTAGGGAATTTTTCATTGAAGTATGTTAGAAAACAAGATTAGATTATTACACTGAATAGATATACATTTAATATGAAATTCACCTTTGGTTTCGGACCGCTCCTTTAAGTTCAGCTGATTGGTTCGGTCCTCAACAGCAGTGCCTATTTCTCATGTGGCCCCTTGGGAAATTTATTTGCCCCCCTCTGCTTCAGACTGTTCCACACCTCCATGCACTGCTAAATTAATTTCTAACTTACACAACCGACGTATAACAACCTGACAAACACTACACTACTCACATATGCCACTACATTATAAAATTCACATAACAGGATACAGTACATTAGTTCCAAAAAGGGGGCACTTGTTGGCCTTTGCCACTATTTAGGCACAGCTAGATAAGTTTCTTGGGGGGTCTAGTTTCCAAAATGAGGTCACTTGTGGGAGGTTTCTACTCTTTAGGCACATCAGGGGCTCTGCAAATGTAACATGACACCCGCAGACCATTCCATCAAAGTCTGCATTCCAAAATGTCACTAATTCCCTTTTGAGCCCCAACATGTTCCCAAATAGTAGTTTTCTCCCACATATGGGGCACCAGTGTAAGGGGGTGTACTGGGACCGTGTAATATTCCACTCCCTTCCTTTGTGTTGATACTTTTGTAATTAATCTATATGGCTGCTATGTAAATAGTGTTGCTTAATACTGTGTATTGTATCTAATGTTAATATTTGTACAGTTTTATTAGGGAAAGCGTATTACCCATTTTGGGCCATAGGATATGTTTTGTAGGATAAGGAAACCAGTTAGGAAGCAGTTAAACAAATTTAGGGTCAGCTGCAGCTAAGAGAGGGAGAACTTCCTCATAGGAGTCAGACGGGCCACAGTGCCCATACCGCCTGCACAGGCCTAAGTGCCCAGAATTATAGCACAGACTTAAGTGTCCAGAATCATAGCAGTGACCATGCAACATTTAAGGGAGAAGCCCAGCCATCCATAGTTACAGGTCAGAACAGCGGAGGATCACAGCAGGCTTGGAACAGAAGCTTAAGGCAGAAACAGTGGCAACATGGAGACGAAGGTGGCTCCATTATGTGGCAACTTATAGCATGGGCTGATGCCCTCAGATCCAGGGTGAAACGGCTGAGAGAACTTCCAAATGCAGTAAGTTTGGACCGGGAGAATGCTGTGTCACCACAGGAGACAGTACAGGAGGGCAGGTCACTCGCCATGTGGCAACTGACTTCGGGAAGAGATGTCTGGGGTGAAACAGGCAGAGGATTGTCTAACCATAGCAGAGCTAAACAGGGAGGATGCTGAGGAATCAAATAAGATAGTCCAACCTGGGAACGTGCTGTGTGACAGTGAGAGAAGTACAGGGAAGGAGGAAAAGATGTGTAATGTGGAACATGTGATTAATGTCGTGAAATACTTGGATTTGCTAAGAATTGAATACAGTAAATTTGTCCATTTGGAAGTTGAAATAGACTGTGACTCAATTCATGTGAAAATGTTTCCAGATAGCCTGCACAGAAGGGATCCGGATGATGCTGGACCTGAAGTCACAGGTAGCTGACTAATTGACATTGTTTTCATGTGATGGGAGGCTAAGGCACAGATGCCCCGGTGTCCTTGGCCATGACTACGGCCCTGGCCCTCTCTCACACCAGCATACTCATGACAAATTGGACATCAACTTTTGGGGTCCAATTTCTCCTGTTACCCTTGTCAAAATAAAAAATTGGGGGCTAAAAGATCATTTTTGTGGAAAAAAAATTGATTTTTTATTTTCACTACTCTGCATTATAAAGTTTAGTGAAACAGTTGGGGGTTCAAAGTTCAAATCAAATCAATCAATCAAATCAAATTTATTATCGCCAAGTACATATTACATATATACAAGGAATTCTTTGTGGCAAAGAGGCAACATAATATATAACAACAGATACAACAAGTAACATCTAACAAGACAGATACAAGTTCTCACCACACTTCTAGATAAGTTCCCTGGGGGTCTAGTTTCCAAAATGGGGTCACTTGTGGGAAGTATCTACAGTTTAGGCACATCAGGGGCTCTCCAAACGCAGCATGGCGTCCGATCTCAATTCCATCCAATTTTGGTTTGAAATAGTCAAACGGCACTCCTTCCCTTCTGAGCTCTGCCATGCGCCCAAACAGTGGTTCCCCCCACATATGGGGTATAAGCGTACTCAGGACAAATTGCACAACACCTTTTGGGGTCCAATTTCTCTGGTTACCATTAGGAAAATGAAAATTGGAAACTAAAAATAATTTTTGTTGAAAAAAATATTTTTTTATTTTCACAGACCTACATTATAAACTTTAGTGAAACACTTGGGGGTTCAAAGTGCTCATCACACATTTATATAAGTTCATTGGGGGGTCTAGTTTCCAGAATGTGGTCACTTGTGGGAGTTTCCACTGTATAGGTACATCAGGGGCTCTCCAAATGCAACATGGCGTCCGATCTCATTTCCAGCCAATTTTGCTTGGAAAATGTAAAATGCGCTCCTTCCCTTCCGAGCTCTGCCATGTGTCCAAACAGTGGTTCCTCCCCACATTTGTGGTATCAGCGTACTCAGGACAAATTGTACAACAACTTTTGGGGTCTAATTTCTCCTGTTACCCTTGGGAAAATAAAAAATTGAAGGCAAAAGTTCATTTTTGTGGAAATAATGTGATTTTTTATTTTCACAATGTGATTTTTTATTTTCACGGCTCTGCGTTATAAACTTCTATGAAGCACTTGGGGATTCAAAGTGCTCATCACACATCTAGATAAGTTTCTTTGGGGGTCTAGATTCCAAAATGGGGTCACTTGTGGAGAGTTTACAATGTTTAAGCACATCAGGGGCACTTCAAACGCAACATGGCGACCGATCTCAAATCCTGCAAATTCTGCTCCTTCCCTTCCGAGCTCTGCCGTGCACCCAAACAGGGGTTTACCCCCACATATGGAGTATCTGCATACTCAGGATAAATTGCACAACTTTTGGGGTCTAATTTCTCCTGTTACCCTTGGGAAAATAAAAAATTGGGGCAAAAGTTCATTTTTGTGGAAATAATATGATTTTTTATTTTCACGGCTCTGCGTTATAAATTTCTATGAAGCACTTGGGGATTCAAAGTGCTCATCCCACATCTAGATTCTTTGGGGGTCTAGATTCCAAAATGGGGTCACTTGTGGAGAGTTTACAATGTTTAAGCACATCAGGGGCACTTCAAACGCAACATGGCGACCGATCTCAAATCCTGCAAATTCTTCTCCTTCCCTTCCGAGCTCTGCCGTGCACCCAAACAGGGGTTTACCCCCACATATGGAGTATCTGCATACTCAGGATAAATTGCACAACTTTTGGGGTCTAATTTCTCCTGTTACCCTTGAGAAAATAAATAATTCGGGGCAAAAAGATCATTTTGTGGAAAAAATATGATTTTTTATTTTCACGGCTCTACGTTATAAACTTCTGTGAAGCACTTGGGGGTTCAGAGTGCTCACCACAACTCTAGATAAGATCCTTGTGGAGCCTAGTTCTCAAAATGGTGTCCACTGTTTAGGCACATCAGGGACTCTCCAAATGCGACATGGCGTCCAATCTCAATTTCAGCCAATTTTGCATTGAAAAAGTAAAATCGCGCTCCTTCTCTTCCGAGCTCTGCCTTGTGCAAAAAACAGTGGGTTTTCCCCATTTATTGGGTATCAGCATGTTCAGAAGAAATTGCATTATACATTTTGGGGTTCATCTTTTCCTCCTGTTACCCTTGTGAAAATAAAAAAAAAATTAGTCTAATGTTACATTTTAGTGAAAAAAGTTAAATGTCCATTTTTTCCTTTCACGGTCCATTAATTTGTGTGAAGCACGTGAAGGGTTAATAAACTTCTTGAATGTGGTTTTGATCAGCTTGAGGGGTGCAGTTTTTAGAATGGTGTCACTTTTGGGTATTTCCTGCCATATAGACCCCTGAACGTGACTTCAAACGTGAGGTGGTCCCATAAAAAAACGGTTTTGTAAATTTTGTTGCAAAAATGAGAAATCACTAGTCAAATTTTAAACCTTCTAACTTCCTAATGAAAAAAATTTGTTTCCAAAATTGTGCTGATGTAAAGTAGACATGTGGGAAATGTTATTTATGAACTATTTTGTGTGACATATTTAAAATATAAAAATTAAACGTTTGAAAATTGCAAAATTTTTGTGACATTTCCATTTTTTACACAATTAATCACAAGCTATATAGAAATTTTTCTTACTCTAACATGAAGTACAATATGTCACTGAAAAACAATCTCAGAATTCTTTGACGTGATCCAGAGTTATTACCTCATAAAGGGACAGTGGTCAGAATTGTAAAAATTGGCCCGGTTATCAACGTGCAAACCACCCTCAGGGGTAAAGGGGTTAAAAGAGCTGCTTATCTCTAATTTTGGCAATTGAAATAGTTTAAATTGTCAATTTAATTCTTTAAAGATTAGTGGACAAAGCTCATTGAGGAAAACAAGAATTTAACAATTTGCATTTTAGCTTTATTATCTATGTTAAAGCGGTTGTCCAAGTTAAACAAAATTAGCTTGCAGACAGCAGTCTTGCCAAGTTAATTTAACATTATATATTCACACTTTGTTCAAACAAAGCAACCTTGATATTCCCCGCTACTATTTACAGCAAAGTACCACAGAGATCAGTAATTGGCTGATGCTCACTCGTGCTGTTAATGGGCTGTAACATCTGTAGCCAATGTAAGCCAAGTAAACAAGCAGTGAGCAACGAGGACGCAAGACTGCAACAGAAGGTGAATATATTGATTCATTATTTTAATAGCATTAAAATTAACAATTACTACTACTTATCATTTTGTCAACGATAAGCAGTTATTTTATCTGTTGTAAATGTTGACATGCTCAAGGATCTGACATTGTTTATTTTTTGTTCAGGAGCTTCACGGTTTCTGAGATACAGTATATACTCTTTTCTGTATAGCAATCTAGTCTTGTTGATCCTTATGAGAACTCACACAAAGAAGAACCCAGTTGACGAACAAGACAAAATTTGGAAACAAGGAAAAGAGCAGGATATCTCAACAAGGCCGGGGTCACACTTGTGTTGAATACAGACGAGCTGGGCCATAACTACCACGGTCGCAGGAGTCACCACTGCGACCGGGCCCGGGGGGAGTCAGGGGCTCGGCAGGCATATCTCCCAATCGTCCCGATTCTCGCGGGACAGTCTCATTTTTGACCTCCCCACCCACGTCCCGCACTGCACTGAGCCGCCACGCCCCCCATGCACCCCATCCTCACCCTCCCGCAGAGACCCACTGCACTGACAGCAGCCCGTTGCTAGGCTGTTATCTCCAATGTGCGTACAGGACCTGTGATGAAGTCACAGGAGTGGAGGAGACAGGGGTCACATGATCAGGGGCTTCGGAGTCTGCATGACTCTGCTGTGCTGGTTGTCATGGTGCTGGATGAGGTAAAGTTTATGTGTGGGGTCAGGAGGGGGTCTACAGTGTGGATGTAGCAGAGCTGTGTGTGTACAATTTTGGACGGAGCGGAGCCGTGTGTGGAGGAGGTGGACGGAGCGGAGCCGTGTGTGTAGGAGGTGTACGGAGTGGAGCCTTGTGTGTACGAGGTGTACGGAGCAGAGCTGCATGTGTACGAGGTGTTCGGAGCGGATATGTGCGTGTATTTTGTCATGGGGGGCCCCATTTGAAAGTTCGCACCGGGGCCCATAACTTTGTAGTTACGCCACTGCAGACGAGTGCTATGCGATAAAACATCGCATAGCACTCAGACCTCTGTTAATGTAGGGGCAGCTCCCATCACCGTTTTTTTTCTCACCCGTATTCTACGTGCGAGAGAAATCACAGCATGCTGCGTTTGGAACCGAGACTCAGGCGAGTCTCGGCTCACTCACACCCATATAAGTGTATGTGTGTGAGTGACACAGTGTACATCACTCAGATATCATCCGAGCGCTGTGTGATATATGCTGACCTCGGCAATGGAGGAGATGGAGAAATTAGTTTCTCCGCCTCCTCCACAGCTGTGCTCATATTCTCTCTGTACGAGAGGCTTGGAGCACAGTAGCATGACACTTGGCTCCTGTTTGCAGCAGAGCAGGAGCTGAGGGTCATTAGAATCTCGCATCAGATGCCATATGCTAGTGTGACCTTAGCCTAATGGAGAGACACAGAAACAAAAAAAAAGCCAAATTCAGGAGAACAGTATTAAACAAAATAACTTATAAACTATAATCATTTCTATTTTTTAAAGCATTCCTATTTTGCAGCATTTTTCCACACTTGCATAAACCTTTATCGCAATATGATATATATCTATACACACTATATATACAGGACAGACCAAAAGTTTGGACACACCTTCTCATTCAAAGAGTTTTCTTTATTTTCATGACTATGAAAATTATAGATTCACTCTGAAGGCATCAAAACTATGAATTAACACATGTGGAATTATATAATTAACAAAAAAGTGTGAAACAACTGAAAATATGTCTTATATTCTAGGTTCTTCAAAGTAGCCACCTTTTGCTTTGATTACTGCTTTGCACACTCTTGGCATTCTCTTGATGAGCTTCAAGAGGTAGTCACCAGAAATGGTTTTCACTTCACAGGTGTGCCCTGTCAGGTTTAATAAGTGGGATTTGTTGCCTTATAAATGGGGTTGGGACCATCAGTTGTGTTGTGCAGAAGTCTGGTGGATACACAGCTGATAGTCCTACTGAATAGACTGTTAGAATTTGTATTATGGCAAGAAAAAAGCAGCTAAGTAAAGAAAAACGAGTGGCCATCATTACTTTAAGAAATGAAAGTCAGTCAGTCCGAAAAATTGGGAAAACTTTGAAAGTGTCCCCAAGTGCATTGGCAAAAACCATCAAGCGCTACCAAGAAACTGGCTCACATGAGGACCACCCCAGGAAAGGAAGACCAAGAGTCACCTCTGCTGCGGAGGATAAGTTCATCAGAGTCACCAGCCTCAGAAATCGCAGGTTAACAGCAGCTCAGATTAGAGACCAGGACAATGCCACACAGAGTTCTAGCAGCAGGCACATCTCTACAACAACTGTTAAGAGGAGACTTTGTGCAGCAGGCCTTCATGGTAAAATAGCTGCTAGGAAACCACTGCTAAGGACAGGCAACAAGCAGAAGAGACTTGTTTGGGCTAAAGAACACAAGAAATGGACATTAGACCAGTGGAAATCTGTGCTTTGGTCTGATGAGTCCAAATTTGAGATCTTTGGTTCCAACTACCGTGTCTTTGTGCGACGCAGAAAAGGTGAACGGATGGACTCTACATGCCTGGTTCCCACCGTGAAGCATGGAGGAGGAGGTGTAATGGTGTGGGGGTGCTTTGCTGGTGACACTGTTGGGGATTTATTCAAAATTGAAGGCATACTGAACCAGCATGGCTACGGCTACCACAGCATTTTTCAGCGGCATGCTATTCCATCCGGTTTGCGTTTAGTTGGACCATCATTTATTTTTCAACAGGACAATGACCCCAAACACACCTCCAGGCTGTGTAAGGGCTATTTGACCAAGAAGGAGAGTGATGGGGTGCTACGCCAGATGACCTGGCCTCCACAGTCACCAGACCTGAACCCAATCGAGATGGTTTGGGGTGAGCTGGACCGCAGAGTGAAGGCAAAAGGGTCAACAAGTGCTAAGCATCTCTGGGAACTCCTTCAAGACTGTTGGAAGACCATTTCCGGTGACTACCTCTTGAAGCTCGTCAAGAGAATGCCAAGAGTGTGCAAAGCAGTAATCAAAGCAAAAGGTAACTACTTTGAAGAACCTAGAATATAAGACATATTTTCAGTTGTTTCACACTTTTTTGTTAATTATATAATTCCACATGTGTTAATTCATAGTTTTGATGCCTTCAGAGTGAATCTACAATTTTCATAGTCATGAAAATAAAGAAAACTCTTTGAATGAGAAGGTGTGTCCAAACTTTTGGTCTGTACTGTATATATATATATACACAGTGTATATATATATATATATATATATATATATATATACACACATTATTATATCTGAATGCAATTTTAGATGAATCATGGCATACTTAACGACCCTATTTTCCTAGGTGTACATTTGTAATGTGGCATGAGGTTTAGGCGAGGTACTCGTCTTGTGCACCCCGACACATTACACAAAGGTGGAGATCCTGGCTGGGTGTGTGGATTTGTGCTGTTGGGGCACTATGCCCTAACAGGACGCATGTAACCAATGACGTTGGTTGGCCAGGACCAGATGTTGAAAAGTTCAATGAAGGCGACTACCAGTGAAAAATAAACTTTTTACTCACTGATAACTTGGAGGGTGGTTATATATACAGTAAATAGCAGGCACACAACTTGATAAATGTTTTCTTTACGGAGCATCTAGGGAACTATATTTCCAGTATGGCCGGTACTTATCTTCTCTGTCTCTTATGCTCTGGAACTCTCTTTGTCTTATGTACTCTGTCCTGTCTGACCCGTTACCTTTGTGAGTCATAAGCTCTTGGCATTACTGCTAGGCATCTTGACCCAGGGGATCCATCTCTGACCGATCACTCTGTTCTTTCGGTCACTTCTCTTTCTTGCTCTCCGCTAGGAACTTGATATCTTTTGTGTGTGTCTCCTCTCTCGTTAGGGACACCCACATCATGCATTACTGCTCACAACACACCTTTTGGTCTTCTTTCTACACACTCTGGGCCCTTTCTGATGTTCTTACAGGAAACTATCTCTGTCCCTTCAGCTTAGGCCCTCTCACTCCTGTATAGTCTCAACTATTAACTCTTAAGGGGGTTTTACACATAGTGATATCGCTAGCAATATCGCTAAAGCATCACCGATTTGGTGATGCAGCAGCGATATCGCTAGCGATATCACTATGTGTGATACTTACCTCCGACCTGCTCCCCCGCTGTCTGTCGCTGATCGTGCAAGATCGCGCAGCTCCATTTCTCGTCGGGCGCTTCCTGCTGGGCTTCCTGCTGGCGCCGACGAGCGACGCGTGGACGCGGACGGGAAGACGTCAGGATCGTCTCGTCTGAAAGGTAAGTAACGACCGCTGTATCGCTGCTGCATCGCTGTGAGATTTGCCTGTGTGGCAGCTCACTAGCGACCATTTAGCAATGCACCAGCGATCCTGACCGGGTCGTATCGTGGTCGGGATCGCTGGTGCATCGCTAAATGTAAAGGGGCCTTAACTTTCCATACTGTCATGCAAACACATTATTAACACATCACATAATTCCCATTACACAATATAACAATATACTTGTTCTTCATGGGGGAAACGCGGACAGTATCTCCATCTCCTTACACATTTGGCACTAGCTTGGTTCGAATGGTTAATATTAACAGTAATGGCTGGATACAATGGCTTTGATTTTCAAAGGCTCCGACCTTCTACATTGAAGTTCATGGCACAGGTTTTATTCCCCTGAACAATCTCATTGGTCTCAAGTGTTTGAGATATCCCTATAAACAGTTCTGTTAGTGCAATCAGCTTCTGCAAAATAAATGAGGAACATTCTGAGGCCAAGCTAGGTCTCTAATACGGAAACAAGCAGTTCTGATTGTCAAGATAACAGTGATGAATATGAGCCAAGTCACGACTGATTTAGACAAATTTCTAGTTATTTCTTTTCTCCTCTCTGTGGGAACTGAACTGGCTTGAAACTGACAAATAGCTTTGGTTAAATAGAAATTGATGGCAAGACAATTAAAGGGTTAAAGCTGCACTGCCTCTACATGTGCTCCTGGCAATGAGGACTTTTTTTTTAGGATTCTGCTTGTGTTTCACACACTTACAGAATGTTATCTCTTTAAATATCTGCACATCATAGGCTTTTTCTCATGTATAGTATTTTTTATCTTGTCAAAGGACGCCTCACATTTCTCCTTATACAGCAAAAAAAAACACTGGCCTTGGCCATGGATTAATATCTCACTATTTGTAGTTATGGAAGAAGCAATATTCATCCATACTTCAATTAAATCTATCAAAATAAAGAAATATTTATTTGACTATCAGGCTGTGTGCCCATGATGATTTTTTGGCGTGTTTTTGAGCCTGCATATTTTTGCTGCATCAGAAATGCAAAGTCTTAAAGTTCCAGCAAAGTGGATGTAATTTATCGAAATCCCACACCCACTGTGGTTCATTTTTGCTCCCCATAAACTAACCTGAGGTGTGTGCTTCAAACTCGCAACATGTAAATTTCTCTTGCGGGTAAATTGAGTTCTATGTGTGTATTTTTCCCATAGACTTGCATTAGATGTGGAAATTCCACAAGTAGAAAACACATGTGCGTCTTTTTGAATTTGTTTGGGTTCCCTTTTATTCGGCAAGCTATAGTGCTTGTCATATAAGCTGCAGAGGGAACACGGCTTCCTGGATGGTGCCGGCCAATCAGCTGATTGTCGCTGAAGCTGCATGTGTTGCGGCTGTGTCACAATCACAGCACATGCATGGAGAGCCTGTGTGTTGGCTATAGCTATAGCTTATATATAAGAGGGAACCCAAGCAAATCACTCATTTCTAGTCTTTACTGCATTTCTACTGCGAGCACATCAAAAACGCATGTAATTTGCACATGACTGTATCAATACAGCTACATTCCCACAATGAGTATTTGGTTAATTTTTGATGTTGCAGATTTAAAAAAAAAGTAATTTATTTTTCTTTATGGGTGAAAATCTAATATAAAAAAAAGAATTTAGCCTATAGTATCAAAAACAAAGTAACTTTATTTAACTTATTTACCCCTCCGAGACTGTTTTCACTTTCCTAACCAGGCCAAATTTTACAATTCTGACCAATGTCACTTTATGTGGTAAAAACTCTGAAACGCTTTTCATAGTAACATAGTTAACAAGGCCAAAAAAGACATTTGTCCATCTAGTTCAGCCTATATTCCGTCAGAATAAATCCCCAGATCGACGTCCTTCTAAAGAACCTAATAACTGTAAGATACAATATTGTTATGCTCCAGGAAGATATCCAGGCCTCACTTGAACCCCTTGACAGAGTTCGCCATCACCACCTCCTCAGGCAGGGAATTTCAGATTCTCACTGCCCTAACAGTAAAGAATCCTCTTCTGTGTTGGTGGAGAAACCTTTTTTCCTCCAGATGCAGAGAATGCCCCATTGTGACCATCACATTACTTGGTATAAACAGATCCTCAGAGAGATATTTGTATTGTCCCCTTATATACTTATACATGGTTATTAGATCGCCCCTCAGTCATCTTTTTTCTAGACTACATAATTGTAAATTTGCTAATCTATCTAGGTATTGTAGTTCCCCTATCCCCTTTATTAATTTTTTTGCCCTCCTTTGTACTTGCTCTAGTTCCATTATATCCTTCCTGAGCACCGGTGCCCAAAACTGTACACAGTACTCCATGTGCGGTCTAACCAGAGATTTGTACAGAGGCAGTATAATACTCTCATCATATGTATCCAGACTTCTTTTAATGCACCCCATAGTCCAGTTTGCCTTGGCAGCCACTGCCTGGCACTGGCTGCTCCAGGTAAGTTTATCATTAACTAGGATCCCCAAGTCCTCCTCCATGTCAGATTTACCCAGTGGTTTCCCATTCAGTGTGTAATGGTGATATTGATTCCTTCTTCCCATGTGTATAACCTTACATTTATCATTGTTAAACTGCATCTGCCACCATTCGGCCCTAGTTTCCAACTTATCCAGATCCATCTGTAGCAGAATACTATCTTCTCTTGTATTGACTGCTTTACATAGTTTTGTATCATCTGCAAGTATTGATATTTTACTGTGTAAACCTTCTACCAGATCGTTAGTAAATATGTTGAAGAGAATAGGTCCCAACACCGACCCCTGCGGTACCCCACTGGTCACAGCTACCCATTAAGAGAATGTACCATTTATAACCACCCTCTGCTTTCTATCACTAAGCCAGTTACTTACCCATTTACACACACATTTTATGTACCAACCTCTTGTATGGCATGGTATCAAACACTTTGGAAAAATTAAGATATACCACGTCCAATGACTCTCCTTGATCCAGTCTATAGCTTACCTCTTCATAAAAACTGATTAGATTGGTTTGACAGGAGCGATTCCTTATAAACCCATGCTGATATGGAGTTAAACAGTTATTCTCATTGAGATAATCCAGAATACCATCCCTCAGAAACCCTTCAAATATTTTACCAACAATAGAGGATAGACTTACTGGCCTATAATTTACAGGTTTACTTTTAGTGCCCTTTTTGAATATTGGTACCACATTTGGTTTGTGCCAGTCCTGAGGAACAGATCCCGTCGCTATATAGTAACTAAATATAGAAAATAATGACTTGTCTATTACATTACTTAGTTCTCTTTGTACTCATGGGTGTTTGCCATCCGGACCAGGAGATTTATCTATTTTAATCTTATTTAGCCGGTTTCGCACCTCTTCTTGGGTTAGATTGGTGACCCTTAATATCATATTTCTTTGTCTCTCGGCATTTCACCTAGCATTTCATTTTCCTCCGTTAATGCTGTGGAGAAGAAGGTGTTTAATATATTAGCTTTTTCCTCGTCATCTACAACCATTCTTTCCTCACAAATTTTTAAGGGGCCTATACTTTCACTTATGATTCTTTTACTATTGATATAGTTAAAGAACAGTTTGGGATTAGTTTTACTTTCTTTAGCAATGTGCTTCTCTGTTTCCTTTTTGGCAGCTTTAATTAGTATTTTAGATAAAGTATTTTTCCCCTACGTCCACAGCAGCACAATATGGAGTTACCATGCCCCTGTGCACTAATGGGACAAAGTGTAATATTTCATGATTTTTAGTAGTCCCACCCCCTCATCTCCCCCTGGATAAAGGGGGAAGCATCCCAGAAGCCATCAGTTTTTACTTTGTCCCCATGCTAGCGAGAAGTTTTTTGTTTTCCTCCCTCCCTACCCCCTTGCCTTCTTATCCAGGTTTTAAGTCTGCTCCCGGCGCCCGCTCCATGTGTGCTGCTGCCTTGCTGGCGCCATTGCTGAGAGTGCACTTTCAGGTGAAGTAGCTACTTCCTGTCAGTACTTTCTGTTGACCATTTTCTTAGTGAGATCCACAGTGTCTTCCTGTCTACTCTATGGGTGCAGTCATATTGTTGCTGGTTTACTGCTGTGATTGGGGGTTGGAGAAGGGGGTTGGAGAAGTTCCTCCCCTTCGTTTTTTATCCTTTTTAAGTGTATTTTCAGCCTGCA
Organism: Dendrobates tinctorius; assembly: GCF_039654945.1. NCBI lineage: Eukaryota > Metazoa > Chordata > Amphibia > Anura > Dendrobatidae > Dendrobates > Dendrobates tinctorius. The sequence continues at coordinate 76,754,925 of NW_027361676.1, forward strand.
TGCTTGTCTTTTGGCTTGCTATCCAGTATGGCATCTTGGGATTCTGCTGGCTGTGCCAGAGGCGGCGGGAAAGCGACCTCCAAAAGACATCACCTGTAGTGTGTTTCCTGCGGTCTACCCCTTCCGGATGGTTGGTCTGGGAACATGAGCAATATCTGCATTCCCAGTACAGAAGAACCCACAATTAGAGACTTAAGGGCCAGTCACACTAAGCGATATCGTTAGCAATATCGCTATAACGTCACTGGTTTTTGTGACGTAGCAGCGATATTGCTAGCAATATTGCTATGTCTGATACTTACCTCCGACCGCTCCCCCGCTGGTTATAGCTGATCGTGCGAGAACGTCCTGGACCGTTTCTCGTCGTCAGCTTCCTGCTGGGCTTCCTGTGGCGCCGACGAGCGACGTGTGGACGCGGGCGGGAGGACGTCAGGATCGCCTTGTCTGACAGGTAAGTAACGACCCCCGACCCCTGCGATGTCACTGGTGAGATCTGCCTGTGTGGCAGCTCACTAGCGACCACTTAGCGATGCACCAGCGATACTGACCGCGTCGTATCACTGGTCGGAATCGCTGGTGCATCACTAAGTGTGACAGTACCTTTAGTCATCTGAGTAAAAGACCTAATAGGTGGCTCCGCAAAATCTAATACCTTACCTTCCAGGGCTCAGAAACCCTCCAGATATTCCCCCTCTCTGCAAGGAAGTGACTCCCCAATCTGAAGACCTTATGGTCACTGATGAAATCAGATCTTCATCATCAGATTCTGAGGAAGAATTGTGTAAGGAACCCTACTTTCCAGTGGAAAAATCAGGCAGACTTATTAGAGCTGTGCAGAAGGAACTTTACCCATCAGAGCTGCCTACCACCTGTAAAGTGCCTAGAGCCTTTACAGTGGATGATAAAGTCATGGACATTATGAAGGCTGAATGGCAAAGACCAGAGAAGGCACCATTTCAGTCTAAATGGTTTAAAATGCTCTACCCCTGTATGAGTCTCAGTCTAAGGACTGAGCGTCTGCCCCTAAGGTAGATACAGCAATCGCTAGATTGTCCAGAAAGACTTTTGTCCTTCCAAAGATGCTGCAAGTCTTAAAGATCCTATGGACCGGAGGATTGAGGTCTCCTTGAAGATATCTTATTCCTCGGCAGTTGCACAGTCCTTCGTTGGGATCAGCCCATGAAACATCAAGGGCCCTTAGATAGTGGCTAGCCAGACTGGAAGGGAATATTGAGATTGGAGTCTCCAGACAGGATCTACTTAAAGGGTTTAAGCACATGAACCTAGCTATGGATTTTCTGTGCGATGCTTCGCAACAGTTGATAAAGTTGGCAGTTAGGCCTATGGCTCTGTCCACTGTGGGAAGGAGAGCGTTGTGGCTTAAGCCATGGTCAGGTGATGTACCTTCCAAATACCAGCTCTGTAATCTGGAATATTCTCCAGGAAGGTTGTTCAGCCAGAATTTGGATTCAATTATGGAGGACTTAGCCGATAACAAAAGCAAGTCACTTCCTCAAAGACGGTCCTTCCGTGTCTTTGCCTCATCCCGTTGGGATCAACCCCGTACTTCACCCGCTAGATTTATAGGAAGATATCAGTATGGTGGAGAAAGAGGGGGAACCGCATCTTCCCGTCAGGGAGCTTAGAGGAACCCCAGAGCAATTAAAAAAGACTTCTGATGCCAAAATGTAACCGGTGGGGGGAAGGTTGACACCTGTCTTGCAAAACCGAGAAAGATTTAATAAAAGACACCGGGGTGATCAGAATTATAGAGAATGGTTATATAATTCCTTTCATTCCTTATCCCCAAGAAAAATATTCGGTGTCCCGAACTCTTCCTCCCTCCAGGCAGAAAATTCTAGAGAAGGAGATACGGAGTTACAGAATTTAATTCTTCTATCAGCCTTGGATCCTGTTCCAACGGTCCAGGTTGGAAGAGGGGTATACAGTACTCACCTGTCTTTCTGGTTCCGAAACCATCAGGCAAGTGTCGTCTGATAATCGATCTAAGGTACCTGAATCGGTACATTCAAAAGGAAAGGTTCAGGATGGAAACTATCAAGTCCATCATAGTCATTCTGTAGAGAGGTGATCTTATGGTGTCCATAGACCTGAAAGATGCATACTGATACTTCCCTTACACAGAAGATACTTAAGAATCGCAGTCAACCTCATTGGAAACCTTTGACACTTCCAGTTAAAGGTTCTTCCCTTTGGGATAACCAGCATACCCTATGTCTTCACCAAGGTGGTTTCTGCAATAATGTCCAGGCTCTGTATTCAGGGGATACCAATAATTCCATATCTGGGGAACAGAGCACACTCCATTATAATATATATTGTAACATAAAGGAAGGATTTCTACAGCATGGCTTTTCCAGGCATTATGCGTTATATCATAACAAAAGGATTTCCTTCAGGGTGATCCCTATTGACCATGTTCCCCAGGATAACCCCAACCGAGTCCAGACTCTTAACAAGAAGGATATCTTCTGGATTCACAAGCTGAACACTATAAATCCCCATGGACTCAATGAAACAACTGATTTATCTATGGAGTGTGTTCTGTTCCCCTGTACAACCCACCTCAATTTTCCTCTGTATTTTGTGATACAGATTTGACAAACATCTGCTCCTTGTTATGAAGGGGTTCATCCCTTCATTGTTTTTTTTTTTCTCCTTCTTACAAAGTTTTTTACTCCACTATCATCTATTTTCCACTACCACCAAATAAACAGATTCAATCAAATCCTTCCGTGGCTCAATGGTTTAAAGCACAATTAGCAGGGTCCTGCTAAAGAATGAATGGGCTAACACCATAGGTTCAAGTACTTCCCCAACTTGCAAAGTTTTATTTATTGAACTACTGTTTTATTGTGTTTCTCTGTATGTAGATTTTTAAATGTATGAACATTGGTTTTAAGTGATATACTCCATTATATTTTATGATTGTTTGTTGTGTTTACGATGTATATATGTGCTTAAGTCTGATTCCCCGCCCATTGGGTGTGGCCTTTTTTTTAAAGGAGGCGTCTCCCTCTGTTTCCTTTGCTATAAATAGCAGACCCTGTATGTGTATAGACTGTCCTGAGGAAGTGGTGTGATCACCACGAAACGCGTAGAAATAAAGTCTATTTTCTATTACATCCACTTGGACTCCTCTGGTCCATCATCCTGACTGGCGAGCAGTGCAGTTTGATGCCCCATTCTCTTCACCTAGCAAAGGATCATCACATCGGGGCTTGCAGCAGCCGCCAATGCTAAGTGCAGTGATTGTGTCTCACACAACCATAATAGGTGAGTGAATTTGATTATCCCTCACGAATATTCCTTTTCTCTCGGATAAGACCCTATGTGCGCTCTATATTCCTTCTAGGTATATTCTCCCTATATCTGGAGGACAAACCAATGGCGGTAGACGGCATGACAATTCAATGGAGTATCAGACTGGCTTACATTTATCCACCAACTTCCATGATTCCAAGGGTATTGATGAAGATCAGGCAGGAATAAGTGTCTGTCATAGCCATCCTACCTTTCTGGCCAAAGAGAACGTGGTTCACTCTCCTCATGACAATGAGCCAGGGCCAGTTCTGGAAGCTCCCCCACCAACAGAACCTGATTTATCGGAGGCCGGTTCTGTGTCAGACCCTGAGAGCTCTCAATCTGACATGGAGGTTGACCACCCCTATTGAAAACTAAGGGATTTTCAAATAGGGTGTTGGATACACTGGCTCACTCTAGGAGTGATGCAACCAACAGGTCCTACGCACGGATAAAGAAAATCTTTTCCTCTTGGTTCTCAGGAAGATCCATCAACCCTCAGGAACCATTCATCCCACAGATCTTGTTATTTTTGCTGGATGGATTTGACAGAGGACTTAAACCTAGTACCATTAGAGTCCAGGTTGCGGCTATCTCTGCTTGCTTGCCATAGAAGACGCCTTGCAGAATATCCAGGGATAAGGGATTATCTGAAGGCCATTTCAAGAATAAGACCTCAAATTTCTAAATCAGTTACCCAGTGGGACCTCAGCTTGGTGCTCAAACAGGTAACTAAGCCTCAATTTGAACCCCTGATCTCAGTAGAATTGAAATTCCTGACCCTCAAGACTGCTCTCTTGCTAGCAGTCACGTCAGCCAAAAGAGTGAGTGAGCTACAGGCTATGTCCTCCAGGGAACTCTACACTGTATTCACACAGGAGGATAGGGTTAATTTGAGACTTCTTCAATCCTTCAGACCAAAAATTCCATCATCAGAAAATCTGAACCAAATGATCTCTCTTTCAGCTTTTGCTCCTGAAGCAATATAAAGAAGATCTCTCTACTCTCAACATCATAAGATGTCTAAAAGTTTACCTCGAAAGATCTCGGGCGTTCTGAAAGGATGAAAACCTCCTGGTACTTCATTCAGGAAAGTTCAAGGGGAAGAAGGCCTCAAAGCATTCCCTTTCAAGATGGATTTGTGATTGCATTAGGCTGTGCTATCAAAATGCCAACGTTCCATCTCCACAGTTCACCTCTGCCCATTCAATTAGGGCAGTATCAACTAACCGGGCTGAGAAGTATTCTGCATCTATCTACCACATATGTCGCTCGGCTACAGGGTCAACACAGATGACCTTCTTTAAATACTATACAGTAGGTTAGAAGCTTCCTCTGCTCCATCTACCACCTTTGCCAGATCTATTCTAGACTCAGTTTCAATCCCTCCCAAATAAAGAATACGTGCTAGATCCCATATTGTGCTGCTGTGTATGTAGGGGAAGATTGGATTATTGTGTTAATCTGTTTTCCCTTAGTCCAGCAGCAGCACAAGGTTCCCATCCTGTAAATTATGTGTTAATAATGCCGTGCTATTAAACTTATGGCTTCTGGGATGCTTCCCCCTTTATCCTGGGGGAGATGAGGGGGTGGGACTACTAAAAATCATTAAATATTCCACTTTGTCCCATTAGCACGCAGGGGCATGGTAACCCCATATTGTGCTGCTGTTGTACTAGGGAAAAAAACAGATTAACACAATAATCCAATCTTCTCCCTATAATTTTTTAGGGCTTCAGCGGTGCCATCTTGCTTTAGTAGTTTAAATGCTTTCTTTTTACTGTTAATTGCCCCTCTTACATCTTTGTTTAGCCACATTAGGTTTTTCCTTTTTCTTTTCCTTTTATTCCCACAAGGTATAAACCGCTTACAGTGCCTATTTAGGATGTTCTTAAACATTTCCCATTTATTATCTGTATTCTTATTTCTGAGGACATTGTCCCAGTCAACCAGATTAAGGTAATCTCTAAGGCCTCTTTCACACTTCAGTTTTTTGCATCAGTCATAATCCGCCAAAAAGGCGGACAAGCGGATCCGTTCTCAACTGATGTAAACGGATGGCACAGGATCCGTTTTCAGACGGATCCTGAAAATGAAGAAATTTAAAGGAATCGCTGGCCGGGGGGGGGGGGGGGGAAGAGAGAGAGAGAGAGAGAGAGAGAGAGAGAAAGAAATTCGGGTTAAATCAGTGTTTGCAGGATCCGCCAGAGAAAAAAACGTTACAAGCTCCGTTTTGAAATTTTTGAGGATGGTGACGGACAGCAACTTTTGGCGGATCCTCACAAAAAACGGATGCAACGGACATCAATCTGTCACAATCCGCCATTAATGCAAGTCAATGGGAAAAAAACGGATCCTCAAAAAAAAATTGAGGATCCGTTTTTTTTCAAAACCTGGCGGATTGTGACTGATTGTAAAAAACGGAAGTGTGAAAGAGGCCTAAGCTGGTCAAACTTTGCCTTTCTAAAGTTCAGTGTATTTGTGACTCCCTGACAAGTCCCCCTAGCGAAAGACAAGTGAAACTGTACAATATTGTGGTCGCTATTTCTTAGATGCCTGACGACCTGCAGATTTGTTATTCTGTCAGGTCTATTAGGTAGTATTAGGTCTAAAAGTGTTGCTCCTCTTGTTGGATCTGCACCAATTGTGAAAGATAATTTTTCTTGGTTATTATCAGAAACCTGTTGCCTTTATGGGTTTCGCAGGTCTCTGTTTCCCAGTTAATATCTGGGTAGTTAAAGTCCCCAATAACAAGGACCTCATTATGGGTTGCAGTTTCAACTATCTGCCTTAGTAGTAAACTTTCCATGATTTCTGTTATATTTGGGGGTTTGTAACAGACTGAAAAGAGAATTTTGTTACTATTTTTCCATCCATGTATTTCAACCCATATGGAGTCAACATCCTTATTCCCTTCCTTAATATCCTCTCTTAAAGTGGACTTTAGACAAGAGTTTAGATAAAGACAAACCCCTCCTCCTCTCCTATTTTTATGATCCTTTCTAAACAAACTGTAACTCTGTAAGTTAACTGCCCAGTCATGGCTTTCATCTAACCATGTCTCGGTTATTCCCACTATGTCAGATATTTCTGCTTCTAGTTCTTCCATCTTGTTTGTCAGGCTTCTGGCATTTGCAAGCATGCAGTTTAGAGGATTTTGTTTTGTTCCAGTCTCCTTCCTGTTGATTGTTTTAGAAATTTTCTTACCTCCATTCTGAGTATGCTGTCTTGGGTCTTCTTTGCCGCACCTCATATCCTTCATCAGTATAATTTCTGGTTTCATGATGGAGTCTAATGTTTTTCTTCCTGTCCCCTCTTCTTCTACTTTAACGCCCTCCTGATGAGTGAAGCAAGTCTTCTGGCGAATGTGTGTTGCCCAGGTTTGTTGAGGTGCAGTCCATCTCTGATGAAGCGCCCGTCGTACAGGTAATTCACGCCGTGGCCCAGGAATCCGAATCCTTGTTGTCTGCACCATCTTCTTAGCCAGTTGTTCGCATCAAGGATCCTGTTCCATCTCCTGCTGCCATGCCCGTCTACTGGAAGGATAGAAGAAAAAACTACCTAACTACCTGTGTATCCAGTTCCTTTACTTTCTTCCCCAACTCTTCAAAGTCCTTGCATTGTTGTTAGGTAATTCCTTGCTGTGTCATTGGTGGCAACATGTATCAGAAGAAATGGGTGGACGTCCTTGGAACTTATGAGCTTTGGTATCCTATTGGTCACATCCTTGATCTTCGCACCTGGGAGGCAGCATACTTCTCTTGCAGATATGTCCGGTTTGCAGATGGCTGCTTCTGTGCCTCTCAGTAGTGAGTCTCCCACTACTACTACTCTTCACTTCTTGGCTGTACTTTTTGTTGTCATTTCTATGTGTTGCTGTGTGTCCTTTTCTTCTTTGCTTGCTGGTAGTGCCTCATCCTTAGGTGTGCCATCTTTGTCCATCACAAGGCCTTGGTATCGGTTTCTAAGTTGTGTGATTGGTGATGTCTTCATGGTCTTCTTCCTTTTGGTCACATGCTTCCACTCGTCTGCTTTTAGAGGTTCTCTGACAATTTCTTCACCTTCTGTGACCAGTAGAGATGCTTCTATTCTGTCTAGGAAGTCTTCATTTTCTTTGAGGAGTTTCAAAGTTGCAATTCTTTCTTCCAGACCCCGCATCTTTTCTTGTAAAAGGGCCAGTAGTCTAGCAGGTGAAGTTGGATTCTTCTTCTGGTCGATCTCTGAACATGTATCACATGTTGCAGCTCACCATGTCACATATGCCGTGTTGCTCCTAGATCCTGCTGACTTGCTGTGTGTCTTCCTTCTTGCGTAATCTACTGTGTATAACCTTCTTGTGTAATCTGCTGTTTGTTTTCCTTCTTGTGTAATCTACTCAATCAGCCAAGCTTTCTTGCAATAATGTCCTAGAGGCAAAAATTGTCCTCTGCAAGCTTCCATCCCTGGTTTGACGATGCTTTCCAAGCAGCTGGTCCCGGCTGTACCGAACAATCTTCTGGATGAGGAAGGCTCTTCGCTTTCCTCAGAAGGCACCTGGAACATGCAAATTTTCTTCTTCAAGCTTCAATCCCTGTTTTGGCGATGCTTTCCAAGCAGCTTGTCCCGGCTGTAACCAATGATCTTCTTGCTGAGGGAGACTCTTTGCTTTTCCCAGAAGGCTCCTGGAATATGCAAATTGCCCTCTTCAAGCTTCAATCCCTGGTTTGAACAGATCCCACTGATTTTGAAATTGTTTTCTCATGACATATTTTACTTCATGATAGTGGTAAAATTTCTTCTTTATAACTTGCGTTTATTAGTGAAAATATCGGAAATTTGGCAAAAATGTTGAAAATTTTCCAATTTTCAAACTTGTGATTTTTGTGCGCTTAAACCATAGAGATGGGCCAACCCGAACAGTAAAGTTTGGCATCCGAACAGAACACCTACTGTTAGGGCACAGACACCGAACACAGGCTTCACCAGGAAGTGAAGCCCCTGTTCGGTTTTGGCCCCTCAAGCACCAGGTCATATGCATGACAGCGTGGCAAACACCACTTCTGATCGGCGATAAAATCATCACCGCTGGTAAGGCAGACGTGGGGAGCACTCAGCTGTGATTGGAGGTATAAAGATTATTTCCAAGCACTGGTGTCGGCTAATGGCTCCCATCAGTCAACGCCTGCTGCCGCTAATAACAGTGAGAGCAAGAGCGGCTAATGGGAGTTTACATTAGACAGTGTCAGCCCTGTAAATAATTAAAAAAAAGGCTCAGGTTCCCCCATATTTTTGTTAACCAGCCAGGAAAAACTCTTAGCTGTCAACTTCCGCATTGCTGGTTATCACGAATAGTGGGGTCCCCAATCCGATTTTTTAAATAATTTAAATAATTTTTAAAAATGCCGTGGGGTCCTCCCCATTTTTGACACACCAGTCAAGCTAAAAAAGACAGCTGGTGGCTGGTATTCTCAGCATGGTAAGAGGCCAAGGATATTGTCCCTATCCTTGAAATAGCAGCCGGCAGCTTCCCAGATAAGGCGCATCTATTTGAAACGTTTTACCTTTTTTTTTTTTTACAAATATTTTACTTTGGACCCCAATTTTTTTGTTTTCAACATGGTTACAGGAGAAAATTGACCATAAAATTTGCTGTATGATTTCTCCTGAGCATGTTGATACTTCATATGTGGGAGAAAAGTACTATTTGGGTGCATGGTAAGGCTCGGTGGGGAAGGAGCACCATTTGACTTTTCGAAGCAAAATTGCCAAGTCCTTTTTGGAGAGCCCCCGATGTGCCTAAACAGTAGAAACCCCCCACATGGGGCCCCATTTTAGAAACTGTACCCCTCAAGGAACCTATCTAGATGTGTGGTGAGTACCCTGAACCCCAAATGCTTCTTAGAAATTTAAAAAGTTGAGCCATGAAAACAATCAATTTTTTTCCACAAAAAACCCAAATTTTTAATTCAACAGGAGAAATTGCACCGTACAATTTGTTGTGCAATTTCTCCTCACTATGTCGATACTGATATGTGAGGGAAAACTTTTGTTTGAGCGCACGGCAGTGCTCGAAAGGGAATGAGTGGCATGTGACTCTTTGAACGCAAAATTTGTTTGAAACTTTAGAAGACGCTGTGTCCCATTTGCAGAACCCCTGATGTGCCTAAACAGTGAAACCCCCCATAAGTGACCTCATTTTGGAAACGAAACCCCTGAAGGAATGTATCTAGATGTGTGGTGAGCATCTTGAACCCCCAGGTGCTTCACAGAAGTTTATAATGTTGAGCTGTGAAAATAAAAAATCCAATTTTTCTCACTAAAATGTTATTTTAGCCTAGCCCCTGTTTTTTTTTATTTTCATAAGGGCACAAGGGCAATAGGAAAACTTGAAAACCAACATTTATTGTACATTTTCTCCTGAGTACGCAGATACTCCATATATGGGGGAAAACTAATGTTTTGGTGTGCGGCAGGGCTCAGAAAGGACGGAGTGATGATGTGGAATGCAAAATTTGATTGAATGGTAAGTGGGTGTTATATTGCGATTGTGAACCCAACCACAAGTGACCCCATTTTGGAAACTAGACCCCTCAAGTAATTTATTTAGATGTGTAGTGAGCACCTTGAAATCCTTGAATTTTACAAAGTTGATCTGTGAAAATGAAAAAAAAAATCACACAAATCTGTTCTCTTATTCCCAAGTTTTTTTCATAGCAGGAGAAAGTGGACTCCAAAATTTGTTCTGCAATTTCTTTTGAGTACAGCGATAAACCTTATGTGGTCAAAAACTACTTTTGAGGCACACTGCAAAGCTCAGAAGGAAAGAAGCACCATATCGGAGTTCAGATATTGCTGGCATGGTTTGAGGGTGACATGTCACATTGGCAGAGCATCTGTCATGTTACAACAGCAGACACCCCATATATGACCTCAATGAACTCATGTAAGGGTGCAGTGATCATATTGACACCAGAGAATTTTAAACCATTGGATGATGAAAAAGGAATAATTACATTTTTGCTACAAAAATGTTGTTTTAGCCTCAACTTTTTTCATTTTTCCAAGGGCTAATAGAAAAAAATGAACCTCAGTTTGTTGTAAAAAGTCCTCCTGAGTATGGCTATACCTTACAGGTAATCTGGAAAGACTTTTCAAGTACAGTGCAAAGCTCAGAAGAGAAGGAGCACCATATTATATTGCAGATTTTATTGTTATTGTTTGCTGGTGCCATGACGCACTGGGAGAGCCCCTGAGATGCCAGAACAGCAGAACCCCTCATAATTGAACCCATTTTACAAATTATACTTTTTCATGAATTAATCTAGGGGTGCAGTGATCTTATTGACACCACATGTGTCACAGAATTTTATACCATTGGAGAGTGAAGAAAAAATAATCACATTTTAGCCACCAAAATTTTGAATTAGCTGGAGATTTTACATGTTCACATGGTGAGATGGACAAACATGGCACCAAAATTTGTCCCACAATTTCTGCTGTACATGGAAATGCCCCATATGTGGCTGTACAGTACTGCTTAGCCATACAGTGAGACTTGGGAGGGATAGAGCGCTATTTTCCTCTTGGAGCACAAATTTTCCTAAAATTTCAGACTCCATATGCAGAATCCCTAAGTGCTAGAAGTGCAGAATCCTCCCTCGATTGACCCCATTTTGGAAATTATTCCCCTTTGGGAATTTTTCTACAGGTGTATTGATGATTTTCACTTCATGAATGTTTTACTGAAACAAGAAGCAGTGGATGTTGTTGAGTGAAAATTGGAAACTGCCATTGTAGTGACCAGTACGGTGTAGTGCCCAATATGTTACAGTTCCCATTACGCTAGGCACAGCTCATGCTTCTGGAGACATGAACCCAAAAATTAGGCATGGTCTCATCCCTACAGAAATGCCAAACATGTGGATCCTAAATGTGGTTTAGGCAAAATGGGGCTCAGAAGGGAAGGGACATTTGGATTTGGATGCGCAGAATTTTTGAATTTCTTTTTTGGGGCGAGGAGCCATTTTGGTTTTCTAGAGCCTTTGTGCTACCAGTAACGTGAAAGCTCCCTATATTTCCATTAACAGATGATGGACCTGAGTGGGGGCTTTTTCTGTGGATAGATTTGAAGCTTTTGTTAAGAACATTTTACATAACATTGTGGATCACATTTATCCTGGATCTCTCTGCAGCATTCGACACTGTGGATCATCAACTCCTCCTCACTATGCTCCGTTCCATTGGCCTCAAGGACACCGTTCTCTCATGGTTCTCCTCCTATCTCTCCGACCGCTCCTTCACGGTATCTTTTGCCGGTTCCTCCTCCTCTCACCTTCCCCTTACTGTTGGGGTTCCTCAAGGATCGGTTCTAGGCCCCCTCCTCTTCTCCTTGTACACTGCCCCTATTGGTCAAACAATCAGTAGATTTGGTTTCCAGTACCATCTCTATGCTGACGACACCCAATTATACGCTTCTTCTCCTGACATCACGCCAGCCTTTCTAGAAAACACCGGCGATTGTCTAAACCCTGTGTCTAATATCATGTCCTCACTATATCTGAAACTGAACCTGTCAAAGACTGAACTCCTGGTGTTTCCTCCGTCTTCTAATGTACCTATACCCGACCTTGCCATTTCTGTGTGTGGTTCCACTATTACTCCCCAGCAACAGGCCCACTGTCTTGGGGTCATACTTGATTCCGAGCTTTCCTTTGCCCCCCACATTCGATCACTGGCTCGCTCTTGTCATCTGCACCTCAAAAACATTTCTAGAATCTGACCTTTTCTTACTTTTGACTCTGCAAAAACTCTTACTGTTTCTCTTATTCACTCTCGTCTCGACTATTGTAACTCTCTTCTAATCGGTCTCCCTCTTACCAAACTCTCCCCTCTCCAATCTGTCTTGAATGCTGCAGCCAGGATCATATTCCTCACCAATCGTTACACCGATGCCTCTACCTTGTGCCAGTCATTACACTGGCTACCCATCCACTCCATAATCCAGTACAAACTTATTGCCCTCACCCACAAAGCCCTCCATAGCTCAGCACCACCTTACATCTCCTCCCTTGTTTCAGTATACCACCCTACCCGCACCCTCCGTTCTGCTGATGACCTGAGGTTAGCATCCTCAATAGTCAGAACCTCCCACTCCCGTCTCCAAGACTTTACACGTGCTGCGCCAATTCTTTGGAATGCACTTCCCAGGCCAATACGATTAGTCCCCAATCCCCACAATTTTAAGCGTGCCCTGAAAACGCATTTATTCAGACTGGCCTATCGCCTCAACACATTAACCTAATCTATCCCTGTGTGGCACAGCCAAAAGTTTTACCATAACCAGGTTCCCCGCATCATGTTCCCACATGCTTTATGCATCCATCAGCCCTCTGTGTCTGTACTGTTACACACTTAACATTATGGCTGGTCCAAACAATCAGGGCAACTGTTACCACCCACCTTTCGTGTCTCCCTTTTTCCCTCATAGACTGTAAGCTTGCGAGCAGGGCCCTCATTCCTCTTGGTATTTTGTTATAATCTACTGTATGTGATTATTGTTATGCTGTAATGTCTATTGTCTGTACAAATCCCCTCTGAAATGTAAAGTGCTGTGGAATATGTCGGCGCTATAGAAATAAAATTTATTATTAAATTTATTATTATCCTGCGGTCTTTGTTGAGCATTTACAGTATATTGGGGTTTCCATCTAAATCTCTGAGTCATGTGATTCAGATGGAACCCTGAAGGATCCATTCACTATAATGTGGCAGCATTATAAAAATATTTTTCCAACTTTTTTTTACTTAGTCCCACTATGGAACTTTCACTTTCAGCACTCCAATCGCATTGCATTGCTTTAAAATTGTCAGTGCTGCACTGACTCAAGTTAGTTAGATGTACAGCTTAGCGATACGGTGAGACTTGGTAGAGATGGAGCGCTATTTTCCTCTTGGAGCGCAAATTTTGCTAGAATAGTTTGCGGATTCCATATGCAGAATCCCTACAGGTGTATTGATGATTTTCACTAAAATAAAATAAAAATATTTTTCTAACTTTTTTTTTTACACTTTTTTTTTACTTAGCCCCACTATGGAACTTTCACTTTCAGCACTCCGATCGCATTGCTATGCTTTATAGTTGTCAGTGCTGCACTGACTCAAGTTAGTTAGATGCACTGCACATGATTTAGCTAATTTTCCAGAGCCTTGTGACCCGAATCTCATCATGTCGATATCGGGTCACCATGGCAATGATTGGCCCCCATGGAACGATCAGCGGGCAGAAGGGGGCTCCGCTTCTGGCAGTGAGTGATGTGTGTCAGCTGTGAGAATTGCTGAACACCTGTGGCGATCGTATCTATACGTAACGGCGACATATCCATACGTCTAAGGTTGGTATGTGCATACCGACCTGGGTGTAGGGATACGTCAAAGGTCATAAAGGGGTTAAGACATGACACAGAGAAAAGAGACAAAAAAACTTGATAAAAACTCATGTAAAAGTGCTTTCCTACAGTGATCAGCGAGACCGGCAGGGGGGCCGGTCACTGATTGCTGTCACACACAGCGATCTCGCTGGTGAGATCGCTGTTACGTCACAAAACTTGTGACTCAGCAGCGATCTCGCTAGCGAGATCGCTATGTGTGACGAGGCCTTAAGAATGACACAAAGGGATGAGAAGAAGGAAGTCCAAACACTAGAGAATGGGGGAGTGGAGACCCATAGGCAGATCTTATAACACCCTGCCTAGCCTACCGTCCCTATATTGGTTCAACACAAATCGCCGAGCAGGAAACCTAAGCCCTTTATATCCTTAGAGCTAGCCCCTGCATAGGGAAGGGGAGATGAGCACTGGTCAGTCCCCACTGGTAACTAAAGACAGCAAGGGAGACAAACAAGGAGAGAAACGTAGCTTGAGCAGACTCCAGACAGATAACACCAAACGTCCACCAAGAGCAACAGAGAGGAAGTTTACAGACAGCTACAACTCCAGACCTTCACAAGGGAAAAAGTGAATATTACCAGCAACTCCCTGAAGCAGGCTGGGAGTTTATAAACACCAAGGTCTAGTTGTGTTAATTTTCTAGACAGTCAGAAGAACTTCTGCAGAGATGTAGAGCGACTGTCTGTTGCATCTGACACACCCGTGACAGCAGGGTTGCATGCATGATAGAGGTTTTCTGTTATCCCTGTTTTGTCTTTGGGTCTTGTTTACCTTACGTTTATGTTCTAGGCCTCATGTGGTGGGGGACGGGACAGATCTGGGTTTAACAAGAGCATAGTAAGGTCAGAGACTCTGGCCTCTCTACCTTCAAGAGTTCTTTATTTTCTCAGATGGTAAAGCTGCCCACTCTTATTGTCAAAAAGCCTCCAGTTCCTGTGAATTCCTGGGCTGGCTAGCATGAATTGAACGCTTGAGATCCCTCCAGAGTGGCTCAATGATATTAAGCTCAGGAGACTGAGATGGCCACTCCAGAACCTTCACTTTGTTCTGCTGTAGCCAATGACAGGTCAACTTGGCCATGCGTTTTGGATCATTGTCATGTTGGAACGTCCAAGTACATACCATGGGCAGTTTCTGGGCTGAAGAGTGCAAATTTGTCTTCAGTATTTGCTGATAATGTGCTGCATTCATCTTTCCTTCAACTTTGACCAAGTTAACTGTGCCTTTGTAGCTCACATATCCCCCAAAACATCAGCGATCCACCTCCGTGCTTTATAGTAGGAATGGTGTTCCTTTAATCATAGGCCTTGTTTACCTTTCTCCAAATGTAACGTTTATGGATGTGGCCAAAGAGTTCAATTTCACTACAAATTACCTTGGTCCAGAAGTTTTGAGACTTGTCTCTGTGATATTTTACGTATTTTAGTCGAGATATTTTGTGGCATTTGCACAGTAATGGCTTTCTTCTGGTGACTCGACCATGCAGCCCATTTTTTTCAGGTAGCTCTTTATTGTGAATCTTGAAACAGCCACACCACTAGTTTTCAGAGAGTCGAGTATTTTAACTGATGTTATTTGTGGGTTTTTCTTTGCATCCAAAACAATTTTCCTGGCAGTTGTGGATGACCGTGGTTTTACAAAGCCATTTCCAGTTCTTAATCACAGTTTTAACTCGGCTGACTGGCATTATCAATTCCTTGGATATCTTTCTGTATCCCTTTCCTGTTTTATACAATTCAACTACCTTTTCCCGTAGATCCATTGACAATTCTTTTGCTTTCCCCATGACTCACAATCCAGAAATGTCAGTGGCTGAATAAAAGATGCTAGATTCTGTCTGGATCCCAGAAACTCACTCATCTTTTATGCACACACACTGATTACAAGCAAATAGGTCACAGGTGAGGATGCTACCTTTAGTAGCCATTCAAACCCATTTGTGTCAACTTATGTGCATGTTATAAGGCCAAAATCACCAGGGTATGTAAACTTTTGATCAGTGCCATTTTAATGTTTTGGGCTGTCATTATGATTTAAAAAGAGAAAACATGGAAGTTTCACAATAAATGGCTTCACCCAACCACTATCCATGAGTAGAGAAAATTTGTTGGTGTTATCATTCATATTCTCTGAAAAAGGTCAAGAAAGCAAAAATTCTGCTGGGGTATGTAAACTTTTGAGCACAACTGTATGTGAGTGAAACTATGTGTCCCTATTTTCCTGTCATTTCTAGTAAGAAATTATTGCACTGATAGAGCAATGAAAAGTAACAAAAACTATAATCTGTGACATCATTATGGTAAAAAATTTAATATGTAGGTAAATAGAGTTTTCTTCCACCATCTTGCGCAAGCACCATCCAATGATCCCAAATAGAGATCTATCTTGTTTTCGCAGTTACTGTTCTGGCTGACTTTTGTTGTCCTTGAATAATAAGGAAGATATGTATTTACTTGCCATAATACTACATTTCTCATGCAGTGGCAGATGATGTTGAGGACTACTACTGACATCCATGCATTGATTAATTAAAATTCAACTGTACAAGCAAATCCGAACTCTATAAGGACCTCTCTTATTTTATAATAGTGCACATTAAAGCATATCCTAACAATATAAATGAATCAAACCGTATACCTGCTATAACAATTGCATAGCAGTAGCCTACAGAGAGTTAATGCCGGCTGTTTTTTGCTAGTACAGATATTGTCTTTTTCACTTTTTGCAAACAAAATTTTCTTTGCTTTTTCAAGGAATTAGATTTTTTTCATCCGTATTAAGTGCTGTTAAGCACATGCCTTTCCGTCCTAAACAGCATTTCTCCTGACATCAGAAAAGAGAAGAATCGCACCTTTGCTAGCACAGTGAGAGGCACGAGCCAGGCTCGTTAGTATGGCACTGGTATTTTTAGCTTAAGCTATGCTGGTCAGAGAGGCACAGGATAAGTTGTGGAATCACAAGCATGGAAAATGAGAAGGATGTTATAGTGATAATTGAACATGTGATATCTACATATCTTTATTCTAAGCTATTAACCAAACAGATCAAAACTTTCAATAAGACTATATTGCAAAATTTTTTTTGTGAAAAATACATACATTTAACCTCACCCGACATCTGCCATACATATGCGGATGTATGGAGCAGGCTTGTGAGTTGAGCCCAATCCTTCCACAGCATCTGCTGAAGAGAGCAGTGACTCAATTTAGAGGATTCAAAAAGAAGTGGTACCTTCAGGCACTGAGGTTTCGAGAGGATGGACCACAGGTGAATGATGAAGAATACATAGATACCAATAGACACACTGGCGCTAGTCCACCTGAAAAATGTTCAGGTAATCACGGCTGGTGAATAACAGGCTCTGTGCCAGTGCCTGTTGAAAAAAGCTGAATCAGTAAATAAATGAAAAGATTCACCGCACAATACTGAGATATAGGGAACTCCGAATATACGGATACTCACTGAGTGGTGTGAAAACAAGTGTCGAAGTCAGAGTTGTTTCCTGTTGGTAGGGATGCTTCACAATGTTTGGAAATCCGTATATAGGAGTAACTGCTGATGATATGGTAAAAAGGAGAGAATTTTTTTTTTTTTTTTTTTACGATTAAACGGTGTAATAAAAATCCTAACAGGCTGATCCCTGGTCAGATGATACTCACTCGAGTATGTTCAGGTCCTGTGATGAATAATACCGGAGTCAGATTGAGGTGCTTTGGTAGGATAAATCTAATTATAAATTGATGATACAGCAAGGAACAAACAATGGTAATAATGTCACGTACAGCCTGGAGTAAAGAACATTAGTAGTAAATGAAGGCTGCACTTACTGGGCAGTGAAATGACATGTGGAATTAAATGGTTAATTCCTTATGGAAGCGGCTGGAAACAAGGCGCTGTAGGTGGGTAGCCGTCTAAACACACTGATAGAGCGATGTGCTGGGCTGAATAGATCTACTATTAGAAGACAGAAACATAAGGGGCGTTCCAGCTGATAAAATTTCTTGCTTTATTGAAAAATTAAAATAGTACAGCGGCTTACTCCTCAGGAGTGGTATCATTATGCAAACATAGAGAATGTGGAATTTTGCACACAGGACCTTGCTATTAGAACATGTGATAGAAGGTGATATCGTCATTGGTCTCTATGGAACATAGGCATTGTAGTAATGCTCACAGGACCTTTGGCTTGTTCATTTGATTTACATTGCAGTTCTCATTGGTCAGCACTAAGTATAAGGTTTGCACTATGCTAGTAATTTGCAGCTGTGATAAAGACCCATGTAGGGTCGAAACGCGTAGCTGTTGTCTCAGTGCCTCATAGCACATTCATCCACTCCTGAGGAGTAAGCCGCTGTACTATTTTAATTTTTCAATAAAGCAAATTCTTTGTTTTTCACCTCTTCCTCCGTGCAGTTTCTTTTTAACCTTATATGTTCTCCAATGGGAATAGATTTAATTACATGCCTAGGATGTCCACTTCGGGCATGTAATATAGTGTTCCCTGTAATAGGTTTACAGTAAGTGTTAGACATAATTTTTTGTCCTACATTTCGCCTTAATTCTAGATCTAAAAATGATATTTGGGTTTTATTGGATTTGTGAGTGAATCTGATGTTATAGGTATTGGAGTTAATGTAATCCACAAATGCTGGTATGGTAGATACATTACCCTCCCAGATAATGAGGGTATCATCGATGTATCTACCATACCAGTGGATGCACTGCACATAGGGGTTATTCACTGAATAAATAAATAGTTTTTCCCAAAATGCCATGGTCAGATTAGCCAAGGATGGGGAGTACTTAGCTCCCATTGGGACTCCAGACTTCTGTAGATAGATAGTGCCATCAAATGCAAAAAAATTATGTTTGAAAAGAAAAAACACAACCTGCAACAGAAGATTGATCAAATCTTCTGAATATTCATTGTAACTCCGTAAAACATACTCCAAAGTTTGCCAAATTGTGCGGGATGCAAGTGTACAGCGATATAACATCGCAACTCAGCCATACAAAGTTTCCTCGCCATGTTTTATCAGAAAAAGTGGCTAAAACATCCCTAGAATCTTTGAGGTAGCCTGGTAAACTCCATACCAATGAAGAAGAGAATCAGCCCATTCACAAAGGTGCTCATTTGAAGACCCAATACCCGATACAATTGGTCTCATAGGAGGGATATCTGCAATTTTATGAATTTTGGGCAAGCCATATATGATTGGCAAAATCGGATTCTGAAATATCAAATATTCAGCTTGTTTTTTATTTACTATGCCCATATTATGACCTTCCATGACTATATCTTCAGCTATTTTGTTATAGGCTTTTGTTGGATTAGAGATTAATTTCTCATAAACCTCATTGTCAGATAAAAGTTTTAACATTTGATTATTGTAATCCTCAGCGTTAAGGACTACCACCATACCTCCCTTATCACTGTGTTTGATTACTAGATCTGTCATGTTTTTCAGGTCTGTCAGTGCAGCTTTTTGTTTTTTACTGAAGCTTTTTTTAACACGAGTATCAATAGAGATTTCATCTTTCAGTTGTTTTAGTTCTCTTTCTAGAACTTCCTGAAATTTATCCATATACTCCCCTCTACTTTGTATCTGGTAACAATAAGGATTTTTAACATTTAAGTGCTGAGACTGATTAACTTTGTCTGTGTCACCTACACCATTTTCAGATTCTAAAGACTGCAGATTTAGGATAGATAATTGTTCTCTATAGTCTAGTTTTTGATAAATATTTATTTCCTGTGAAATTTCACATTCTTTTATTTCTTTTTTTTCAGTCTCAGCATAAAAATGTTTTTTTGATTGTCAGATTTCTAATAAATTTATTGAAATCTAAAATTGTCAAAAAAAGGTCAAAATTTTGATCAGGTGCATAATTTAATCCTAAAGCCAAAATGTCCACTGATCTTGTGTAAGAGTCCGTGAAGATAAATTCAGCACATTTAATGCTTCATTTTTTTCTTCCTGTGCCTGGTAATTGCACCTTGCGCTTCTCCGGTGTTTCATACCGGCACGCCTCCTACGTTTTTTGAATGTCCCAAAAAATTCCCTTTGTTTCTATTGGCACTGTTACCAAACGAAAAATCAGAAGTACTGCAATTAGTATCAGATGAATCAGGATCTGATGAGATGGAAAAAGCAACATGCAATTTTCTGGTTGGGGTGCTATGAGTCTGGCTATGTTTTAAAATAGATTTGGGTCTGCGTGGTGTTTTCTCCCATTGGCCCCATTCATATATTTTACCGGTTGCATAATCTTTTAAATCTCTAGAAAATTTTCTTTTTTTCCGGCTCATGATATCTTCCTCTAGAGCAGAGAGATTTTCTTTTATATTTTTGAGTGATTGGTCATATTGTGGCAGGGTTTTATGTTTCCCCATAGCTTTTTGCATCTCCTCAATTTCTTTCTGGATTTCAGTAAGCTTTTTTTCTTCCTGCTTAATGATCAATCTCATTAGATTCAGAGAGCAGTTTGTTAATATTTGATTCCAGCTCTCCATAGCTCTCCTTCTGTTTTAATATTTATTCTTATAACATTGACCCTCTTGTCTGGGACCACTTTGTGTTTTTTTTTTACACTCGGCACTTTTTTCATTCATCTGTCCATGTACACAACATCCCCTGCGGAGGCACTCTCTAGAACATTTACATGTAAGACGGACCAGGATTTCCTCTATTGTAAATATCTATGGATACATAAGGATGTAGTAATTTATATAGTTATTATTATTTATTATTGAGGCACCATTTATTCCATGGCTAATAGGGGTTTACATAACAAAAGCAAGCACAATAATCTTGAACAAAACAGTCACCTACTGGCACAAGAGGAGAGAGACCCCTACCCGAGAGGTATCACAGTCAACAAGGGTACAATTAAATACCATAGAAAATACTGTATATACTCGACTATAAGCCGAGATTTTCAGCCCGTTTTTTTGGGCTGAAAGTCCCCCTCTCGGCTTATATTCGAGTCATATACACCGGGGGGGTCGAAGGGGGAGGGGGGTGTCAGGTCATACTTACCCGTCCTGACGCTGTCTTTTGAGCCCCCAGCTTCTCCACGCTCTCTCTTCCTGCCTTCAGCGGTTACGTGGTACCGCTCATTAAAACTCATGAATATGCACATATTCATAAGTTTTAATGAGCAGTATCACATGACTGCTGAACGCAGGAAAAGAGAGCGTGGAGAAGCTGGGGGCTCAAGCGACAGTGTCAGGACGGGTAAGTATAGCGATACTCACCTGTCCTGCGTCCATGGCTGCTTGCTGCTGTCTGTCATCAGTCAGTGACTTCAGACAGCAGAGGGCGCTGTTGTGAGCTCATTTTCTCGTTCACCTTTGATGTCCGATGAACTCCCTCTGCTGGTGAAAGGAGGTGGTGAAACTGATTTGGATGGGAGAAACCTGTCACCTGAACAGGTGGATTGCAATTGGACATCCGGAATCTCTGAGATGTTTTATCTCTGCTGATCAGGATGATTGGGTCTCATTTTTGCCCTTTGCCGAATGTGCTTTAAATAATAGAGCTAGTTCTGCCACTTTGATGTCACCTTTTTTTTGTAACTTTGAGTTTCATCCTCGATTCTCTTTAGGGCAGGTGGAGTCTTCTGCCTGCCCAGGTGTTGACACTGTGGTGGAGAGAATGCACCAGATTTGGGACCAAGTGGTGGATAAGTTGTCTCTCTCCC
This sequence comes from Dendrobates tinctorius, assembly GCF_039654945.1. Lineage (NCBI taxonomy): Eukaryota > Metazoa > Chordata > Amphibia > Anura > Dendrobatidae > Dendrobates > Dendrobates tinctorius. Next base: position 76,776,377 of record NW_027361676.1, read on the forward strand.
AGGAAAAGGCCCAGCGGTTTTCCAACCGGCATAGGACCATTGGTCCCCAGTTTAAGGTGGGTGATATGGTTTGCTTGTCATCAAAGAATATCTCTAGGAAGGTGGCTTCTCCAAAGTTTAAACCTAGATTTTTTGGACCTTACAAGATTTTGGAGATTCTTAATTCGGTCTCTTTTCGATTGGCTCTTCCTGTTACATTTAAGATCCATAACGTGTTTCATAAGTCTCTGTTGAAGAGGTTTGTTGAGCCAGTAGTTCCTGTGGTGGCACCTCCTGACCCTGTATTGGTTGAGGGTAATGTGGAATATGAGGTTGAGAAGATACTGCATTCTCGTCTGGCTAGACGGATACTCCAGTATTTGATTAAGTGGAAGGGTTATGGCCAGGAGGATAATTCTTTGGGTCTCTGCATCTGATATTCATGCCGAAAGATTGGTTCGTGCTTTTCATCGGGCCCATCCTGATCGGCCTGGTGGCGTGGATGAGGGTTCGGTGACCCCTCCTCAAGGGGGAGGTATTGTTGTGAGCTCATTTTCTCGTTCACCTTTGATGTCCGATGAACCCCCTCTGCTGGTGAAAGGAGGTGGTGAAACTGATTTGGATGGGAGAAACCTGTCACCTGAACAGGTGGATTGCGATTGGACATCCGGAATCTCTGAGTGGATATAAGGCAGCCGACGCCCTGTAGGGTTGCTGGTGATTTCTCTGCTCTGAGCTCTGGCCTCCAGTTCAGTTCCTGTCTTCTAAAGCTAAGTTTTGCTCTGTTATTGCTCCATGAGATTTTGTCTGTTTTGCTTAGTTTTGTGTTCTGCCAGCCCCGGCTGGGGCTCTGCTGAATTTCCATCTTTGTCCCTGATTGGTTAAATCTCTTTTGCTCTGTCTTCAGAATATATCGGAGTGCTGATATAGGGATTTTGAAGTCTTATGACTTCAGGGCTGTTTTTCCTATCAGACGTGTTGGGACATTTTTGGTAGGGTTTTTGCGGATTGCAGCCAGCATCTTTTCTGTCCTTTCCTATCTAGTTAGTTGGGCCCCATCGTCTGCTCTGCCTGTCTTTCTGTCTGTTTGTGTTTTCATCTGTTTTCACTGACAATACATGTTGGGGGCTGTCTATTGCTTTGGGGTCTGCTCTGGGGCAGGTTAGATTTCCCCTTTCTTTCTTTAGGCTTATTTAGTTCTCCGTCTGTGAAGAGGCGTCTAGGACCACCGTAGGAACGCTCCACGGCTAGTTAGTTGTTGTAAATAGGATCAGGGGTCTGCAAACCGCTAGCTACCAACCTCTCCGGTTTTCTGGACTTAGCTTGCATTTTTGTTTTTTGCTCCTCCGGTGACTCATTCATAACAGGGCTCTGTGACGTGATTAGTCCGCGCCGCGCCCCCTGCAGTCTGAACGTCACTGACTGATGACGTGGCAGATAGCGGTGAGCAGCCATGGACGCAGGACAGGTGAGTATCTGACATCCAGCGACGGAGAGGTATGTCTTTTTTTTATTTTTACATGCAGCAGCAGCGGCAGCACATGGGGGAATAATCTAAGGAGCTTCTTATGGGGGCAGTATATGGGGGAACAATCTATGGAGCTTCTTATGGGGGCAGCATATGGGGGAACAATATGGAGCTTCTTATGGGGGCAGCATATGGAGGAATAATCTATGGAGCTTCTTATGGGGGCAGTATATGGGGGAATAATCTATGGAGCTTCTTATGGGGGCAGCATATGGGGGAATAATCTATGGAGCTTCTTATGGGGGGGCAGCATATGGGGGAATAATCTATGGAGCTTCTTCTGGGGACACCATATGGAAGAATAATCTGTGGAGCATTTCCCACCCTAGGCTTATACTTGAGTCAATAAATTTTCCCAGTTTTTAGTGGCAAAATTAGGGGGTCGGCTTATACTCAGGTCGGCTTATACTCGAGTATATACGGTAGCTTTAGAATTTATTTAGTATTATTTTTTTCAAATTCCATGAATTTAATGTGTTTTTTTTTTTAGTATTCACTATAGCACATACAGTACATACTTACTTTTGGTTTCACATGTTTAGATGATGCATATTTTTTAAGATCTGATATATTTTTATGAACATATATTATTCACTATATAAACTTTCATTTACAAGCATGATCACATATTATTTATAATATTCTCACATCATATGCTATGCAGATGTTCCTATATACAATTTCCGCTACTTGGTTGTGGTGTTCGCTATACGCTGTTCCTGCTTGCATTTTGCATCCTGCCACTGTGTTGGATGGGTTCTGAGACTTAGGACTTAAGAATGTATTGTAAATTTAATATATTTTAACTCAAATTTTGTAACATAGCCTGTTATGGTTTTATGATATGACAATAATCCAATATATTTACTTTTTATATTAAGAATGTATTTATTATTTTTTTTTATACATTTTTAATTTATTATTTGCACCTTATGTATTGGATTCACTAATGGCTTTAAATTGTATATTGCACATTCGTTCCCATACTCCCCCCAATTCCACTTAGTACTTTGACTTTCACCTTTCTTACATCGCTATGAATTATTTGCCTCTCTTGTTTTTTGGGTATGCGTGTCTGAGACTGAGTGCATGTGCCTGGATCCGTCCTATGGGGGGGCGTGTTCTCTAACTCGTCTATATTCACGCCCGTCCCTGATTATGTGATTGGCTATGATCACATGTCCTGTCATGTTCCCGGAGTCTGCTCGCATCATTCGGCCTGAGATGACACGTTCCATGGGTGTGGCGCCCCTGAGGGTTCAGTCACCAAAGAGGTACTGCACCTCACCCAGAGGTGTGGTATCCCACAATCAGGTAAGATGGAGACACCTGACCACATTCCAAACCTGCATCCCACACACTTGTAGAATAGCAGAGAACCCTTTATGGACCCTGCTTGGTACACAAAGGGTGTTGGGAGGTGGGCAGAGTTTAGGTGAAGAGCAGGAGAATGGTAGGTTGTGAAGAGAGTTCCCTCAGAGGGAGGAAAGGAGACAAAAAGTGTTTAGAGCAGCTCTAGTTAGCAAGAGTTGCTGGACGGATTGGCTTTTATAGAAAGCTCTTTGAAGAGAAAAAGTGGTTCTTCTGGAGGCACGGGTGGAAGATAATCCCCGTGGGCTCATTCCACGCTGATGGACGTCAGGTGGGGGAAGAAACCAGGTCTCAAAAGGGTCTCAGCTCCTAGCCTAGTGGAGTGGACACCGAACTCAACTAGCAAGCTGACAGTTGTGGTCACTTTACGGGCCACAGCAACATACCACAGTTATTGCCACCAGAAAGGCAGCTATATAGGATCAAAGAAACGGATTGTACACATTGTCTGACAGGATTCACAGCTGCTGGCCTGGGATCCTAACTGTGAGATGCTACCAAGTGGAAAGCAGCATTGTGGAGACGGCCAGGGAAGGTTCATACTGACAGGGAGTGCTGGAAGGGTGTACTTCATTTTACCTGGAAGTTGGCTGGACCCCTCACCTGGAGAACACAACACTGAAGCGGGCATCTGTGTGTACCAGAAAAGTGAGTAAAGCTTTGGAACTGCATGCAATTGTGTCATCTACCTTCTTTCTGTGCCTCCCACCCAGCACTGCTACATCCTTTATTCCACACTACACCACCATGTCCAAATTCCCCTCAACTGCCCTGGGACTACAGCTCTGCCTGTGGAGAGCTATTACATCTCAGCTGCAACATCTCACCATCTGTCCCAGAGGATCTGCATTGCAGCGCTGGTAACCTTTTGACCAGATACCACAGGTGGTGTCACGACTTATCTATCCATAAACTTTATTAAACATTGATCTCCTCATTTTACATGGACACTCAGGGCCACGGACCGGGTCACTGCCACCATGACACATCCCCTTAAGACAACCGGCCCGGTACCGAGTCACCCCATGCCCTGCGGGTGTCACATGGGCATTCCTCATATCACACGCCACACAAGTCCAGAATTTTCTTTGCTCCCATTGGCCAGAGGGAGTTTATAGGGCACTTCATGCTGATCAGGCCCACCCTCATTGCCGAAACATGCGTTGGGACCTCGCGCCGTTCCAGCAGGAGGAGACGGACATAGTTATTTGCACAACTTACACCCTTTTTCATATGCAATCTTGGGTCTGACTGATACTATGCAAATAAACTTGCTATTATATTGCTATCTTATTTCTCTGACTCCATAATCTCTATTTTTGTTGTGTGTACCACATATATATTTATGTGCTCATATATATTTATTTACAGATAACCACGAATTATATCTATCATATGCTGTAGTTGTCCAATAGATAATATGGTGATGTGCTATATATATTATATATTCAGTGTTTGTTATCTCCTCTTGCTATGCTATGTCGCCTTTCTTCGTACACTCAATTGACTGTTTTTAACCTTTTAAACTAGTTTCTATTATGATTTAATGAAAAAAACATTTATCCACCCCATGACTCTATACCCTTTTGTGAACAGGCTTTTCTTTTTCACTTTACGTGACTGCAGATTTGGAATCCTCACATCGTGCGTACTGTGCTTTGAGAATTCTCTGGTGAACATCTGGCCACATTCCAATAAGGCTAGTTTCACACTAGCGTTTTGGAGCGCAGCGAAGGCCTGCGCACGGCCGCCGCTAAGCCCCGCCCCCTGCCGCGCCTCCGCCGGTAGCTCCGCCTACCGGCGCATGACGCTGCATGCGCCCTGAGTCCCCTATCTTTATCACTGGGGGCGCAGGCCGTGCGCAGTATGCGTTTGGCGGCGCATGCGCCTTTTTCACAGTGCGCCGGCGCAACCAAACTGCAGCAGGTTGTGTTTGGCGCAGGTCGGCGCACCGTCAAAAGGACGCATGCGCCGCCAAACGAATACTGCGCATGGCCTGTGCCCCCAGTGATAAAGATAGGGGACGCAGGGCGCATGCAGCCTCATGCGCCGGTAGGCGGAGCTACCGGCGGAGGCGCGGCAGGGGGCGGGGCTTAGCGGCGGCCGTGCGCAGGCCGTCGCTGCGCTCAAAAACGCTAGTGTGAAACTAGCCTTAGACTGTAAATGACCGCTTAGTGCACTTACATTGAGTCAGGCGGCACCCATCTAGTCAGCACATGACCACATGTCTGCAAATCACATACTTGCGGTCATGGCCACAGCACCATAGAGTCCTCAGAGCGTAGTGTGAGGATTCACAAGTCATACAGAGTGACTACAGACTTGTAATCTAAGGCCAGACAACCACTTTAAGCTACATTTACACAAAAATAATCATGTATGAAAGATCTTATGATTATTCATTATTCAGTGCACCTTCCTATAAATAATTAATATTTTAGACTTTTGAGGATAGACCACCATTGTCTGAAAGGAATTCAGAATATATTTAACATTTTTGGCCCAATAGTCGACAATGTCCAAAAAATTCTATGAAATTAGTTTTCAAAAAATTTCCATAATGTTCAAAGAAAATTCTTCTGTACTTCATCTGTTTAAATTGAACAGGTATAGGCCATTTCATAAACTGTTACCAGAGACGTTCTGACCGCGGTCACAGCAGTCGCCAGTGCGACCAGGCCTGGTGGGTCAGGGGTCTGCCTATGCCAGCAGAAACTTCAAATGGAAGTGTGTCCTTGGATGCACATCCAGCTGAAGTGCATTGCACCTCACAGACCCATCGGGTATGAGCCCAAAAAAACACGACCAATCAGAGGCAAACAGCTGATGTCACGTCAGCATGCATGTGACAGGATGCATGACAGTGAAGTCATGTGCTCCCGTCGCATGCCGAAGTCTGCTGCTGACTTCACAACAGAATGCCGTGCCGCAGGGGAGAGAAGGGAAGACAAGTATTTATTTACATTGGGGAAAAAAAGTATTTAGTCAGCCACCAATTGTGCGAGTTCTCCCACTTAAAAATATGAGAGAGGCCTGTAATTGACATCATAGGTAGACCACAACTATGAGAGTTAAAATGAGAAGACAAATCCAGAAAATCACCTTGTTTGATTTGGCAACATTTATTTTGCAAATTATGGTGGAAAATAAGTATTTGGTCACCTAAAAACATGCACGATTTCTGGCACTCACAGACCTGTAACTTCTTTAAGAGGCTCCTCTGTCCTCCACTCATTACCTGTATTAATAACACCTGTTTGAACTTGTTATCAATATAAAAGACACAGTCCACAACCTCAAACAGTCACACTCCAAACTCCACTATGGTGAAGACCAAACAGCAGTAAAAGGAAACCAGAAACAAAATTGTAGCCCTGCACCAGGCTGGGAAGACTGAATCTGCAATAGGCAAGCAGCTTAGTATGATGAAATCAACTGTGGGAGCAATTATAAGAAAATAGAAGATATACAAGACCACTGATAATCTCTCTCGATCTGGGGCTCCATGCAAAATCTCACCCTGTGGGGTCAAAATAATCACAAGAACGGTGAGCAAAAATCCCAGAACCACACAGGGGGACCTAGTGAATGACCTGCATAGAGCTGAGACCACCATACAGAAGGCTACTATCAGTAACACACTATGCTGCCAGGGACTCAGATCCTGCAGTGCCAGACGTGTCGCCCTGCTTAAGCCAGTACATGTCTGGGCCCGTCTGAAGTTTGTTAGAGAGCAATTGGATTATCCAGAAGAGTATTGGGAGAATGTCATGTGTTCTGATGAAACCAAAGTAGAACTGTTTGGAGGAGACAGAATTCTGAGTTGCATCCAAAGAACACTATACCTACTGTGAAGCATGGGGGTAGCAATATCATGCTTTGGGGCTGTTTCTCTGCAAAGGGACCAGGACGACTGATATGTGAACATGAAAGAATGAATGGAGCCATGTATCGTAAGATTTTGATTGCAAACCTCCTAACATCAGCAAGGGCATTGAAGATGTTAATGCTCCTAAGCACACTGCCAGGGCAATAACACCAGAAAACATGATGCTGTATTTGTGTGGCTTGTACAAGTCTGATAAATTTAGAACAACGCGCACAGTTTGGGAGGGGGACAGTTGGTTTTAATATTCTGGAGATTTGTCATTTATGTTTGAAAAAATATGGCTTCCCGGCTGGTGGCACACAAGCCTAGGTTTTAGGATTTGTCTTTAATAGTAAAGTTAGGACAGAGTAGTAAACTTCCCTCCTGGTTTACAATTGCAATATGTGAAAATAAAAAAAATGCTGTTGTTAAAGGAAAAAACACTAAAATTGAGCTTGGTTTGAGTTGATACACATGCAGCATATAAATGCATGTTGACATTAGCCATAAAACATAAAACCTGCAAAAGACAAAGTGAGCAAAAACCCTGCTGTAACTAAATAAGTAAACGCAAAAGTGCATCTAAATAATGCAGAGTTTTTAGTAATACTGTTTTTGATCAAAAGTAGCATGAAAGCTATCCCACCACGACATGGCAACTCTGTTCGGGATAGTCCTACACTGTCTAATATTGAAAACCTTGCCTTGTGTCAAAGTTGACCTCAATGTGTGAACAAGGGCAGACAAAAGGACTGGGCCCCAAACAGTAGACACCAGTCTGGGGAAGCCTTATATACAATTTCCAGCTCAGGAGAGGGAGGCCACACCCAAGCTTGCACAGAATGCAAAAATACAAAGAAAAAACACAAAAATTGAGCTTGGTTTGAGTTGATAAACATGCAGCATATAGTCTGCTGCTGGACCTGGAAATGTAGGTCTGCAGAAGAGTCATTATCTTGGGTCGGTGTGTCGGCCTCAACAGGGGTCTGGGGAAAGGATGCTGCCCCCTGTTTTTATGTAATGGGTGCGCGCTTAGGAAGCACTGTGCCTCTAAGATTTGGTTCACGCAGCTCCCAGATGACCCTATCCTTAAAGTGTGCAAAGTCCAGCTCAGGATTTTGTAGGGTCATTATGCGCATCTGTGTCCTTTGATTGTTAGGAGTCCTTCTGTAAACTGCTCCATTAGCAACCTATCTTCATCTTGCACACTGTCAGGGTCAACCTGCTTTACAGCCAGTAGAACTTCCTGATGAATAAGAGCATAGTCCAGAATACTGTCCTGTACCCTTTGCACCCAAAGAATCTCATTTTTATGTCTGCTGCAGTACAGGTGTCAAAGGTGTCCTTCAGCCTGGCCAAGATTTGTCTGACAGTTCTTTTATCAGTGTCCGGCCAGGACTTTACTTCACTCTGGGCTGCACCAGTTAACTGGCCAGTGAGGATGCTGACTTTTTGACTTTCAGACAGGGGGTACACTTTAAACAAACTACATAGTCTCTCCTTGAAATCACTCAGTGTGTGTGACTCCCTTGAGTACTGTTGGTAACCGGTATGTGCGGCATCAATAGCGGCATTATGGAGGCTGTAACTGCAGCTGTCGCTGGATCCGGCCGTATCATGGGGGGCTGCGGCCGCCGCTAATTCTGGCCGTATCATGGGGGCTGTGGCTACCACTGGATCTGGCTGTATCATGGGGGCTGTGGCCGCCGCTGGATCTGGCTGCATTATGGGGGCTGCGGCCGCTGCTGGATCTGGCTGCATCATGGGGGCTGCGGCTGCTGCTGGGTCTCCACCCGGATTGGACATTTTCTTCCCCCCCAGTGAACCTCAGCCAGGCCCAGTGTGTTGTTACTGCTGCACGCGACTGCTCCGCAGACAGGATCGATGGAGCTTCTCCAGATTCTCCATCGGAGCCTCATGTTTCCGCTCACCACAGAGCGCGGCCTGTGCTTCACTTCGCGCCTCTCTTCCAGGATCTGCCCACGACGACACGCCCCTCTCTTTCCGCGCACCGTGCGACACAGCAATGGCAGCAATTTCACAATTCAACAAAATCTCTGACGCACAGTACCCAGCAATGCCGGGGTCCAAAATCCTGTTCATGAAGCCAAAATGGAGCACCCACTAGGGCCGTTTGGATACTCAGTACCGGGCTGGTTCTTAAGGGGATGTGTCACGACAGCAGTAACCTGGTCCGTGGCTCTGGGCGTCCAATGAAAAATGATGATTAAAGGGGAAATAAAGTTTATAGGGGTTTAATTCGTGATGCCACCTGTGGTGTTCGGCAATAAAGGTGATAGCTGATGCTGATTAACCCTCCGTCAGGAACAATGGATCTGACAGGCGCAGCTCTTCTACTTTCATTTCTCCCTTTCAGGAAACCCCCTCCCTCTAGATAGTCTCCTGGCTCTAGCTGCTGTGTGAAACCTGATACCACAGTTGGTCTGCAGAGCTTCAGGAAGGAAGATATAGCTGTGCTGGCTTCTCAGGCTCATTGGTCCCGAACACATCACACTTTATAAGGATGGTATGTAATGTTTTTAGTCATTACTATTGTTTATTTATCTTGTTTTATGAATTGATAGAGAAAGGTTTGTGGATATTTTATATAAATAAGGCAGATTTTCTTACAAATGAAAGTGTACTTCTCAGGAGTTTTGAAATTTGTGTATATCAAAGTTATTACTTTTATGTTGAGTAAATGGGTTTGTTTTGCACCTGATAATGTGTAGTCTCTTTTATTACATCCCTATGAAGGTCTCTGATCACTTTTAGATCACTGAAATTGAGAAAATTAGATATTCTAGGCATTTTTCTAGCCTGCGCTTGACAGGCTCATTGTCCCATTACGAGTTAGTGCGAATATTGTTCCTGACGGAGGGTTAAAAGGACCACTGGGGCTGATGGTGATGCAGCAGAGTTGTTACAGCTCTCCACAGGCAGAGCTAGGCCCCAGGGCAGTTATAGATGTAAAAGATGATGATGGTGGTTGTGTTGCAAGGCAGGTAACGCAGTAAATAACTTGGAGGACACAGCAGGGTGCAGTTTCAACACTTTTACTCATGGTTTGAAGTGCAGGCCAGGATACTAGTTACAGATGACAGAAAACTTCTAATCACCTGGAAGAGATGCTGTTCTTATTTTCTACTTGATGGAAGCAACTTAGAATCCACTAAGCCAGATGGGTTTTAAGGCCTCCTGTTGTGAACTCTCTTAATCTGACTTTTGTGGCAGGGCTCCCTCTGGTGGACACTGCTGGTAGTGGAGCTGGTCAACAGGATGTTAGTCCCACAGCTGCAGAGGATGATTGGAGAAGTGGAGGTAGTGACTGGGAGTACATAAGCGAGCAAGCTTCTCTCAGTGGCTGCCGGTGATACTCTACTCCTGTCTGTGCATAGTGAGGATATCTGTCTCCTGCCTGATCCTGCATTTTCCAGCTAAATGTCTTTTGCTAAATCTGTTGTGAGTTCATTTTCCCCTCCGTCACTGAGGCCTGGTGAACTCCCTATTCTAGTGAAGGAAGGTAGTGAGCCTGATTATCAGGCAACTGGGACTAATGAAGACGATTGGCTGAGTGGAGTCACTGACTGGATTTAAGGCAGCCTACGCCCTTTCTGCCCTGCAGGTGATTTCTCTGTGGACTCTTGGACACCAGTCTGATTCCTGCTCTCCTAAAGCTAAGTTTTCTGTTTTGCCTTTTTGCATTTAAGATTTGTTTTTGTTTTTCTTGCTTTTTGGATTCTGCCACTCCCTGCTGGAGTGTGCAGTGTTCCGTTAGCTCTGTCTTCAGAAAGTACCTGAGTGCTGATTTAGTTTTTGAAGCTTAGTTGCTTCAGGGCCATTTTTATATCAGCTTGTTGGCTTTTGTCTCTGATAGGGTTTTGGCAGATTGCAGACAGCAGCCTTCCTATCCGTTCCTATCTAGGTAGTTTTTGGGCCCCGTCTTTGCTCAGTCTGTCTTTCTGTCTGTGTAAGTGTTTTCATCTTGCTTCACCGTCATTATTTGTGGGGGGCTGCCTATTGCTTTGGGGTCTGCTCTGGGGCAGTTAGATTTCCCCTTTCCTTCTTTAGGCCTATGTATCTCTCTGGCTGTGATCGAGGGGTCTAGGTCATCGTAGGAACCCCCCACGGCTACTGCTAGTTGTGTTGATAGGTTCAGGGGTCTGCAATCTGATAGTTGCCAACTTCTCTGGTTTTCTGGACTTAGCTAGCATTTCTGTTTTTGCCTCCTACGGTGACTCAATCATAACAGAATCACCCGCCAAACCGCAGATCCTTGGGTACTCAATAGCAGGAAAGAATTGTGTTAAAAAAAAAAAAAGTGTGTATATTCTTTCCTCTATATCTCTGAGGCCGTAGGGGGAATTTTTTTTTTCTCTCAATGGAGATAAAGCAAGTGTCTGATCGTGTGGAGCAGCTCACTGCTGAAGTACGAGGAATTTCCGCCTATCTTGCTCGTTCCCATGCTGTTGAACCAAAGATCCCCACACCTGATGTATTTTTTGGGGATCGATCTAAATTTTTGAGTTTCAAAAATAATTGTAAATTATTTTTTGCTTTGAAGCCTAACTCGTCGGGGAGCCCCGCGCAGCAGGTTAAAATTGTCATCTCTTTGCTGCGCGGCGATCCCCAGGATTGGGCGTTTTCTTTGAAACCAGATGACCCTATTCTGACTAATGTGAACGCATTTTTTCAAGCCTTGGGGTTGCTGTACGACGAACCTAATGCTATTGATCGGGCTGAAAAGACCCTGTTGGCATTGAACCAGGGTCGAGAGTCTGCAGAGTTGTACTGTCAAAAGTTCCGAAAGTGGGCGGTCCTTACTACCTGGAATGATAGTGCCTTGGCTGCTCTCTTTCGGAAGGGTTTGTCAGAAGCCGTAAAAGATACTATGGTGGGATTTCCTGTTCCCTCTGGTCTGGACGATTCTATGTCTTTAGCCATTCAGGTTGATCGGCGTTTACGTGAACGCAGGATTACATGAGAGGTGTTGCCACCGGTTGAACAGATGTCTGAACCTATGCAATGTGATAGAGTTTTGTCTAAGGCGCAACGTCAGGAATTCAGAAGGCGTAATAAGCTGTGTTTTTTCTGTGGAGATGCCTCACATATTATTTCTGTTTGTCCTAAACATGAGAAACGCTTTGCACACACGTTTTCTGTTGGTGGGGTTCAGCCTAAGTTTATTTTGGCGATTACTCTGATCTGTTCCCTGTCCACATTTTCCGCCAAGGCTTTTGTGGATTCGGGAGCAGCGCTAAACCTAATGGACTTGGATTTTGCTAAACGTTGTGGATTTCCGTTGACACCTCTGCAGACGCCTATCCCTTTGAGGGGGATTGATGCTACCCCTCTGGCTAAAAATAAACCTCAGTTTTGGACCCAGTTGGTCATGCGGGTCGCCCCAGACCACCAAGAAAATTGCAGATTTTTGGTGTTGCATGGTCTGCATGATGCTGTTGTTCTGGGGTTTCCCTGGTTGCAGATTCATAATCCAGTTTTGGGTTGGAAGTCTGTGTCTGTGGTGAGTTGGGGTTGCTGGTGTACCTTTAGTGAGGCTCCGGTTTTTTCCACCTCTCCTCAGTCGCATGAGGTTCCTGACTATTTGACGGACTTCTATGATGTATTTAGTGAGAATGAGTCTGCGTCCTTGCCTCCTCATAGGAGTTATGACTGTGCAATTGAACTAAGCCCGGGGTGTAAATTTCCTAAGGGTCAGCTCTTCAATTTATCTGTACCCGAGCACGAGGCTATGCGGTCCTATATTAAGGAGGCGTTGGAGAAGGGTCATATTAGACCATCCTCTTCACCCTTAGGTGCCGGTTTTTTTTTTGTGGCCAAGAAGGATGGTTCTTTGAGGCCTTGTATTGATTATCGTGCCCTCAATAAAATTACTATTAAATATCAGTATCCATTACCCCTGATTTCGGATCTATTCTCTAGAGTCAGAGGTGCTTGCTGGTTTACCAAGCTTGACCTCAGGGGGGCGTATAATCTTATCCGCATTAAGCAGGGGGATGAATGGAAGACGGCGTTTAATACTCCGGAGGGACATTTTGAGTACCTGGTGATGCCTTTTGGGCTCACTAATGCCCCTTCTGTCTTCCAGTGCTTCATGAACGATATTTTCCGAGACTTTGTCGATACATTTTTGATTATCTATCTGGACGATATTTTGATCTTCTCCAAGGATTGGGATGCTCATGTGGAACATATTCGGACTGTGTTCCAGATCTTGAGAGAGAATTCTCTGTATGTCAAAGGATCAAAATGCCTTTTTGGAGTACAGAGGATTTCATTTTTGGGATTTATTTTGTCTCCGTCAACTATTGAAATGGACCCGGCCAAGGTACAGGCCATTTATGATTGGGTTCAGCCCACTTCTTTGAAGGCCCTCCAGAAGTTTTTGGGTTTTGCTAATTTTTATCGGAAATTTATAGCAAAATTTTCTAGTATTGCCAAACCATTGACTGACCTGACCAGGAAGGGTGCGGATGTGTTGAATTGGTCTCCGGAGGCGGTTGCTTCCTTTCAGGAGCTGAAGCGTAGATTTACCTCCGCCCCGGTTCTGCGGCAGCCTGATGTCTCACTCCCGTTTCAGGTAGAGGTGGATGCTTCTGAGATTGGTGCAGGAGCGGTGTTGTCCCAAAAGGATCCAGTAACATCTAAAATGAATCCCTGTGCTTTCTTTTCCCGAAAGTTCTCTTCATCTGAACGTAACTATGATGTGGGGAATCGGGAACTGTTGGCCATGAAATGGGCATTTGAGGAGTGGAGACATTGGTTGGAGGGAGCCAAACATCAAGTTGTGGTCCTCACTGACCACAAAAATTTGATTTACCTAGAGTCGGCTAAACGCTTGAACCCTAGACAGGTTAGGTGGGCCTTGTTTTTTACACGTTTTGATTTTGTGGTCTCTTTCCTTCCTGGAACTAAGAATGTCAAGGCAGACGCCCTCTCTAGGAGTTTCTTTGCTGATTCTCCTATGGTGACCAAGCCTGCTACCATCTTAGGCGAAGGGGTAGTTCTTTCTGCCATCTCGCCCGATTTGAGACTTGCTCTGCAAGAGTTCCAGGAGGACAAACCTGAGCGTTGCCCCAGTGGAATGTTGTATGTTCCTGACCAGTGAAAGAAGAGAGTGATGTCTGAAGTTCATTGCTCTGCATTGGCTGGTCATCCAGGTATTTTTGGTACTAGAGATCTGGCGAGTCGTTCTTTTTGGTGGCCCACCTTGTCTCATGATGTCAGGAATTTTGTGCAGTCCTGTGGGACTTGCTCCCGGTCTAAATCTTGTTCTTGCTCTAGTGGGTTGTTGATGCCTTTGCCGGTCCCTAGGAGGCCATGGACCCATATTTCAATGGATTTCATCTCTGATATGCCGGTCTCTCAAAGAATGACTGTTATTTGGGTGATTTGTGATAGGTTCTCTAAGATGGTTCATCTTGTACCACTCCCTAAGTTGCCATCTTCCTCTGAGTTGGTGCCCCTGTTTTTGCAACAGGTGGTTCGCTTGCACGGGATTCCTGAGAACATTGTATCTGACAGAGGAGTTCAATTTGTGTCTAAATTTTGGAGGACGTTCTGGTCCAAGTTGGGAATTCAGTTGTCCTTCTCCTCTGCTTTTCACCCTCAGACCAATGGGCAGACAGAGAGAACAAACCAGACCTTGGAGTCGTATTTGAGATGTTTTATTTCCGCTGATCAGGATGATTGGGTTTCATTTTTGCCCTTGGCCGAATTTGCTTTAAATAATAGAGCTAGTTCTGCCACTTTGATGTCACCTTTTTTTTGTAACTTTGGGTTTCATCCTCGATTTTCTTCAGGGCAGGTGGAGCCCTCTGCCTGCCCAGGTGTTGACACTGTGGTGGAGAGAATGCACCAGATCTGGGACCAAGTGGTGGATAAGTTATCTCTCTCCCAGGAAAAGGCCCAGCGGTTTTCCAATCGACATAGGACCATTGGTCCCCAGTTTAAGATTGGTGATATGGTGTGGTTATCATCAAAAAATATTGCTATGAAGGTCGCTTCTCCTAAGTTTAAGCCTAGATTTATTGGACCTTACAAGATTTTGGAGATTATTAATCCGGTCTCTTTTCGTTTGGCTCTTCCTGTCACATTTAAGATCCATAATGTGTTCCATAAGTCCTTGTTGAAGAGGTTTGTTGAGCCAGTTGTGCCTGAGGTGGCACCTCCGGACCCTGTATTGGTTGAAGGTAACTTGGAATATGAGGTAGAGAAAATTCTGGATTCCCGTCTGGCTAGACGGAGACTCCAGTATTTGGTTAAGTGGAAGGGTTATGGTCAGGAGGATAATTCCTGGGTCTCTGCCTCTGATATTCATGCCAAAAGATTGGTGCGTGCCTTTCATCGGGCTCACCCTGATCGCCCTGGTAGCGTTGTTGAGGGTTCGGTGACCCCTCCTCAAGGGGGGGTACTGTTGTGAGTTCATTTTCCCCTCCGTCACTGAGGCCTGGTGAACTCCCTATTCTAGTGAAGGAAGGTAGTGAGCCTGATTATCAGGCACCTGGGACTAATGAAGACGATTGGCTGAGTGGAGTCACTGACTGGATTTAAGGCAGCCTACGCCCTTTCTGCCCTGCAGGTGATTTCTCTGTGGACTCTTGGACACCAGTCTGATTCCTGCTCTCCTAAAGCTAAGTTTTCTGTTTTGCCTTTTTGCATTTAAGATTTGTTTTTGTTTTTCTTGCTTTTTGGATTCTGCCACTCCCTGCTGGAGTGTGCAGTGTTCCATTAGCTCTGTCTTCAGAAAGTACCTGAGTGCTGATTTAGTTTTTGAAGCTTAGTTGCTTCAGGGCCATTTTTATATCAGCTTGTTGGCTTTTGTCTCTGATAGGGTTTTGGCAGATTGCAGACAGCAGCCTTCCTATCCGTTCCTATCTAGGTAGTTTTTGGGCCCCGTCTTTGCTCAGTCTGTCTTTCTGTCTGTGTAAGTGTTTTCATCTTGCTTCACCGTCATTATTTGTGGGGGGCTGCCTATTGCTTTGGGGTCTGCTCTGGGGCAGTTAGATTTCCCCTTTCCTTCTTTAGGCCTATGTATCTCTTCGGCTGTGATCGAGGGGTCTAGGTCATCGTAGGAACCCCCCACGGCTACTGCTAGTTGTGTTGATAGGTTCAGGGGTCTGCAATCTGATAGTTGCCAACTTCTCTGGTTTTCTGGACTTAGCTAGCATTTCTGTTTTTGCCTCCTACGGTGACTCAATCATAACATAAATCCTTTGCATCTGATTTTGCCTTGCTGTCAGGAGTCAGCTGGCTCCCCCTGGGGCTGCTGGCTCCTGCCCTGTATTTTTGTATCTTGTGTTTGTTTGCTCAGTCCCCTGCTGTATTAGCCTGTTGCTAGCCGCCAGTTCACACCTGAGTGCTGATATAGTGGGGGCGAGGTTGTGCTAACCTCAGTATTTTTGTGCTTCAGTCGTGTTGGAATTTTTAGGGTTTTGTGTGATTGCAGACAGTGCCCTTTCTGTCCTGTCCTATCTAGTCAGTGTGGACCCCATCATTTGCTCAGTCTATTTTCTGTCTGTGTCCGTGTTTCTTCTTGTATCACTGACAATATTTGTTTGGGGGCTGTCTATTCCTTTGGGGATCTGCTCCGGGGCAGTTTAGATTTCACCTTTCTGTCTTTAGGCTTAGTTAGTCCTCTGGCTGTGACGAAGCGTCTAGGGCATCATAGGAGCGCTCCACGGCTACTGCTAGTTGTGTTGTTAAGATAAGGGGTCTGCAATCCTCTGAGTGACCAACCTCTCTGGTGTTCTGGTGGCATAGCCTTTTGCGCTTTCCTCCTCGGTGACCCATCCATAACAGCCTCCTTACTGCACTGTCCCCTGAGATCATTGCTGCCTAAAGCTATGCTCAGTCCTCTGTTCCTTATTGTTCTGAAGTACTTGCCCATATGGCAGGCAGCTTGAGCCTATTGCAGGTGTCGCTCCTTTATGGCAGCTCCGGGCTCTAGTCTGCTGCTGTGCCTTTGGGTGTTGTAATCCCCTGCCTTCCGGATTTAGCTGCTGGGATTGATGTACCCGTCAGCCACAGACTCCGGCTTCAGGCTTCTAGTGCTGTACTCTGGGGTGAGCTTGGTCACAGCTCCACTCCCCAGATTCTGTTTCACTTCTCCTCTCTCCTCTCTTCACTCAGACTCTGTCTCTCTCAGACCCAGACACTGACTGACTGATCCCCTCTCCAGGCCAGAACTAATAGAGAAGCTCCTCTGAAACCGGGTTTAGAGCTCCACCTTCTTGTCTGGAGTCAGGAAAAGTGTTGGATGTAAGTGTTATCTGGTCAGGGAACCCCTCCTTGCTTCCAGGCATGTATATCACTTGAACCTTTGGAATATTATTCTCAGACTGACTCCCACTTACATTTTGAATGTGATTCACTAATGTGGTAGTACAGCACGTTCCAATTTAGATCTTTTTCTGCCCCTATGTGGTATGAGTTATGGTCTCTCTCCTCTTATCATTGGGCTGTAAAATCCTAAAATGACGCTGCTTAGCAGGCCTTGATCATTGACACTGGCTGTTCTAGTACCCCTTGACTGACAGCACAATATCATATCATATTATATCTCTGCATTACTGTCAAGTTTGTGCCACCTTGCTTGACCTGAGTAACCCGCTCTGAGACTATTTACCAATGTGTGAAATTGGGACTGGTATTTTTTTGCCCACCCTTGCGAATCTAATCACAGATTGTTTTTGAATTTGCAGGAACGTGTGAAGTTGAGGAAATTTGAACCAAAGTTGATTCTGCACAGATCAATCCGGTAATCTCTAGTAATGCCTATTATTTCCTGTTAGTCCTTTAATTTTACAACTTGGTTTTACTTGACTTATTTAATTATCTTTAAAAGTACGTAATTAAGTCTCTAAGTTGCCAATGAGTTCATACTCTTCTTAAATTATGTTAGTCTTTATTATTACTTTATCTTTTTATTTTTTTTTAATTATTTTTTAACATTTTCTCATAACATGCCTGCCAAACCCAAAGAACCCTGAGGTTAAAATTCTAAGGAAGGATCAAATATCAAAGATAAAATAAATTTCTGAATTATGACTTAGTGATAAAAGATGGATAAGAACATAAGTAATTACTATTTTTTATCTTTTTTTTCATCCATTTTTACAGTTAATGTTTTAGCTCTCTGGAAAACATATAAATCTGTTCGTTTGATATAAGGGTTCTTGCTAATCTACATATGCCTAACATAGATTCTACCTAAAATGATGCCGTATACTATACTAAAGCCCCCCAAAGAGGATATATTATTAAAACAAATGTCAGAAAGGTGATAAATAATTAAATTGCATTTTATTGCATGAAATATGTGTTTGATCGCCTACCAATTGGCAACAATTCTGTCTCTCATAGACCTGTTAGTTTTTCTTTAAGCAGCCGTCCTATTCTCCACTTATTACCTGTACTAATTACACCTGTTTGAACTGATTACCTTTATAAATGACACCTGTCCACACACTCAATTAATCACACAACAACCTCTTCACCATGACCAAGATGAAAGAGCTGGGATGAAATTGTGGATTTGCACAAAGCTGGAATGGGCAACAGGACAATAAGCAAGCAGCTTGGAGAGAAGGCAGAAACTGTTGGTGTAATTATTAGAAAAAGGAAGATACACAAGTTGACTGTCAATCTTCCTTGGTCTATGCAAGATCTCACCTCATAGGGTAAAGATAATTCTGAGAAAAGTAAGGAATCAGCCCAGAACTACACAGGAGGACCTTGTCAATGTCCTGGAGAGAGCTGGGAGGACATTACCACTAATTACACACTACGTCCGACATGAATTAAAATCCTGCAGGACATGCAAGGTTCTCCTGCTCATGCCAGTACATATCCAGGCCCATTTGAAGATCACCAGTGAACATCTGGATAACTCAGAGGGAAAAGATGGTCATATGCTCAGATGAGATCAAGATAGAACTTTTTGGCATCAACTCCACTCACCATGTTTGGAAGAAGAAGGATGAGTACAATCACAAGAACACCATTCCAACCATGAAGCATGATGAGAGAAACATCATATTTTGGGGGTGCTTTTGAAGATGGGTTGTGGCTGGGTCTTGCAGCATGATAATGACCCAAAACACACAGCCAGGGCAACAAAGGAGTGTCTCTGTAAGAAACATTTCAAGGTCCTGGAGTGGCCTAGTCAGTCTCCCAACATGAAACCAATAGAAAATCTTTAGCCTAACCCTAACTTTAGCCTAACCCTAACCCCAACTTTAGTTTAACACTAACCCTAACTTAGCCTAACAGTAACCCTAACTTTAGCCTAACATTAACCCTAACTATAGCACTAACCATATTCTGCCTTATAGGTTTTTTATTTTTTAACTTTATAACAAGATCACTGACTGGCACAGCTGTTGCCAGCAGGACTTGTAACGCTGTTTCTCCTCTAATCTCTCACTGACAGGAGATCTGAGGAGAAACAGCATTTTTATGAGGCAGATCGCCTGGGAAAGTTTGTCGCTACAACAAACTTTCCTAGTGATTTGTCTCATTGGCTGGTGTGACGCTGACATTATCAGGACCTGAACCAAGCAGGTCTCGATGAGGTTGGGGGTCACAGGAAGCATTGTGAGCCAGAATCTCCTCGTTATAAGGTATGTGGGGGTCCCAATCAGCACAAAACCACCAACCGTAGACAAACATCGGCACTGCACAAAGCCCTGCTATCGCTGATGTATATCTACCATTGGCGGTCATGAAGGGGTTAAGTGACCTACAATAAATTATCAGAAATGTTGCCTAGTAACATAACTTACACACATGCTGGCAGGTAGATGAACAAAACAAGTAATTTAAAAATGTAAGTAAAGTATATTAAAACATAGCTCAATATGTAACAAATACAGCAACAGCATACTGTCCAGTATAAGATATTAAGGCTATGTGCCCACGTAGCGATTCTAAAGCAGAATAAACCTGAGCAGAATCGCACACCCTGCTCCCGGGAAAACGCATGCGTTTTTTGATGCGCTTTTGTAAGTGTTTGTCAAGTGTTTTTGCATGTGTTTTCCTAAGCGTTTTTGCCCATATAATTGATGGTATGCGGAATCGCATCCGATTCCGCGAAATTAATGAACATGCTGCATTTTTAATCGCTAAGCGTTTCCGCAGCGGTTAAAAACGCACCATTGGCACAACATGTGCGTTTTTCATTAAAAATCAATGGGATGCTTTTCTTAAGCGTTTCTGCAGCAGAATCGCTTGTCAAAAAGCGCTGCAGGAACGCTTAAAAAAGGCTACATGGGCACACAGCCTAAAATAACAACTGAAAATCTGCGCAGTAAGGAACTGCAGCTAATAAACTGTACACGAGAACTGTCATAGAGATGGGTAAGGGAAGATTTGAAACATTTATATTCTTTTAAACATAGAATAAAATATTTCAGAAAAGAAGCAAATGATACCGGTAAGTTCACATTAAGGTCCTCCACATTCCCATAACTGCTGTCATTACATGTGGCATCTGCAGACTTCAGCACCGTCAGCATCGCTACAGGTTGTCTACAGTGTCCAAAAGGTACACAAAGTATTGTAATGTCAGGACTTATCTTCATATTTTAATTACCAGCTGCTTGCTATGCTCTGGGATTGCTGCCTACCCCAGAGCATAGTAAATGTAACATGTCAAAAATTATAATAAAAAGATAATTTCCCCACTGTTTTCCTGTACTGGCACCCCAGCAGCCTCTGGTGCCCACTACCTACCCATATGATCCTCAAAGCTTCTTCTTTCCACATATGTGCATTGTGGTCTTTAGTCTAGACTAGGACTCCTGGCTACTACCGGGCCTAGGTGGTCACTGCGTTAGAATGAGACGTGACCTATAAGGTCAAGTCACGGCTGAAAATCGTGTTCTAAAATGAAGACACTAATGCGGAACTGTGCAATGAAGATGCCCTGAAAACTGGACGGCAGGTAGCAGGCACCGAAAGTAGGGGGATGCCAGGACAGTTAAAAGGTGAATTGAGTATTATGTTTTTGCCAGCTATCCACAGTTTTTTGCAAAATTCAACTAGAATTCAATTCCGCCGTAATAAATATGCTCATCTCTGCACACTTTTGATACTGTGTGTGTTCAAAGACCTATCTCTCTTAATAATCTCTTACGTATGCTCTATAGTATGACTAGTTCTTAGTATTACTTTTAAGTCATCTTAATTATCTTGATGAACACGTCCATTCAAACCTTAAAAAATGAGGTGACTAAAGCCAAGCTCAATAACCAACTGAGATTCAAGTAGCGTAAAGGTCCAGGTAGCAGAGACCCAGTCTGCTGTAAGCAGGAATCTTACACTGATATTTCATAGAATCATAGAATCGTAGAGTTGGAAGGGACCTCCTGGGTCATCTAGTCCAACCCCCTGCTCAAAGCAGGATTTGCTAAATCATCCCAGACAGATGTCTGTCCAGCCTCTGTTTGAAGACTTCTATTGAAGGAGAACTCACCACCTCTCGTGGCAGCCTGTTCCACTCATTGATCACTATAACTGTCAAAAAGTTTTTTCTAATATCTAATCTGTGTCTCCTTCCATTCAGTTTCATCCCATTGCTTCTAGTCTTTCCTTGTGCAAATGAGAATAAAGTTGATCCTTCTACAATGTGACAGCCCTTGAGATATTTGTAGACAGCTATTAAGTCTCCTCTCAGTCTTCTCTTCTGAAAGCTAAACATTCCCAAATCCTGCAACCTTTCCTCATAAGACAGGGTTTGCAGACCGGTCACCATTCTGGTCGCTCTTTTCTGAACTTGCTCCAGTTTTCTGTAAACCGGGTAAAACATATGCAGTCACCAAAAATTCATGGTCCAGCTCAATAATGCATGATGTACTGGTCACTAGCATCAGGAACTGAGATACAAGTCATAAACCAACACAATGGCAGCATTTGTTGGAGAATTCCAGGAAATTTTGATGGATAAAGTTTCTTTTCCAGAAGCAATGACCTGTATCCATCAAAGTGATCTCATAGCTCTCACACAGACAACACAATGCCCTCTGGCAACAGAAAAATATTTTCTTTGGCAGTGGGATTCAGGTGTATTCCTCCTACTTCCTCTACAGGAACAGAGCCAAATATATTGTGCAGTAATAACATCTGTCAGGCAATCACAGGTGCGCCACAGTCTTGCAAGAATAAAACAACAGGAGAGAAAAAACGATGGCTCTCCGGCAATCCATCTAAATGCTGTTTATTCCATTACATAAATGTGAAATATCAGATGTCACATCCAGGGACTGCTAAATAGATTAAGAGAATGATCCTCACTGTAGACTCCTCAGAAAGGGTCCCAATTTATATGTATTTTTACGAGGTGCTAAAATATATCATTCTATATTAATCCAATGATTATACCCATAAATAATGGACAGTTGGTTCCCTGGTTTTAAAAATCTATCCAAAACATCGTATTTACTCAGCAGTGATAAGACGTTGGGTTAAAATCATTGAGGTGCAAATACAAGAGGGAAGCAGTAAAAAGCTTGAGGTAAGGAAATGAATATTGTCACATTCATATATAATTCACTTATAAAATCTACTGTGTCTGTTTTGCAGGTATCAAGCTGTCTTGTCAGGCTTAGATTCCAGGAAAAGAGGGAAATGTCATTTTGAAACGTAAAATTCAGAAAAAATAGTAAAATGTAACTCTTAAACAACAACAGAAATAAAATATATTATTATAAGGTTATGTCACAGTTTTACAGATTTGTATTGTTATTATCTTCGTCTTTTTAAAAAATTTATGCTTTTTTGTGTGAGATAATTCTTTGTTTTTTTAGTGCAAACTATTTATTTTAGTAGCAGAGAAATTCTATATACCGTAATTTTTTGGTTTACATATAATAAGATCTAGTTAAGGGGATTTCAATTGGTTTGGGGGATTTAGATACAACTGGAGTAGTTCTTATCATTTTCTGTGAATGTTGCTCTTCTACAAGTTTTTTTTTTGCATTGAATTTTTTTATACTACATATTTTCCCTATGTTAACAGATCCAGATAAGTAGAAAAACAGTCCTAATAATGTGACAGTTATTTTGGTTAGGATTGGGGTACTGTAGTTCAAGTTAAAAAGATATTCCCATCTCCAAAATTCTATCCTGATATGTAGTAGGTGTAGTAATAGTAATAATATAAGCAAATACTTGCAATTAGAAAGAAGTGAAGCGAAAAGCGCGTCGGGGCAGAGGGACTCCATCGCATGTGCGGGGACAGCGCTCTTGGTGACAGGTATAATCCTCTCCTTTATCCTTTTTTTAATAAATAAACCTGATAGAAACTTGCGCTAATTAAATGTGTCTTGGTTAAATAAAGATATCTTATGAAGAAATCTATTACCTTTACTGAAGCTAAAAACTGGCGAGGCAGGGAAAAAGGTCTTCAGAATGCAGGGTGGATTTCCAGGTCCTTTCCCAATAATACTCCCCGACACAGGTATATAAAAAGTTACTGGAGCTAAAGGGTGCTACCTCCTAGCATGCCGCCGTCCCGGCCGGTGACTGGCGCGCAGCTGGAGGTGTATATCGGCAGGCTGTAAGAGTACCAGCCGCCGCTTGCAAAAGCAGGCCTGCAAGGTCCGAAAAAGCTGAAGGACCTTGCGTGACGTCACAGTCACGTGATAGATCACGTGACAGGCAAGAAAGCCCTATGGGGCGCTGATGGGGCCAGAAAGCAATGGCCAACTTTTTATATACCTGTGTCGGGGAGTATTATTGGGAAAGGACCTGGAAATCCACCCTGCATTCTGAAGACCTTTTTCCCTGCCTCGCCAGTTTTTAGCTTCAGTAAAGGTAATAGATTTCTTCATAAGATATCTTTATTTAACCAAGACACATTTAATTAGCGCAAGTTTCTATCAGGTTTATTTATTATTATTATTTTATGGGGACAACTTGAGTGGTGTGTTGTCTTATTACTTGCTGCTTTGTGTTCTGTGGGTGTACGCTTTAGCGCCATTGGTATATACATATATTTATCCTTTTTTTGGCTGAAATTATTGGGGGCATGTTTGGTTTCAACAGCTTGTGACTAGATCGGGAGTTTTTTTCTGTCACCTTTAAATCACACCAGTGCACCTCAAATACCTTGACCGCCTCTTTGAAAGCCTCATGTACACCTTCCTCCGCACAGGTGTCTTGCATGTCTTTTGGAACGTCAATCACAGTCTTGAAGGACGTGGTCTTGCTCTCTTCCAGGCCAGGAGGCTCTGGCCTTACGCTCTGGCCTTACCACGGACACTTCCCTCACTACATTTGACCCGACCGGGTGACCGTCTTCTTCAGTTCTTCACTCATCCACTTCACACAATTCATTGGCCACTATGGCTACTGGCAGTTCTGTCTTATTATCACTCGCGTTCACCCGCAGTAAGTCTTCGTCCATCTTCTCTCGCAGAAGACTTTTTACTACTCCCCTGAGTTCCTCCATCTCTTCCTTGCGGTTCTTGTTCACACTTTGCCAGGTGGACAGTTGACCTCTGAGCTCCAAGACTTCTTTCTCGAGCTCCTCGACCCTGTGCTCGGCCGTTTGTCTCAGGACTCTTTCTTGTTTGACATGTCCATCCACCTCTTCTCTGAGGGCCTTATTCAGTCGGTGCCATGTTACCATGTGCCCTTTGAGCTCAGAGACTTCTTTCTCTAGCCCTTCTATTCTGTGCTCCCTTTCTTTCTCAGAGCCACAGTCACCCCCCGAGATTGAGTCATCCCTACAGTTACTCACTAACCGTGTGACTACTTCAGCCGTCTTATCCACCTGGTCAGTGTCAGTTTTGTCACGAGTTTCAGTCAGCACAGCACTAGATACTGTCCTAGTGGTGGCTACTGGCAACAACACGTCACAGTCACGCCACATCGTACGGTGAACCCCCAAGACACTCTATCCGTGTGTCAGCTCCGCTCTTTTTGTTTACCACACCATTCTCATTCACACTGTGGTACCCTTCAGGTGACGTCAGGTCAGTAAATTCATCTGACGCAATTCTTTCTCTGGTCGCCCCTACATCTGGCCTGTCCATGTTAGGAGGCGTCAGCGTCTTCACATGGGTTAGCCCAACAGTAGGAACATCTCCACCCTCGTGGCATATATCATCAAACCTGACAAAGTCCAGGCCCCACTCCAAGGCATACACTAAGTCTGATGGTATACTGCCCCCTTGGCACTCACTGCCTCCAAGCCCCTCAAACATTATTCTGTCTACCGCATAGTTCACTGTGACCCCATGTGCACAGCGAACCTGGACTATTTTCTCAGTCAGACAGAAAGTGAGAGGAGTTCCTACCAGAGTCACCTGACTCTTTGAGTCCAACCGTCCTGATATCCCTTCCTGGTGTAGCATCACGGTACACACTTGCGGCCAGTCATCACTCGGAAAGAATATCCCACATTCTGGAAATGACATACATGAACACTACAGTTTCCCAGACATACCCACTGAGCCAACCAGTGCTGCCATTTCTTTAAACTCGGCCCCTTTCTGGACCACCACCCCAATTTGGGTTTCCGCCTCCCTCTGAGATTCCACCCCCTTTTGGGACTCCACTTCTTTTTTGGTTACCGCCCCAATTTGGGACTCCACCCCCTTTTGGGCTACCACCCCGATTTGGGTCAACGCCCCCTTTTGGGACTCCACCCCCTTTCGGGATCTCCCCATGTCTGTTATACCGGTCTTCTCAGACCACAGTTCACACAACACAGTTTATGTCTCTTACGATACCACACAAGTTGGCACTACCACAGCTCCTGCTGTCACCGATCACCGGCACCACCGGCTGCTGTTCACACACAGCGGCTGGTGTCACTGCAGCTCCTGCTGCACCATCTTCGTGGACCCGCCGATCCACCGGAAGCCGCTTGTCACCTTCGTAACCCCGCCAAGTTACCGGAAGCCGCTTGTCACCTTCGTGACCCCACTGAGCCACATCAAGCCACTTGTCACCTTCTTGACTCCCACTGAGCCACCACAGGCTGAATCGAGAAAAAAGAAGAAAAAACACACCACAAAAACTCAAACTCACGTGTCCTGACTGTGCTATTCAGGACGCTCCTGTCTCCACCTGAGACCGTCCAACACACAGGGCGCACCGGGTGTGATTCAGGGAGCGACCCTCCTCCCAGGTTCTCCCCACACACCGGCCTCACCAGGTCCAGGGGCTCGGCGGGTGCTCTTCAGGACATCTGTCTCCGCCTGAGACTGCCCAACACTTGTGCCTCACCAGGTCCAAGGTCACACCACGTGCTCCGGGGATCCAACTCTGCTCCCAGGGCTGACCCTCCAGGACCTTTCCTCACTGAACCCTCCAGGTACACTGTCTTCCTCACTGACCCAGGTCAGTACCACACGAACACCTGTCCGATACCTGTGTCGGCCACACGGGTCACTGTTTTACTCATTGACCCAGGTCAGTACCACACGAACACCAGTCCATTTCTCCTGTGTTGCCCACACAGGTCCTCGGGTACCTCTTCTCCGCAGAGGCACCCTAGAAATCACCAGTCTCTTTCTCCTGGGGAAGCAGCCGCACTGGGCTCACCAATCCGGACAGTGCCTTACTCACTAGGCCGCCCCATGGTTTCCAGAACCACAGCCGGACAGTGGCTTCCCCACCTGCAGGCCATCACAGGCTCTGCTCACACGTGGCCGGTCAGCAGTACATCACACGGCTTCCACAACCGTCAGCCCTCCTGGCTCAGCATTGCTCTTTGCCACCGAATTTTGCAGTCCTTATCCATTGCTCCCAGCAACAAGGCTACACCACTGCCCATAGCTTCTCCACCAATTGTGAGGTAGCGCTGTCATTCAAGGTTAGGGGACACTCGCTTGGCAGCAAATAAATCACATCTGGTATGGGTTTTCGATAAAACCATATCAGTCCGTGAGGTTTATTATTCAACACAAACCAAAGGAAGCACCACAAAGTTCATATCAGCATAGCATCCATTATATAGGCTATTCAGCCTCATCATTATCTCACCCGTCAGGGTTCCTTATGCGGTTTCACCATCGCATACTTTAGTTCCCTCCAGGGAGCTCTCAGGCACACATCACCAATGCTCACACAGCCGCTCCACAGGCTGTTAGCCAGGAGATCCTTCTCCTCACGGGACCTTCCAAACTGGACCAATCAGGTCCCAGCATTCACACCTTGTGACCTACCCTGGCCACCTTATATGGTCCGTAGCCACGCCCACTGGGTCACATGGCTATGACCTCATCACAGGTCCTTCACACACTTACAAAGCCTTTTACTATAGGCATTTTCAGACACACCCCTGGGTGGATTTGTAGGTAACCAGAACCTGCCCATCTCTCTAGTTACCTGAAGACTTCTCCCTTACACTTAGAAACAACACCACACCTCAGCAATGATATTGCTGATCACACATACACAAGTCTCCATCTCAAAGCCACCCACTTTGAGATACATAACTACCCTTCAGGATTCTGCCACTCATCCGTTCTCTTGGGACATCCACACAGTGCCCCCTAGTGGACACAGTGGTCATTACACCACAGCCTCCATATTAAAAGCGTGCGCAGTGCAATATGAACTCACGCACGAGCAGTATGATTTGCCCAACTGCGGGCAAAGCCGAAAAGCATTAGTGCGCATGCGTAAATGAACTCTGTCCCAGAACACAGCAAAATGCTTCCAGGACATAGTTCACCAGCACATGTAGAGGAAACCCCCACAATCTGTTAACCATTTATATGGTGTAATCACTATTGACAGCAACATCTAAGATTTTGTGGTCCTGATATTTGCCATGGCAATTCTTGGCCAAATAATGGCCTTAGAGTCAGCCGGCTATAGTGGCCTGTTCAGAAGTTAGCAATGTTTAGGTGGTAAAACATTTTTTTTCCCTTTCTTGTAATCCCACTTTGCATTAATTCCTGAAATTCGTCTGAAGGGTTAATAAACTACCTGACAGCAATTTTGAATATGTTGACTGATGGTGTTTTTTTTAAAAAATGGTATCACTTTCAGGCATATATAGGTCCCCTAAAGTCACTTAAAAACTGAATAGGTCCCTAAAAAACTAAATTTTGTAAATTTTCTTGAAAATATTACTACTACTGTACCTTTATAAACCTAAAATGTTAACAAAATAAAAGAGAAATGGTGCTGATGTAAACAGATATGGGGTAAACGTTATTTATTAATGTATTTGTGTGCTATGACTGTATGGATTAACCTCTTTACCCCCAAGACTGTTTGCACCTTCATGACTAGGCCATATTTTACAATTCTGACCAGTATCATGTTATGGGTAATAAATCTGAAATGCTTCACTGATTCTGAGAGGATTTTTTGAGACATATTGTACTTCATGTTAGTGGTAAAATTTCTACAATGTGACTTGCATTTATTAGTGAAAAAATGGAAATTTTGAGAAAATTTTGCAATTTTCAAATTTTACTTTTTATGCCCTTAAATCAAAGAGTTTTGTAAAAAAAATAGTTAATAAGCAACATTTCCCACATGTCTACTATACTCAGCAGCATTTTTGAAACATAATTTTTTTATATGAAGTTATAAGGGTTAAAAGTTGACCAGTAGGGATGAGCGAACGTGCTCGGTGATACTTGGTTATCCTTCAAGTATCACAGTGCTCGTTACTTGTGGAGCAATGAGTGACTCTCGAGTTCAAACTCAAATTTTCGCCCCGCATCTTTAGTGACACTTCATTTCCGCACGTCAGCAACAACTTTCATTACTCTGGCAGAGTTTTAACAGTGCATGCAAGTGCCAGATCACTGACTGGTGTGCGATGCCACCACATGCTGGAACTCTACACTGCACGTGCTAGCAAGGCTTTGTGAGGAGCAGAGGCCAGTCATGAAATATCAGCTTCAACATGCCCATGGGTATTCTGATGAGCCTCCGCACATACAGGTGCATCTCACAAAATAAGAATATCATCAAAAAGTTAATTTATTTCAGTTCGGCTGGTTTCACACTAGCGTTTGATCGCGCAGCGCATCGTGCGCTATCAGGCGCACGCGCAATGTTCCTCTATCCTTAACATGGTGGTCGCAGGGTCTTGCGATTGTATGCGCTCATCAGTGTTTAGTGTGCGCTGCGCATTTTACAGGTGTGCGCCCAGACACGCCGTAGCTACATGTTGCATTTTTTGTTCCGCCTACATCGTTAAAAAAAATTGGGCGCGCACGTGTGCGCTCGATGTGTGCCCAAAAATAGCATTACAGTCTATGTGGTCGCTGACGAGCGTTTGGCAGCGCGCACGCGATTTGAGTAAACAATGTCTAGACACTGGTCTAAAACTCCCCCTAAATAAGCAACATTGTTTGGGAGGAGTATAGATAAAAGAAGGTGTCTTCAGAGACAATTACTATACAGACAGCCTTGCAGAGAGCAGACAAGAGCCTAGAAGAGCCTTCCAAGTGTGGATTCAAGCTTCAGGAGCCAAAATGTGAGTATTCTTCAACATAATGTCTGTGTGTCCTGTACAATTTTATAATGTACTAATGTATTTTTTGTTTTCATTTCAGCATGTCTTCTTCTGGATCACTGTATTCGCCATCTCGGCAAGAACTGGCCCAAGCTGATCATGAGGTGAGAATCTTGCTGCCTTTGGGTAAGTATAGCTGCCTCTAGAAATGTGTTTTAATTTTTTCTTTCTTTACAGACATCGGACACGGGCACTGAAGATAAAGTGCGGGAGCAGTCTGAGCGGGAGCGTTCTGAGTGGGAGCAGTCTGAGCAGGAGGATTCTGAGCGGGAGCAGCGTAGTCAAGTCGTGGCGAGGAGACGCAATGTTAGTATATATTACTATTTTTTTTCTGTCTTTATTTATCTTGCTTTTTCTCTGTTTCTTTTTGTATCTGTTTCATTTTCCAAAATTCAAAACATATATTATTTTTTCTAGGTTCCACAATGGGATGACGAAGAAGTAGTGTGCATCGACAACGAGCACCTGATCCGCCTCGGTGAGGAGCGTATCCCGTTGTGGGACAGCCGTGACCAGCAGTGCAAAGACACAGTGGTGACCCGGCAGCTCTGGAATGAGGTGGCCGCAGCGATGATGGATGGCTGGGACAGCGCCTCTGCAGCTTCAAAAAGGGCGTTCAGTAAGTATAAAGATGCTCTGTGATACTGCATTGATTTTTGGACCTGATGGTGCTGATGTGTTTTTTGCAAGATATATTCTTGCATTAAACACATCAATGCCATGTGGAAAACAGTGATTGATTTTTGTCTTCTACTGCTGCATTGCTTTATGGTCCTGATGGTGGTGTTGTTTTTTTGGCAAGATATATTTTTGCATTAAAAACACCAATACCATGTGGAAAACAGTGATTGATTTTTGTCTTCAACTGCTGCATTGCTTTATGGTCCTGATGGTGCTGGGTTTTTTTTTGGCAAGATATATTCTTGCATTAAAAACACCAATGCCATGTGGAAAACAGTGATTGATTTTTGTCTTCAACTGCTGCATTGCTTTATGGTCCTGATGGTGCTGTTTTTTTTTTGGCAAGATATATTCTTGCATTAAACACATCAATGCCATGTGGAAAACAGTGATTGATTTTTGTCTTCAACTGCTGCATTGCTTTATGGTCCTGATGGTGCTGGTGTTTTTTTGGCAAGATATATTCTTGCATTAAACACATCAATGCCATGTGGAAAACAGTGATTGATTTTTGTCTTCAACTGCTGCATTGCTTTATGGTCCTGATGGTGCTGGTGTTTTTTTTGGCAAGATATATTCTTGCATTAAAAACACCAGTGCCATGTGGAAAACAGTGATTGATTTTTGTCTTCAACTGCTGCATTGCTTTATGGTCCTGATGGTGCAGGTTTTTTTTTGGCAAGATATATTCTTTCATTAAAAACACCAATGCCATGTGGAAAACAGTGATTGATTTTTGTCTTCAACTGCTGCATTGCTTTATGGTCCTGATGGTGCAGGTTTTTTTTTGGCAAGATATATTCTTGCATTAAAAACACCAATGCCATGTGGAAAACAGTGATTGATTTTTGTCTTCAACTGCTGCATTGCTTTATGGTCCTGATGGTGCAGGGTTTTTTTTGGCAAGATATATTCTTGCATTAAAAACACCAATGCCATGTGAAAAACAGTGATTGATTTTTGTCTTCAACTGCTGCATTGCTTTATGGTCCTGATGGTGCAGGGTTTTTTTTGGCAAGATATATTCTTGCATTAAAAACACCAATGCCATGTGGAAAACAGTGATTGATTTTTGTCTTCAACTGCTGCATTGCTTTATGGTCCTGATGGTGCTGGGTTTTTTTGGCAAGATATATTCTTGCATTAAAAACACCAATGCCATGTGGAAAATAGTGATTGATTTTTGTCTTCAACTGCTGCATTGCTTTATGGTCCTGATGGTGCTGGTGTTTTTTTGGCAAGATATATTCTTGCATTAAACACATCAATGCCATGTGGAAAACAGTGATTGATTTTTGTCTTCAACTGCTGCATTGCTTTATGGTCCTGATGGTACTGGTTTTTTTTTGGCAAGATATATTCTTGCATTAAAAACACCAATGCCATGTGGAAAACAGTGATTGATTTTTGTCTTCAACTGCTTCATTGCTTTATGGTCCTGATGGTGCTGGTTTTTTTTTTGGCAAGATATATTCTTGCATTAAAAACACCAATGCCATGTGGAAAACAGTGATTGATTTTTGTCTTCAACTGCTGCATTGCTTTATGGTCCTGATGGTGCTGGTGTTTTTTTGGCAAGATATATTCTTACATTAAAAACACCAGTGCCATGTGTAAAACAGTGATTGATTTTTGTCTTCAACTGCTGCATTGCTTTATGGTCCTGATGGTGCAGGTTTTTTTTTGGCAAGATATATTCTTTCATTAAAAACACCAATGCCATGTGGAAAACAGTGATTGATTTTTGTCTTCAACTGCTGCATTGATTTATGGTCCTGATGGTGCAGGTTTTTTTTTGGCAAGATATATTCTTGCATTAAAAACACCAATGCCATGTGGAAAACAGTGATTGATTTTTGTCTTCAACTGCTGCATTGCTTTATGGTCCTGATGGTGCTGGTGTTTTTTTGGCAAGATATATTCTTTCATTAAAAACACCAATGCCATGTTAAAAACAGTGATTGATTTTTGTCTTCAACTGCTGCATTGCTTTATGGTCCTGATGGTGCTGGTTTTTTTTTGGCAAGATATATTCTTGCATTAAAAACACCAATGCCATGTGGAAAACAGTGATTGATTTTTGTCTTTAACTGCTGCATTGCTTTATGGTCCTGATGGTGTTTGTGTTTTTTTGGCAAGTTATATTCTTGCATTAAAAACACCAATGCCATGTGGAAAAAAGTGATTGCTTTGTCAACTGCTGTCTTGATCCGGTATTCACTCTTGCTCCGGATTATACTGTTGTTTTCGCTGCTACATATATTCTAGCAGGAAACATAACAGTGTCCTTAGGATCAACAGTGACTGCATTGTGTCTATAATTTTATTTGTGCTGCAGCATTGACTGTTTGCAAAGTTCTATCTGGTGTGTGTGCTGATAATTAAGTTGCCTCAAGTGCATTTTCTAATTTTTTTTTTTTTTTCCCAACAGTGAACAAAATCCACACACGTTGGCGCTCGATGAAGGACCGCTTCAACACTGATGTTCGTGCTGAGGGACAGGTTCGGAGTGGTTCTGCGGCAAGGCGCAGAAGAAAGTACCGCTATTATCGACAGTTGGCATTCCTGAGACCGGGCCTTGCCAGCAGAGCGTAAGTTTCTTTTTTTTTTTGGTTTGTTATTACTATGTGCTTTTCAATTCCACAGGTGATGCTTCTTGTAAATACATGATACTAATGTTTCACCCTGCACCCTGTAACCTGTCCTGGGAGCGGTTCTTCATCGATCGACCTCGGACCCGTCCCAGCCATCCGACTGCCAGGAAGCATCTTGCAGGTCAGCAATACAGACAGCTGGTGACCAGGAAGCTGGTCCATCAGGTGTTCCCCTGTCCCAGGTCTCTGTCACTGGTTATGCGGGCACTACCCGCCAGCGGCAGAGGGCCTCGGACAGGCCTGTCATGCCCGAGTTCATGCTCTTGAGCGAGGCCTTTAAGGGCAGCCTCAAGGCGCTGTCCGCCAGAATGGAAAGCGGTTTTTCCCTGATGGAACGTGGTTTTAACCACATGGAACACCGCTTCCACTCTATTGACCAGCGCCTTGACTGTCTGGAGGCCGACCTCAACAAACCAGCGCACCATTTTTTCAGTAAAATTGAACAGGGCATGGCGGAACACCTTAGTCCTGAGCAACAGCTGAGTGTGTTACAGGCCTGCAACACTGCTTACTTGCAGCAAATGCAGCAGAATCGGTATGTGCAGCAGTCAGTGGTGTCATTTCCAACAGTTCCACCGCTGACTCGCTTCACCACACTACCGACTTCTGCTGCATACCACTGCACGGCCACCTGCATTCCCAGCGAAGCTGGACATCACTACACCACCCCAAGTCTGAGTGCTGCTGGACACTCCTCCGCCACAACTAATATGGTAAGCGCTGCTCCTCTATGGAGCACCACCACCGCCACAGCACCACCAGCTTGGAGCCAAACCACCACAGAACCTGCTTGGGCCACAGACACCACCAGTCAACACCAAAGGAGCACCGCCTGCACTCCTCAGCAACAGAGCACCGCCAGCACTCTTCAGCAACAGAGCACTGCCAGCACTCTTCAGCAACAGAGCACAGCCAGCACTCTTCAGCAACAGAGCACCGCCAGCACTCTTCAGCAACAGAGCACCGTCAGCACTCTTCAGCAACAGAGCACCGCCAGCACTCTTCAGCAACAGAGCACCGCCAGCACTCTTCAACAACAGAGCACCGCCAGCACTCCTCATCAAAGGAGCACCACCAGCACTCCTCATCAAAGGAGCACCGCCAGCACTCCTCATCAAAGGAGCACCGCCAGCACTCCTCATCAAAGGAGCACTGCCAGCACTCCTCAAAGGAGCACCACCACTCCTCATCTTAAGATCACTGCCACCAATACTCCTCCTCGGAGTCCCCCAAGAACTTTGGCTGAGATCCCAGACAGGCAGCCTCCTGCTCGGAGCACCGACCCAACTTTCTCCCCTTCTAGGAGCACCACCACTGCCACTTCTAGCAGCACCGCCACCACAGAGCAGCAAAGGGGTGATCCACATTCCCTATTTTACGGGGCAACGACACAGTCCACCACCACCAGGCGGTCGACCAAAGTAAGGCGGTCACAGGCTGCAAGTCGGTCCGGGCAGAATATTCCTGCGCCAAAGAAAAAAAAAAAAACTTGGTTCATCCATCCACCCTCTCTTCCTAATGTGTCTCAACCTGCCTCCATGTTCATTCCAGAGCTCCCTTCCCTCAGTACTTTCGTCGCCCCTTCTCCTAGAACCCCTTCCTCAACCTCCAGTCGTTACTCGTCTTCCCCCTAATGTCATTACTAATAAAAAGTTTTTTTTATTTTTTGTTACAAAATATATGTGCAATTGTGCTTTCAAAATCTTTGGATTGGTTACTGTGTCAATCGCTGACTACACACACTGCTCCATACACTTAGTGTTTTTGCCATCAAATATCTCCATTACTGAGATATGTTTCTTGTGTCAGTCTTGGAGATATGTGTTGTCAATGAAACAAATCTACATGACTTGTCTTTTCAACAACAGTCTCTACATTCTTGTAATATTGCAAAGACTGGATCCAGCAGAGTTCCACAACTCTAGTCCTCAAGATACACCATCAGATTATGTTGCATGGAATCCTCTTTTTTTTGTGCTCTTGTGAAGCAGTTAGCAACGGAGATATGATTTCATTACAACATGATCTGGTGGTGGACCTTGAGGAGTGGAGTTGGGGAACCCTGCTGGATCCAGTCTGTGCAATATTACTAGAATGTAGAGACTGCTGTAGAAAAGACAACTCATATAGATATGTGTTGTCCAAAAAACAAAACCAATCTACATGAGTTGTCTTTTTCACAGCAGTCTCTACATTCTTTTAATATTGCACAGACTGGATCCAGCAGGGTTCCCCAACTCCAGTCCTCAAGGTCCACCAACAGATCATGATGTATGGAATCCTCTTTTTTTTGGGCTCTTGTGAAACCGTTAACAATGGAGATATGTATTTCATTACAACATGATCTGTTGGTGGACCGCGAGGAGTGGAGTTGGGGAGCCCTGCTGGATACAGTCTGTGCAATATTAAAAGAATGTAGAGACTGCTGTTAAAAAGACAAGTCATGTAGATTGGTTTCGTTGACAACACATATCTCCTTGACTGACACAAGAAACATCAGTAATGGAGATATCTGGTGTATTGCACACACCAAATTATGGAAGGGTTCCCCAACTACAGTGTTAAATGCCAACAAACAAATCATGTTTTTAGTAATTCCATTTGAGTTACAAAAAAAAAAAAAGGAAACATGATCTGTTGGTTGACATTTAGGACTACATTTTGGAAACCCTGGCATAGAGGATGGTGTTGAGTGCAAGGCATATCTATTGTTACCTTGCCTTTTTTTTCGTTCGCATTTAACTATTAGAGAAAAGGCAAGGAACTATAGATATACCTTGTAAATAACCACATACTCTATTACGTGTTTGTGGAAGAAACACATTACTGATGGTGAAAAGAAATGTTATATATACTTCCCAAACACCCTGACCTTGCATCACTATCACATCTGGGCAGGTGAATTGATTTTGAACCTGCAGCGTTGCTATAACTCTCCATATATTTTTCAGAAGAGTGTAGTGATGCTGCAGTTTAATCTGTATTGTAATGGCCATTTGTGATAAGTATTCAGCATGACACAAGGCCTGGGTATTTTACCTGACACAGTTGTATTATCTCCACCATCGCTGTTAATTGAACACACTGTAGAGATTATAAAGGTAGTACAACTTGTGTGTGTATGTCACCTACTCAGGATTATTTGTGAATTCATGATGCACAAAACACAGCATCATAAATTCACTGATACACCTGGCTACTTGCTAATGGTATTGGGAGTGTAAAAACAGAGAATGCACTCAGTACAGGTATCAAAACAGTTTGTTTTATTAACATACCAACAACATGCAATAAAAATTTTTTACACCATTTGCTCTTGCCATTCCACCCGTCCTACATCTGAGTTGAGGTAGGCCGCAAATTGGTCCCTCATTTGGCCAACTTCGACGGATGACCAGAGAGGGTGCTGTGTAAATTCAGGCAATGGATTAGGAGCAACATCATCAAGATCTAAGTTCGGAGGCTCTCGAGAAATTACAAAATTATGTAGAACAACACAGGCCTTGACCACCTCATCCACTGTTTCCAGTTTCAGATTAATAGCTGTGCCAAGAATGCGCCATCTAGATACAAGTATACCAAATGAACACTCTACTGTTCTCCTGGCCCTGGTGAGCCTGTAATTATAAATTCTTTTCTGGAGGTCCAAGTCCCGGCTGGAGTAGGGTTTGAGCAGGTTTTGGCACATCTGGAACACTTCATCACCAACCATTACAAATGGTTGTAGCGGACCTTCAGTGTTGGGAAGAGGCCTTGGCATGGGGAAATTGAAGTTGTTGCCATAAAACCTCCTGCCCATGTCAGAGGTCTTAAAAGCCTGGGAGTCATTCCAACGGCCAAATGCCCCAATGTCCACTGCAATAAACATACAGTCTGCATCCGCAATGGCCATCAGTACAGTAGAAAAGTACTTTTTGTAGTTATAGAACTCAGAGCCTGTTCTTTTGGGCTTGATAATCCGGATGTGTTTCCCATCAACTGCTCCCAAACAGTTAGGGAAATTGCATACAGTCCAGAATCTGTCGGCGATTTCCAACCACTTTTCTGCGGTTAGCATGGGCATGAATTCGGGACAAAGAACGTTCCACAAAGCCCGGCAGGAGTCCGCTACAATTCCAGACAACGTGGAGATTCCAATCCGGTAATGGAAGTGCAGTGACGAGAGGGTCTCTCCAGCAGCCAGGAATCTATGACACAAAGAAAACAACAAAAATTAATATTTGTGTATGCGTAACTTTTTATTACACGTTTAATTAAAAAAAAAAATATATATATCTGCAGCCTTTGGTTCAATACACGCCATCAAAAAATTACCGCAGCCTTTAATTAACTACATGGCAGAACTATAATTCTGCCAGATTTGGAAGAGTACATGTCACAACCAAGAAAAATCAGCAGGCATTGGTTAAGCAAAACTACGTACCTTAATGTGACCAGGAGCCGTTCCTCAGGAGTAATCGCACGCCGGAGATGCGTGCCCTGTCTCCGGATGACTTCTTTTACCCAACCAAGCAAAAAGTTAAAGGTTTCTTGGGTCATCCAGGTATAATCCGTAAATTTCTCTGGGTTTGCCTGGAGCTCGCTGTAGAGGGTGTGGCTCTCCCGGAGTTCAATAACGGGATGTATCCACAAAGGCAGCTGCTGCCGTCTTCGCTGCCTCTCTCTCTCCCTCTGTTCATGGCAAGCAACGGCATAAGCCTGAGCCATCCTCATGTCCAGATCCAAGTCAAAGCCAAAGCTCTTCCAGCGCAGATCCATGTTTCACAAGTCAAATGCAAGCAAAAGTGAAGAATTCAGCTGTAAACAGGGGCTATATAAAGAATTTCCATAAGACATGCCCAATGCTGTCCCATTGGTGGAGTGTGTTGCAATAATTTTTCAAGGATTTCTTCTCCAGTTTATTGCGCATAAAAAATGCAAACGCAAGAAAAACGCTTACAAACGCATAAAAATGCTGCAATTTTTTGTAGTTATGCGCACAATAATGCTACAAAAAAGCAGCATTTACAAGCGTTTGCATGCGCTTTTGACATGCGTTTCATGTGCGCTCCAAACGCAGCGCAAAAAAATGGTAGTATGAAACTAGCCTTCAATACAAAAAGTGAAACTTATATATTAGATAGAGTCATTACAGAGTGATCTATTTCAAGTGTTTATTTCTGTTAATGTTGATGATTATGGCTTACAAACAATGAAAACTGAAATATCATTATCTCAGTAAATTAGTGTACTTTATAACACCAGCTTGAAAAAAATGATTTTAATGTCCGAAATTTTGCCCTACTGAAATGTATATTCAGTAAATGCTCTCAATACTTGGTTGGGGCTCCTTTGTCATCAATTACTGCATCAATGCGGCGTGGCATGGAGACAACCAGTCTGTGGCACTACTGAGGTGTTATAGAAGCCCAGGTTGCTTTGATAGCAGCCTTCAGCTCGTCTAGATTGTTTGCATACAACTGCTGCGTTTTTTTCAAGCATTTTTATGAGCATGCATGAAAAAAACGCAGCGTTTTTATGCGTTTGTATGCATTTTTAGTGCGTTTTTACCGCGTTTGCGTTTTTTTCCAACATTAGGTGGCCCCTCACACTAACCCAAACCATGACTTTAACCCTAACCCTGACCCTAACCCTAACCCTAACCCTAACCCTGACCCTAACCCTAACCCTAACCCTTAACCAAACCATACTTAACCCTAACCCTGACCCTAACCCTTAACCAAACCATACTTAACCCTAACCCAAACCCTAACTAACCTTAACCCTAACCCTAACCCTGACCCTAACCCTAACCCTGACTCTAACCCTAACCCTAACCCTAACCCTTAACCAAACCACCCTAACCCTGACCCTAACCCTTAACCAAACCATACTTAACCCTAACCCAAACCCTAACTAACCTTAACCCTAACCCTAACCCTGACCCTAACCCTTAACCAAACCATACTTAACCCTAACCCTAACCCTGACCCTAACCCTAACCCTAACCCTGACCCTAACCCTTAACCAAACCATACTTAACCCTAACCCTGACCCTAACCCTAACCCTAACCCTAACCCTAACCCTTAACCAAACCATACTTAACCCTAACCCTGACCCTAACCCTAACCCTTAACCAAACCATACTTAACCCTAACCCTGACCCTAACCCTAACCCTAACCCTAACCCTAACCCTGACCCTAACCCTTAACCAAACCATACTTAACCCTAACCCTAACCCTGACCCTAACCCTAACCCTGACCCTAACCCTTAACCAAACCATACTTAACCCTAACCCTGACCCTAACCCTAACCCTAACCCTAACCCTGACCCTAACCCTAACCCTAAACCCCCTTAACTAACCCTAACTCTAACCCAAACCCCTAAATTCCATGGTTAACAAAAAAAAAACGCATGTGCAAAAAAACGCATACATAAGCATGCCAATGCGCACATATGCGCACCCATAGACGTATATTGGGTGTCTTGCTGTAAAAAAACGCATTGCGCGCGCATGCGTTTTTTTGAGGCAAATCGGACGCACAAAAAATGCAACAAGTTGCATTTTGTGCGCCCGAGCGCATACCGCAAAAAAACGCATGCGCGGTAAAACGCGTACAAACGCATGTGTATGCGCACATAAGCGCATCCCATGCAAAGTATAGGAAAAAAAAACGCATGCGCTATTTAGCGCTAAATTACCGCGAAAAAAAACGCAAATGTGAAACCAGCCTAAGTCTTGCTGGAGAATAAAATTTCCATCTCCAAAAAGCTTGTCGGCAGAGGGAAGCATGAAGTGCTCTAAAATTTCCTGGTAGACGCTGCGCTGACTTTGGTCTTGATAAAACACAGTGGACCTACATCAGCAGATGACATGGCTCCCCAAACCATCACTGATTGTGGAAACTTTATAAGTACTGTACATCAACTACACTTTCAAAATATTTTAGTTCAATTTTTTTTAATTTATTCAATGACTCATCCATACAGTTGCATTATGGTAGTGTGTAAAACTTACAAAAAGAGTAGAAAAATATTTCAGGATTAGATTACTATTTACACGCTTTTTGCCACATTTTGTTTCTATATAACAGTCCAAAAAAATCTTTGAAAATTTTGCTTGTTTATTCACATTTTTTACCCATATACTATTCCATATTCTGGGGTACATTTTTGGATTAATAAATAGCACTTAAAAAAAACCTTGTAAAAATTTTGTTGGGTTAAATTTCTCAGTCATACAGTATTACGTGTTCTTGGGTACATTCCCTTGGTATATAACCCTCTAAAAACTTGTTTAAAATGTTATCGCTATTATATTGCTCATCCATAGACTATTCTGTGGTCTGTAGTACATTTCCTTGGCATATAAGAATCAAAAAACTTGTTCAAACTTTAATTGTTACTTTATTGCTCACCTATAGACAATTCCGTGGTCTAGAGTTCATTTTGTTGTTATATAACCCTCAAAAAACTTGTTTAATAATGTATCGGTATTATCCTGTAGACTATGAGCCCTCGCGGGCAGGGTCCTCTCTCCTTCTGTACTTGTGTGTCCCTTGTCTTGCACATGTTTATTGTATTTGTCTATATTTCCCCTTTTCACATGTAAAGCGCCATATTCCATGGCGCTATACAAATGTATAATAATAATAATAATATTGCTCATCCACAGGGAATTACACCTTCTGGGGTACATTTCTGTTAGGCGTCTGGGTTCTGCGTCTGCTCTGCAGGAATCCAGAGCCTCACATTCTGCGGTCTCCTGCTGTCTATCTACTGCAGAGAAGATTACTTTGCAGCAGACCGCTCAAGAGACTAAGTTCCTCTGTGCTCCTACTGGGCATGCTCACGAGGCTATCTTCCATTGGAGATCGGGAGTCATGTGCCCAGGTCCTGTTCCAGATCTCATTGGTCCATCTCGGAGATCTGGAAGGTCCCGCA
This sequence comes from Dendrobates tinctorius, assembly GCF_039654945.1. Lineage (NCBI taxonomy): Eukaryota > Metazoa > Chordata > Amphibia > Anura > Dendrobatidae > Dendrobates > Dendrobates tinctorius. Next base: position 76,816,901 of record NW_027361676.1, read on the forward strand.
CGGCTGCAAAAAGCGTGCATGACCGTTTGGCCATGCGCTAGTATAGACTTTTCAAGCTAATGTGTGAATGGTGACGGATGTATGACTCTGGTGACTGACTCATTTGAAACCCCTTCCCTCTGATATTATGCATGTGGATAGGGAATTAGTGCAGCAGTCAGCGCCAGTCAGTGGCAAGCCTTAGGCCACTGTGCACACCGCACCTCTACTCTAGCGTCTGACATTGCGCCTGCTTCCTAGCTTTGTCGACTAGCGGCTGTGCCCTACGCCGCACCACAGTTGCAGCCCTCCTTGGCGTCCGCAGTAGCGACGCCTCTGTGTGTGAACAGAGCCCGCTTTGCGCACTTCGGGTGAAGTCTAACCCATGCGCATTATACCGCCATATTGCTCGTCTGTCATTACCTAGCAGCGGTGTAACATCTACTGCACGGTGGACCCCGAGCGGCGAACGCACTTTATTTATTTTTATTTAGTGCGTTCCACCATTCCAAACACATTTCATTGCTACATAACCCTCAAAAAACTTGATCAAAATTTATTGGTATTATATTGCTCACCCATAGGGTATTAAATATTCTTGGGTACATTTTGTTGCTATATAAGCCACAAAAAGCTTCTACAAAAATGTATTCATATTATATAGACTTTTAAATATTCTTGAGTATATTTCACTGGTATATAGTGTAAGCCTTAAAAAATGTGTTCAAAATGTTATCGGTATTACCTTGCTCGCGCATAGACTATTCCATGGTCTGGAGTGCATTTCCTTTGTGTATAACCCCCAAAAACCATGTTAAAAAATTTATCGGAATTATATTGCTCACCCATAGACAATTACGTAGTCTGGAGTCCACTTCGTTGGTACATAACTTTCAAAAAAGGTGTTCAAAATGTATCAGTATATTGCACATCCATAGAGTATTACACATTCTAGGGTACATTTAGTTGGTATATATGGACTATACCGTGGCTTGGAGTTCATTTTATTGGTATATAACTCTCAAAAAACTTGTTTAAAAATGTATTGGTATTATATTGCTCGTACATACGATTCTACATATTTTTAGGTACATTTCACTGCTATGTAAGCCTCAAAAAGCTTGTTTAAATATTTATTGCCATTATATTGCTAATCCATAGAATTTTACATATTCTTGGGTAGATTTCAGTGGTATATAAGCCTCAATAAACTTGTTCAAAATTTTATCGGTATTATGTTGCTTTTCTATGGACTAGTCTGTGGTCTGGAGTACATTTAGTTGGTATATAACCCTCAAAAAACTTGTTTAACCCCTTAATGACTGCCGATACGCCTTTTAATGGCGGTAGTTAAGTGTACTTAAGGGTATTCATGGCACTGTGGAAAAAGTGCATAGCGCCCCCCAAAGTCGGAATTTCTCTGGGGTCTCAGCTGCAGGGGGTAGCCGAGACCCCAGAGAACACTGTTCGGACAACGGTGATGCGATTGCAGTTATTAACCATATAATGGCGACTGCAAAAAAAAGTCTGATGTGCCATTTAATTTCTCTCTCCTCTGATGTCATCGCACATCAGATAAAAGAGAAATAGGGTCCCTGATCAACCCTGGTACCTCCTGGTGTCCCTGGGTCTCCTGGCCTCCCCCCATGGCTGCTGGCATCTTCTTCCGGTGAGAAAATGGCGTGCGCATGCGCAATGTGCCTGTCGAGATCTGCCGGCCAGCACCCAGCAACAAAAGGAAGAATTTTCCTATTGGTTCATTTTGGTCACTGTGATAGACCCTATCACAGTGACCAAAATAAAAAAATAGTAAATAAATCCCCCTTTATCACCCCCTTAGTTAGGGAAAAATAATGAAATAAAGAAAATATATTTATTTCCATTTTCTCATTATGGTTAGAGTTAGGCTAAAGTGAGCTGGGCTAAAGTTAGGGTTAGGGTTGGGACTATGGTTAGGGTTAAGGTTGGAATTAGGGTGACGGTTAGGGTTTGGAATTGGGATTAGGGTTAGGGTTAGGGCTGGGATTAGGGAAAAGGTTGGGATTAGGGTTAGGGGTGTATTGGGGTTAGGTTTGTGGTTAGGGTTATGACTAGGGTTGGGATTAGGGTTAATGTTGTGGTTATGGTAATGGTTAGAGTTGGAATTGGGGTTAGGGTTGTGCTAGGGTTATGGTTAGAGTTGGGATTAGGGATAAGGTTGTGTTGGGTTTAGGGCTGTGGTTAGGGTTTTGGTTAGGGTTGGGATTAGGTTTAGGGGTGTGTGGGGGTTAGGGTTGTCATTAGGGTTGTGGTTGGGATTAGGCTTAGGGGTGTGTTGGGGTTAGGGTTGGAGTTAGAATTGAGGGGTTTCCACTGTTTAGGCACATCAGGGATCTCGAAACGTGACATGGTGCCACCATTAATTCCAGTCAATTTTGTGTTCAAAGAGTCAAACGGTGCTCCCTCCCTTTTGAGCTCTGCCGTGCACCCAAACAGTGATTTAACCCCACTTATGGGGCATCAGCGTACTCAGGACAAGTTTCACAACAACTTTGGGGGTCTAATTTCTCCTGTTATCCTTGGGAAAATAAAAAATTGTGGGCTAAAAATCTTTATCTTTTTTGTGAGAAAGAATGATTTTTTATTTTCACAGCTTGCGTTATAAACTTCTGTGTAACACTTGGGGGTTCAAATTGCTCACCACACATCTATATAAGTTCCTTTGGAGGTCTAATTTCCAAATTGGGATCACTTGTGGGGGGATGCTACTGTTTAGGCACATCAGGGGCTTTGCAAACGCAACATGACGCCCACAGACCATTTCATCAAAGTCTGCATTTCAAAACTTCACTACTTCCCTTCCAACCCCCAGCATGCGCCCAAACAGTGGTTCCCCCCCACAGGTGGGGTACCAGCGAACTCAAGACAAACTATGCATCAAATTTTGGGGTCCAATTTCTCCTGTTACCCTTGTGAAAATAAAAAATTGTGGGCTAAAAATTCATTTTTGAGGAAAAAAAATGATTTTTTATTTTCACGGCTCTGCGTTATAAACTTTCTGTGAAGCACTTTGGGGGTTTAAAGTGCTCACCACAGATCTAGATAAGTTCCTTAATGGGTCTAGTTTCTAAAAATGGTGTCACTTGTGGGGGGTTCCACTATTTAGGCACATTAGGGGCTCTCTAAATGCGACATGGCGTCCGATCTCAATTCCAGCCAATTCTGCATTAAAAAAATCAAACGGCATTACTTCTTTTCCGAGCTCTGCCGTGCGCCCAAACAGTGGTTTACCCTCACATTTGGGGTATCGGCGTACTCAGGACAAATTGCACAACAACTTTGGGGGTCTAATTTCTCCTGTTACCCTTGTGAAAATAAAAACTTTGGGGGTGAAAAAATCATTTTTTTGGAAAAAATGTGATTTTTTATTTTCAGGGCTCTACATTATAAACTTCCGTGAAGCACTTGGGGTTCAATGTGCTCACCATACATCTAGATAATTTCCTTAAGGGGTCTAGTTTCCAAAATGGTGTGACTTGTGAAGGTTTTCCACTGTTTAGGCACATCAGGAGCTCTCAAAATGGGACATGGCGTCTCATCTTAATTCCAGCCAATTCTGCATTGAAAAAGTCCAACGGCACTCCTTCCCTTCCAAGGTCTGCCGTGCTCCCAAACAGTGGTTTACCCCCACATATGGGGTATCAGCATGTTCAGGAGAAATTGCACAACAAATTTTGTGGTTCATTTTCTCTTTTTACACTTGTGAAAATAAAAAAATTGGTTCTGAAGTAAAATGTTTGTAAAAAAAAGTTAAATGTAAATTTTTTTCCTTCCACATTACTTCAGTTCCTTTGAAGCACATAAAGAGTTAATAAACTTCTTGAATGTGGTTTTGAGTACCTTGAGGGGTGCCGTCTTTGGAATGGTGTCACTTTAGGCATTTTCTGACATATAGACCCCTCAAAGTGACTTCAATGTGATGTGGTCCATAAAAAAATGGTTTTGTAAATTTTGCTGTAAAAATGAGAAATCGCTAGTCAACTTTTCACCCTTATAACTTCCTAACAAAAAAAAATTTTGTTTCCAAAATTGTGCTGATGTAAAGTACACATGTGGGAAATGTTATTTATTAAGTATTTTGTGTGACATAGCTCTCTGATTTAAGGGCATAAAAATTAAAAGTTTGAAAATTGCTTAATTAAAAAAATGTTGCCATATTTCCGTTTTTTTTAATAAATAAACGCAATTCATATCAAAGACATTTTACCATCAACATGAAGTACAATATGTCATGAAAAAACCTTCTCAGAATCAGTGGTATCCGTTAAAGCGTTCCAGAGTTATAACCTCATAAATTGACAGTAGTTAGAATTGTAAAAATTGGCCTTGGCCTGGTCATTAAGCTGCAAATTGGCTCTGTCACTAAGGGGTTAAAATGTATCGGTATTATACTGCTCTGCTCATCCATAGGGTATTGCATCTTCTTCGGTACATTTCTTTGATGTATAACACTGAAAAAAATGTGTTAAAAAATGTAGGCTGTGTGCACATGTTGCAGATTTGGTGCGTTTTTTTGTGTGTGGATTTGTAATAAAACCTGAAGCAAAATCTGATGCCAGCAAAATGAATGAGAAACCTAAAGTGTAATGCACACATTGAGTATTTTTGACTAGCAGAATCATTCACGCTTCGAGAGCCCTTGATGTGCCTGAAAAGTGGAAACCCCCCACATGTGGTGTCATTTTGGAAAATAGACCCCTAAAGAAATGTCTACATGTGTGGTGTGCATCGTGAACCCTTCATAGAAGTTTGTAACGTTAACCTATGAAAATAAAAAAATGAATTTTTTTCCACAAAATGTTATTTTAGCCCCAATTTTTTTTATTTTCACAAGAATAACAGGATAAATTGCACCATAAAATTTGTTGTGCAATTTCTCCTGAGTATGCAGATACCTCATATGTGGGAGAAAACTACTGTTTGGGCACACAGTAGTGCTTGGAAGGGAAGGATTGCCATTTCACTTTTTGAATGCAGAATTTGCTGGAATCTTTAGTGGACTCCATGGCCCATTTACAAAGCCCCTGATGTGCCTAAACAGTAACTACCCCCACAAGTGATCCCATTTTGAAAACCGGATCCCTCAACCCATCAAGGAATGTATCTAGATGTGTGATGAGTACCTTGAACCCCCAGGTGCTTCACAGAAGTTTATAACTTTAAGCTGTGAAATAAAAAAAAATATTTTTCGGACTATAAAAATGTGGAGGAAAATGGGAGATGCATCTTATAGTCCAGATGTCCCTGCTCTGTTTGTGGTGGGGAGGTGGGGGAGCGGCAGTGGTGGAGAGGTGGGAAAGCTGCCAAATCACGAGAGCAGCTAACGTCCGACTACCAATAGGAAGATGCCACATCACGGACATGCTCAGTAAGGTGATCTCTGGACTTAGACTCCAGAGCACAAGGTTGCACCTGTAGCACCATAGACTTGGCTGGAGAGCCAGCAGTAACCAAACATATACCATGAGCCTGAGCAAGATGCTGGGACTGATGTCTGTGCTGAGCAGCACCTGCAGCGGCCAGACCTGAATGGGAGAAAACAGCACCAGACAATGTTTGGGATCTATCCCGCACAGGGGGAAAATCCTGATGCCTAACACTGCCATTGTATTGACCAATACATTATAGTGACTATTATGTTATGCCCAGCTCATCACTACAAAATAGAGAAAAATTAGAAATTTAAATGTGGTTTAGGCACACTGGGGCTCAAAATCGAGAGGGTCATTAATATTTGGGAGTGCTGGATTTCTTTTGGGGTGCGAGGAGCCATAGCGCTTTTCCAGAGCCTTTGTACTACCAGTAACCTGAAAACCCCATATATTTCCATTGAGAGATGATCAACCTGAGTGGAGACTTGCTTTTTTATGTGGATTGAGTTAAAGCTTTCATTGGGAACATTTTCCATAACGTTTGGGATTGCATTTATCTGGCACTCTACGCTGAGCACTTACTTTGCGGTTTCCATCTAAATCTCCCAGTGATGTGATTTATATGAAACCCTGAGGGAGCCACTCGCTATAATGAGGCATCAGAGTTACTCTGAACTCTGGCCTCTGTTCTACGGTTTCCTTCTTTTCAGAAGTGCACAAAACTATGGCAGACTGCGCTTTTATACACACCTAAAAAGGTGGACACCGCCAGATCTCAGGACAGACTGTGTCCTCAGTGACTCAATTTGCTGTATTATAGGGACTCTTCCACTTGGGGTTCCATTTCAGAGATTTACATGGAAACCCCGGAGTTAGAGCTCAGCGCAGAGAGCAGGATAAATGTGAGCCGAGCCTTATTGCAATCTTTGTGAGGCAGAAAGAAAATGCAAAAGCAGGTGAACAATTGATTTTAGTTATTTTTTATGGCTTTCCTGGTGCCGTATAAGTGATTAGACTACTTTATTCTTTTGGTTGCTGCCATTACAGCGATTCTAGATTTATATCGGTTTTTATTATTTTTAACTGCTTTCACACACAAAACTTTTTTTTTGCAAATATTAGTTTTTGCATTGCTATATTTTGATAGCTATAAGTTTTCCATATTTCTGCCTACAGTCATGTGAGGGCTTTTTTTTTCCTGGACAAGTTAAGGTTTTTATTGGTATTACTTTCGGTCACAAAGGCAGCTTTATTCTTCGGGTCAGTACTCTTATAGTGATACCACACTTAAATTGTTTTTTTTTTATGTTTTGGCGATTTTACACAATAAAAACGCTTTATTCTGAGAGCTATAACTCTTATTTTTCTGCTGATGGAGCTGTATGGCATCTTGTTTATTGCAGGAAAAGATGACGTTTTCAGCTACACCATTTCTATTTACATTCGTCTTGATGATGAAAAGCATAGTTTTTTGCCCTGTTTTTATTTTTTTACGGTGTTTACTGAAGTGGTTAACTAGTGGACATTTCCTGAGTGCCGCTTGTCAGTTGTCAGGATCAGCTGACACCCAGCGACGATCACATGCACACAGCTTCATTCGTCTTTACATTCTTAGTATGTCCAAAGTGGGTAAGTGTTAGTAGACCAAAATGTACTGAGTACGTCCAAGGTCATGAGGGGGTTAAAGGGATAATCATTCAAAGTTTGACATTTGAATTTTTGGAAATTACTGTCAAATTTCTGATTTTTTAAAAAAATAAACACAAAACATAAATTTACCACTATCATCATGACGTACAATATGTCACAAAAATACAGTCTCAGAATCACTGGGATATGTTGAAGCATTTCAGAGTTATTAGCACAAAATGTGACACTGGTCAGATTTCAAAAAATTTGGCCTCACCATTAAGGCATTGAAGGGAATCTGTCATATCCAAAATCGCAATTTATTTGCAAAGTTAGGCTGGAGTCACACTTAACGTATAAAAATACGCACAAAATGTTCCCGTATCCCGCATCCGTATGTAATCTGTATGGCATCCGTATAGCGTTTTTTTCTCGCAACCTTGCAAAAGGGACATTTAACGGTTTTGCGGCCTGAAAATGATTTAAATCATCATCAGCAACCATATCCAAAATCGCAATTTATTTGCAAAGTTAGGCTGGAGTCACACTTAACGTATAAAAATACGCACAAAATGTTCCCGTATCCCGCATCCGTATGTAATCTGTATGGCATCCGTATAGCGTTTTTTTCTCGCAACCTTGCAAAAGGGACATTTAACGGTTTTGCGGCCTGAAAATGATTTAAATCATCATCAGCAACCATATTTATTGCCTCTACAACAGTTGGCAGCCTCCAATCTGGTCATTGTGGTGCTGTGCTTGTGTTGGTGTATTGGTGGTTGGTTGCCAACATGTCAGACACACTTCAGTTCACCCCAACTGACAGTGTTCTCTACAACTGGGTTTTGTCTGGCCGCTTTGGCCAGCCATACCCAGTGATTGTGAATCAAAAGAGGAGACGAATGTGGGTGCATCCGCATTTGAGGTAAAGCCTCAGTAAAGACCATTTTCACCGACTTTATGCATCTTTGAGGACACATCCTGACAAGTTTTTCCTATATTGTCATATGAGCATTGCCACCTTTGATGTTTTGTTGGAAACAGTGCGCCCAGGGATCACCTTCCAGGACACCAGGATGCACAAATGTATCTCTGCTGAGGAGCGGCTTCTCCTTACGTTACGGTATGTATTTCTTAGCTACATAATGTATGTTGATGATGCATTTTCTCAAGAATTCTCTTTGTCTGTGACCCCTTTTGCTGAATTATCTTCTTAATATATCCCAAATCTCTACTCTAAGTAACAAAAATATGATGTTTATGTTACATTCACATATCCCTTTGACTTGTCTGTATGTAGTGTTTGCCTTGATTGTTAGTAACACTGTTCGGGTGATCTATATGTGGGCAGACATGCTGCAGGACTCCGTGGAGGCATTCTTCCGGGATGTCTGGAGTGCTTTTTGAGCTAATTATAATAATAATAAATTTTATTTCTATAGCGTCGACATATTCCGCAGCACTTTTCATTTCAGAGGGGACTTGTACAGACGATAGACATTACAGCATAACAATAATCACATAGATCATAACAGATACCAAGAGGAATGAGGGCCCTGCTCGCAAACTTACAATCTATGAGGGAAAAAAGGGAGACACGAAAGGTGGGTGGTAACAATTGCCCTGATTGTTTGGACCAGCCATAATGTTAAGTGTGTAACAGTACAGACACAGAGGGCTAATGGATGCATAAACCATGTGGGAACATGATGCGGGGAACCTGGTTATGGTAAAACTTTTGACTGTGCCACACAGGGATAGTTAGGTTAATGTGTTGAGGCAGTAGGCCTGTCTGAATAAATGAGTTTCAGGGCACGCTTAAAATTGTAGGGATTGGGGACTACTCGTATTGACCTGGGAAGTGCATTCCAAAGAATTGGCGCAGCACGTGTATAGTCTTGGAGACGGGAGTGGGAGGTTCTGATTATCGAGGATGCTAACCTCAGGTCATCAACAGAATGGAGGGCACGGGTAGGGTGGTAGACTGAAACAAGGGAGGAGATGTAGGGTGGTGCTGAGCCATGCAGTGCTTTGTGGGTGAGGGCAATAAGTTTGTACTGGATTCTGGAGTGGATAGGTAGCCAGTGTAAGGACTGGCACAAGGTAGAGGCATTGGTGTAACGATTAGCGAGGAATATGATCCTGGCTGCAGCATTCAAGACAGATTGGAGGGGGGAAAGTTTGGTAAAAGGGAGACCGATTAGAAGAGAGTTACAATAGTCCAGACGAGAATGAATAAGAGAAACAGTAAGAATTTTTGCAGAGTCAAAGGTAAGAAAAGGTCGAATTCTAGAAATGTTTTTGAGATGCAGATAACAAGAGCGAGACAGTGATTGGATGTGGGGGGTGAATGAAAGCTCGGAGTCAAGTATGAGCCCAAGACAGCGGGCATGTTGCTGGGGAGTAATAGTGAAACCACACACGTAAATGGCAGTGTCAGGTATAGGTGCATTAGTAGAGGGAGGAAACACAAGGAGTTCAGTCTTTGACAGGTTCAGTTTCAGATATAGTGAGGACATGATGTTAGACACAGCGTTTAGACAATCGCCGGTGTTTTCTAGAAAGGCTGGCGTTATGTCAGGTGAAGAAGCATATAATTAGCATGTCTAAGCTTCCTGATAATAGCTTGGCCCATTTCCTGTCACCTGGAGAAGTCTTTCGTTTTTCTCGCAAGTCACACATGTGGTCAGTGTGTAATGCGTTTCCTTTGCGCACCCATAGATTTGCATTGGCGTATTTTGGCCATAATACACTGACAATTGAAGCATGCTGCGATTGTCTCAGCCAGTAAAATATGACCGAGAAATATACGGCTGATGGGAGCTGCCCCATAGTGAAACATTGGTCCGAGTGCAATGCGTAGTTTTAGCGCCTCTAACTCATCCGTATTTCTCTCTAGTGTGACGCCGGCCTTAATCTGCAGCTAAATAAGATTAAATAAATACCATTAACTAACATTAAATAACATTATAATCATGCCTACCTGTGGCTGCAGGGAGAAAGTAGATTTATATACTTCCTGTAGCTGCTTTCTCTCAATCATAGGATAGTGCTATGGAGTGACTACAGCCACCCTCACTGTATGACATCCGTCTGCGAATCTGGGCTGTAGTAGGGACAGCACCCCGAGAAACACCGAGACCCTTAAACCCTATACAGGGATCTGGAATTGTAGCAAGGCCCAGGGGGTGGCTGTCTTAGGCTACTTTCACACATCAGTTTTTTGCCGTCAGGCATGATCCGGCTTTTTTTAGAAAAAACGGATCCGGCATAAATTTTGGAGAACTGTAGAAACGGATCCGTTTTTTTGCTGGATCCGTCTCTGTTCCTGGAGGCTGGCCAATTGGATCTGAGCATGCGCAGACTTAAAAAAACCGGATCCGGTTGCTGGATCCGTCTTTTTCTGGATCCGGCGCATTCCGGCGCCCATAGACTTTCATTGTAGCAAAAAGCTGGAAGCGACGGATCCGGCGCTTCCGGCTTTTTCGCCGGAGACAAAAAACGTTACAGTAGACGTTTTTTCAAGACGCCGGAATGAGACAAGTTGCCGGATCCGGCAAAAAACGGATGAAACGCAATGCCATCCGGCACGATCCGGCGCTAATGCAAGTCAATGGGGAAAAAACGGATCCGGCATTGCATTTTGCCGGATCCGTTTTTTCCAAAAAAAGCCGGATCGCGCCTGAAGGCAAAAAACTGATGTGTGAAAGAGGCCTTAGAGGAGCACTGGACCAGAACAGGATGGTCACCAAGGAAAGAGGCAGGGAACCAAAAACATAGAAATCGGAAGAGTAGCGGAGGTACAAAAACGGCAGGCAGTAGCAGAGTCAAATATCCAGGCCAAGGTCACAAACCAGGAGAGTAGCAGAGGTACAAAACAGCAGGCAGTAGCAGAGTCGAATATGTAGGCCGAGGTCGCAAACTAGGGGAGTAGCAGAGGTACAAAAATCGTCAGGCAGTAGAGTGGTCAGAAATCCAGGCTGAGGTTAGAGTCAAACAATAGCAATCACACAGTAGCACACAGGGGAACCAAGAATATATCTGGCGGCTTGCAAGACCAGTCCCAAGGTATTTGAGGGATCAGGTCATCCCTCACAGGTTCCTGGACCGATGGTGTCATCAGGACCGCCCCCAGGACCAGGTCAGATGGTGATGCACCAACCCCTTCATGACTGACAGAGGAGCGGAGCCTGCGTCCAGCAAATGCCTGTGCAGAAGCCCCCTCTCTGTTGCCGCCATCACTCGGAGGCGAACCACGGCACCTCCCAGTGGCAGAGGCAGGAACAGCAGACCCTGAGTCAGACGTCGACGTGACAGTCCGGCGCCTGCTAGTGGACGAGGCTGGGACAGCAGGCCCTGAGTCAGACGGCTACGTGACAGTCCGGTGCCTCCTAGTGGCGGAGGCCGGGACAGCAGGCCCTGAGTCAGACGGCGACATGACAGTCCGACGCCTCCTAGTGACCGAGGCTGGGACCACAGGACCCGAGTCTGATGGCGAAGTGACAGCAGGGCCCGAGTCTGATGGCGACGTGACAGTACCCCCCCTCTAAGAGGGGCCTCCGGACCCTCAAAACCCGGTTTGTCAGGGTGAAGGAGATGAAATCTCCTAATTAATGCTTTGGCATGGATGTCCCCCGCGGGGACCTTTCCTCCGGGCCGTAGCCCTTCCAGTGTACAAGATACTGTACTGACCCCCTCACAAGGCGGGAGTCAAGGACACCCTGGGCTTCATACTCCAAGGTACCCCTGACCGAAACAGGAGGAGGAGGGGACCGAACAGGATGAATTGGGCAGCGATACAGCTTGAGGAGAGATTTATGGAAGACGTTGGGCAATTTGAATGACTGAGGGAGTTTTAAACGGAAGGCTACCGGGTTAATCACCTCTATAACTTCGTTATGGACCAATAAATCTGGGACTCAGTTTGGCAGACGGCACTTTAAGCTTGATGTTTTTGGTGGAGAGCCTAACCTTGTCTCCAACCCAAAGGTGCAGCACCTTAGATCGCCTTTGTTCGCCGTCGAAGCCTGCCTAACCAGGGCCAATTTCAAGTTCGAGTTTACCTTGTCATGATCCTGGCTGGATCTGACAAGTTAAATGGACAAATTGAACTTTTTTCCTTTGGCTGAGTGCCAAAGTGGTGTGATTGCCCCCGATGGCCATTAGAATTATTACACATGGTGTCATTCATTCTAAGTTGCCCCGGTAGTGGTGAATGGTATCGCACTTTAGTTCTTTGGTTTAATGTGCACGTAATTACAAATCAGGTGTGAGGCTCTATAAAAGAGTTTCAGGTGTGTTTGATCACGGTTGGTGATATTGATAGTTCGTCATTTGGGAAGCAAGCCTGGGTGATGAAGGAGCTGAATGAGAGTCCTGGGCAGCCCAGCCAGAGGGGTTGAGTCAGCTATGGAGTCTGCAAGGAGTGCTGGCATGGATTGGTGGAGTTCAACGATGGGGTCTGCAGGAAGGGCTGGCATGGCGTGGTGGAGTCGCAGTTTGTGGTGTCAGCAGGAGGTGCTTGCATGGCTTGGTGGAGTGGCGACTATGGTGAGAGTTGCACTCAGCATGCTGGACTTGGTTGCTGAAAACTGGACTCCAGCATGCTGGACTTCTTGGCAGAAAAGTTGGACTCGAGCATGCTGGACTTTTGGCAGAAGCTGGACTCATCTTTGGGACTCTGTTTACTGGGCAGCTGCAACTGGTTGTGGACTCTGCTCCAAGGCTGCACTATGGTGATGGATCCGGTTATGGTGATGGATCCGGTTGGAGGAGAAGATGCACGCAGGTGGTGGGCTCTGTTGCTAGGAGCGTACGCAACAGAGCAAAGCTAAGTGGTGTTACCCCTGTATTGTCATTTTCCCTTATGTGTGTTTAGTGCAGTGGTGGGATTAGTTTCCGCACCGACCGATTCCCTAGTGAGGGTTTAGGTGCAGGGCGAGTCAGGGTTTGAGGTACGCGTGCGTCGCCCGGTGCGGAACCGGCATAGGGAATGTTAGGAGTGCAGGGACTCTGACTCAGGGGAGTGCAGGAGGTCTCCACTTCCCCGTTTCCCTATCGCAGGGCCCTCCATTGTTATTATTACCCAGGTTTCCCCTTTATTATTTAAATTCGCCTTACTGGAGGTGGGGTTTCCAGACTACAGTATATATAACGTGTATTACCTAAATTCGCCAGTTGAAGGCGGTGTATGCAGTTGCAAGTTTTATTATTTAAATTCACCCTACTGGAGGCGGTGTATCCAGGGTCACACGTGTCATGGGTTTACTCAAAGTTTCGGAGTTAGGTAACCCCAACAGGGGGACAAAATGACACTGTTTACTGAATCTGTCCACCACCACCCAGATACACGTTTTTCCGTCTGAGGACAGCAGGTCCGTAATGAAGTCCATGGAGATGTGGGTCCATGGACTCTCAGGGGTGGGCAAGGACTGGAGCTAGCCGGCAGGGCGATTATGGTTGGACTTGGCGAGGGCACAGACTTCGCACGCTAAAACATAGTCCTTATAGTCCTTAACCACCGTCGGCCACCAAAAATTCCTAGTTACCAGTCTGGTGGTATTATTGAGACCAGGATGCCCTGCCAGAAAAGAGTCATGCGATTCTTTAAGAATTTGTAGGCGAAACGTAGTCGGAACGAACAATTTTTGGGGGGGCATAGTGTCAGGAGCTTGTTCTGGGGACCTACGGATCTCCTCCAGAAGGTCCAAAGACACTGTTGACACTACGATCCCATTGGCCAATATCGGGACTGGTTCACAGTCCTCGGCTTGTGAGGGGCAAAAACTGCGAGAGAGGGCATCGGCCCTCACATTTTTCGTACCAGGACAGAAGGTGATTATAAAATCAAACCTAGAGAAGAACAAGGCCCACCTTGCTTGTCTAGGATTTAGTCTTTTAGCTTACTCCAGGTAGGTCTGGTTCTTGTGATCAGTAATTACAGTGATCTTATGTTTGGCGCCCTCGAGGAAGTGGCGCCATTCCTCGAAGGCGCATTTAATTGCCAATAGTTCCTGATTACCTATATCATAGTTTTTCTCAGCGGGAGAGAATTTGCGGGAAAAAAAAGCACAGGGATGAAGCTGAGTGAGGGACGCAGTGCCTTGCGATAGCACTGCTCCCACTCCGACTTAAGAGACATCTACTTCTACAATAAATGGGCGGTCCAGATCAGGCTGAACCAAAAACGGGTTGGCCACAAAACACTCTTTTAGCGTAGAAAATGCATTAATTACACCAGGGTTCCAATTGGCCACGTCTGCCCCTTTCCAGGTCAAATCCGTGAGTGGTTTGGCAATTTCTGAGAAACCCCTGATGAACTTGCGGTAATTAGCAAACCCTAAAAATCTGCAGCGCTTTTAGCGATTTGGGTTGTACCCAAGCTTTAATAGGTTGGATCTTGGCAGGATCCATGTGGAACCCTTTGCCTAAGACCATGTACCCTAAAACCTGTACCTCCTCAGCAAAAAACCCCACATTTTTCTAGTTTAGCAAACAAGAAGTTTTCTCGCAGTCTCTGCAGCACAGAACAAGACGTGTTGAGCGTGCGTCACAGGGTCAGCAGAGAAAATCAAAATGTCATCCAAATACACGACGACATACACCCCACAAATGTCTCTGAAAATATCATTAACGAAGTACTGAAATACAGCAGGTGAATTACTGAGTCCGAACGGCATTACAAGGTACTCAAAGTGGCCAAGGGGTGTATTAAACGCGGTTTTACACTCATCCCCCTCTCTTATGCAGACCAGATTATATGCCCCCCGGAGGTCAAGTTTAGTAAACCAACGGGCTCCCATTAGCTGATTAAAAAGATCAGGGATGAGTGTTAGCGGATACTGGTTCTTCATAGTGATTGCGTTTAATTCCCGGTAAGCAATACAAGGCCTGAGACCCCCATCTTTCTTCTCCACAAAGAAGAATCCAGCCCCAACTGGTGAAATGGACGGTCTAATAAACCCTTTTTTTAAGCTGTCCGCTATATAGTCATTCATGGCCTGATGCTCTGGACCGGAGAGATTAAATATTCTCCCTTTTGGGAGACGGGCATCCGGAATCAGGTCAATAGGACAATCATACTCTCTATGTGGAGGTAATTTCTCAGATTCTACAATAGAAAAAACATCCTCATATTCTCTGAAAGCAAATGGTATGAGGGGGTTTTTAACCTTAACTTGGTTTACTGCTAATGATATGCAGTTATCCTGACACTGCGAACTCCAGCGCGCAACATCACCCAAGTGACAGTCAATGACAGGATTGTGCTGGCGCAACCAAGGCATTCCCAAAATAACTGCAGCAGATAAATTATCCATCACAAAAAATGACATAAGTTCGGTATGTAATGTTCCCACAGACATAGCAGTTTTGGGCGTAACAAATTTAACCCCCTTCTGAATAATAGCTGTGCCATTAATAGCCGTGGTTTTAATAGGGACATTAAGCTTTAACAGCGTTACACCAAGATTCCTAGCAGCCACGGAATCCACAAAATTTCCTTCAGATCCACAATCCACATAAGCTTTTAAACACAGAGATTTCTGACCAAATGAAAGAGAGATGGGTAATAAAACTTTAGCCGCATCTGCGGGCAGTACCTGAGCCCCTGAGCAACCATGGCCCAGAGCTGCCCAGGGGCCGATGTCCCAGGAGTGTGGAGCTCTGATGTTCAGCTTTCCTCCTGAAGTCTCCAGACTGCAGCATGCTTGTGCAGGAAGATGGGAGTAATCTCCAGGCTGTGCACTGAATCAAGTAACAGGTGTTTAGGCCAAAAATCAGCTCAGGCAGGAGAAGAGGGGAGAAAAGAAAAAAAAAAGTTCAGGGAGACTGCTTTTGTATATGTTGTATATATACACAAGAAGCAGTTCTTTTTTTTGTGTGTGTTTGGCCGGATATAATGTGACGTCCGTCCGCGAATCTGGGCTGCAGTAGGGACAGCACCCCGAGAAACTCCGAGACCCTTAACCCCTATACAGGGATCTGGAATAGTAGCAAGGCCCAGGGGGTGGCTGTCTTAGAGGAGCAGTGGACCAGAGCAGGACGGTCGCCAAGGAAAGAGGCAGGGAACCAAAAACATAGACAGAAATCGGAAGAGTAGCGGAGGTACAAAAACGTCAGGCAGTAGAAGAGTCGAATATCCAGGCCAAGGTCACAAACCAGGAGAGTAGCAGAGGTACAAAACAGCAGGCAGTAGAGTGGTCAGAAATCCAGGCTGAGGTCAGAGTCAAACAATAGCAATCACACAGTAGCACACAGGGGAACCAAGAATATATCCGGCGGCTTGCAAGACCAGTCCCAAGGTATTTGAGGGATCAGGTCATCCCTCACAGGTTCCCGGACCAATGATGTCATCAGGACTGCCCCCAGGACCAGGCCAGATGGTGATGCACCAACCCCTTCATGACTGACAGAGGAGCAGAGCCTGCGTCCAGCAAATGCCTGCGCAGGAGCCCCCTCTCTGTTGCCACCATCACTCGGGGGCGAACCACGGCGCCTCCCAGTGGCCGAGGCAGGAACAGCAGGCCCCGAGTCAGACGGCGACGTGACAGTCCGGCGCCTTCTAGTGGCCGAGGCCGGGAGCACAGGCCCCGTGTCTGACGGCGATGTGACAGCAGGGCCCAACTCTGACGGCGACGTGACACACTGTATATAGAAATAAAGGGTAGTGGGCTGGCACTCCGTGCTGTTTCGTGGTGCTCGTGAACGGAAGATACACGTAAAGAAACAGGTCCCGATAGAAAAAAGCCTGAGATGGTCTAACAGGTCTACTTGGATAGTCCACCTATTTCCGACACATCAAGTTCAAGAATCCACTGCTCATATGTTGCATGACATACTTTGTAACCCTTTGACCAATGCCATTGTAACAAAATATTCAGTTATTCACTTAAACTGTCTGTGGAATCATTGTTATGGGTTATAATTGGGATATATATTTTAATGACAATAATAATAAGATTTTTGCAAGATGATTATTGGATGATATCATAAAAAATATACATTGTATATTGATGAACAAATCACTATATAGAATTATCTTGAAAGGACTGAGTTCACATATATTGGATACATGGGGTTTACCTTTGCTGTCTGCTTGCAGACATTCTCTTTACTTTCATAGCCATCAACATTCTATGATCATTCCAAGACCAATAAATAAATCTCACAATAAAGTGATTTTTCCTCACTTTGGCTGCTGTTCCATTAGAGTGCCACTTACTGAAGCATACACGAAGCCCAAAAGCTTTAATACAACTTGGAAAAAGCTTCCGTTGTCAATGACAGCGGGTCTTACTTGTTTGTAGCGTAACCAGCATTAACAATTTGCCGCAAAATGATATGATGGTGTCACATAGCAACTTGATGTTTACAGACACTAAATTGAGGACAGGGAATGTGTTGCTGCACGGCCAAATTTGTTCTTTCTGTGGCCTTTGGGCTCTTTTTTTTATATCTACCGTATTTGTTTTCTTATTGTTCAAGATAAAAAATAAAAAAAAGATAAAAATCAACCAAAAATTACAACAAATGCAGTAAGATGTTTAAATAAAATTGTAATTGTTATAAGGAGATTTCAGTTGGTTTTATTAGATAAATGGGCAAAATGTGATAAAGTATAAAAGCTTAACTTTGATAAATGTTAAAGTTTAAGTTATCAAATAAGAAGATGAGTGTTTATATTGGAAAATGGTACAGAACAGCTTTCTGCCCTTAGCATAAGGCTAGTTTCACATTAGCGCTTTTGAGCGCAGCGACGGCCAGCGCACGGCCGCCGCTAAGCCCCGCCCCCTGCCGCGCCTCCGCCGGTAGCTCCGCCTACCGGCGCATGATGCTGCATGCGTCCTGCGTCCCCTATCTTTATCACTGGGGGCGCAGGCCGTGTGCAGTATGCGTTTGGCGGCGTATGCGTCCTTTTCACGGTGTGCCGAGCGCAACAAAACTGCAGCAGGTTGCGTTTGGCGCTGGTCGGCGCACCATGAAAAGGACGCATGCGCCGCCAAATGCATACTTCGCACGGCCTGCGCCCCCAGTGATAAAGATAGGGGACGCAGGACACATGCAGCGTCATGCGCCGGTAGGCGGAGCTACCGGTGGAAGTGTGGCAGGGGGCGGGGCTTAGCGGCGGCCGTGCGCAGGCCGTCGCTGCGCTCAAAAGCGCTAATGTGAAACTAGCCTTAGTGATGAGCGAACATGCTCGGATAACGGGTTATCTGAGCATGCTTGGGTGTTATCGGAGTATCTTGGGCGTGCTCGGATAATATATTTGAGTCCCTGCGGCTGCAGGTTTTGCAATGGTAGACGGCTGAAACGCATTGCCCGCCTGTTTATCAATCCCCACATGTGTTCAGGCTGTCTACCACTGCAAATCATGCAGCCGCAAGAACTCAAATATATTATCCGAGCACGCCAAAGATACTCGGATAACACCCGAGCGTGACCGGATAACATGTTATGTGAGCACGTTCGCTCATCACTACTTAGCATGCAATGGCTTCTTATTTTCCTACTTTAAGGACGGTTATTCTCTTACAGCACAGATTTGCCGTAATTATATCATGGGTTTTACCAAAGATCCATGGCCGAAATCTAAACCTGAAACTTCCATTTCTTTGTCTGATTGGTCATTGGATCTGCATGAATCTGTGGATTGACAGTTGTATTTTAATCTCTGCCTTTTCATTACTTACAGCCATAAAAGCGGAATCCATGCAAAATTCCCCAGTCACATGCACTGCAGTAAAATGTCGTTCTCTTAGGTTTTAGGTATAGAATTTGTGCAGATTGATATGAATACGTGAACATGGCCTTAAAAAGCATTATGCCACAGTAAACATCAGGGTGTATATATTCCAGAAAACAAGTGTTCTTTTGAGTGTAATAATAGAGAATTTTGAGAAGTTTGAAATTAATAGTAATAATAATTATTTAACTTTTATAGTATCAACATAATTTATCTGCATTTTACAATTATGCTGGAGTCACATACAACGTATAAAAAAGGTCCGTTTGTCACGGACCAGAATCGCACAAATGTTTTTCATGAACAGTGATCCGTATGTCATCCGATTGTAATGCAAGGATGCGATTTTCTCGCATCTAAGCATCCGTGTGACATCTGTATGGCATCTGTATGACGAGATTTTCTCGCCGACTTGCAAAATGGACATATAATAGATCCCAATGATAGGTTAAAACGCAAACAAAAGTATAGATATATGCAGATAGAATACATTATATATATATATATACACAGTATATATATATATACATATATATATATTACACATGTCATTGAGACACATATATATCTAATATATAAAGCTCAATGTGTATGCATGTATGTATGTCCGGGTTCGGCATCTGTACCGTCGCAGCTACAGCCATAAAATTTGGCACGGTCACACGTCTGGACCCCGAGAGCGTCATAGGTTATGTTGTGAGGCGAAATTTTAACCC
Source organism: Dendrobates tinctorius (assembly GCF_039654945.1). Classification (NCBI taxonomy): domain Eukaryota; kingdom Metazoa; phylum Chordata; class Amphibia; order Anura; family Dendrobatidae; genus Dendrobates; species Dendrobates tinctorius. The sequence goes on from NW_027361676.1 coordinate 76,836,379, forward strand.
CGCACGTTCCAATTCACCAAACAATTTGCCCCTATCTACATTATGGGGAAAAAGTGAAAGGAAAAGTGTTGGAGGCAAATTGACAGCTGCCAGATGTGAACAAGGGGGACTTAAAGAATGAGAGCAATGGCGCCAAAGAGTATATACCGTACAGTTGCTAAGGTGGGGCCCTGACATGGGATACTCACCACACATGGGGATATGAACACACACACAAAATGCGCCACACACTACCACGTGCTTCAACACATACACCACCCTCAGCACACATTTCACCACATATACACCAACCTCGCCACATAAAAGTCGAAACACAAAAGTCGCCACTCAAAACTCGACATGCTGTCCCAGAGCTGTTTAAAAGATGAAAAATGAGCTGTGATTGGTTGCTATCAGCAACAGTTTTCTTTGTAGACAGTTGTGGTAACTGAGGCCTATTATTCTTATCATTTCTATGGTGTTATCGTCCTTCTGTAAAGCTGGAAATAACACAATTTATTACCGTGCCAACACAGACCACCCTCTGACACAGACTGCAGGGGGAGCCCAGTATCACACAGGATAGGATTAGATACACGGATCACCAGTCAGTATCACACAGGATAGGATTAGATACACGGCTCAGCAGTCAGTATCACACAGGATAGGATTAGATACACAGCTCAGCAGTCAGTATCACACAGGAGATGATTAGACACACGACTCAGCAGTCAGTATCACACAAGATAGGATTAGATACACAACTCAGCAGTCAGTATCACACAGGAGAGGAATAGATACATGGCTCAGCAGACAGTATCACACAGGATAGGATTAGATACACAGCTCAGCACAAAGTATCACACAGAATAGTATTAGATAGATGGCTCAGCAGACAGTATCACACAGAATAGGATTAGATACACGGATCATCAGTCAGTATCCCACAGGATAGGATTAGATAATGGCTCAGCAGTCAGTATCACACAGGATAGGATTAGATGCACGGCTGAGCAGTCAGTAACACACGATACGATTAGGTACACGGCTCAGCAGTCAGTATCACACAGGATAGGGTTAGATACATGGCTCAGCAGACGGTATCACACAGGATAGGATTAGATATACTGCTCAGCAGTCAGTATCAAACAGGATAAGATTAGATACACGACTCAGCAGTCAGTGTCACACAGGATAGGATTAGATACACAGCTCAGCAGTCAGTATCACACAGGATAGGATTAGATACACAGCTCAGCAGACAGTATCACACAGGATAGGATTAGATACACAGCTCAGCACACAGTATCACACAGATTAGTATTAGATACACGGCTCAGCAGAGAGTATCACACAGAATAGGATTAGATACACGGCTCTGCAGTCAGTATCACACAGGATAGGATAAGATACATGGCTCAGCAGTCAGTATCACACAGGATAGGATTAGATACACAGCTCAGCAATCAGTATCACACAGGATAGGATTAGATACACAGCTCAGCAGTCAGTATCACACAGGATAGGAATAGATACACAGCTCAGCAGACAGTATCACACAGGATAGGATTAGATACACAGCTCAGCACACAGTATCACACAGATTAGTATTAGATACACGGCTCAGCAGACAGTATCACACAGGATAGGATTAGATACACGGCTCAGCAGTCAGTATCACACAGGATAGGATAACATACACGGCTCAGCAGTCAGTATCACACAGGATAGGATTAGATGCATGGCTGAGCAGTCAGCAACACACGATACGATTAGGTACATGGCTCAGCAGACGGTATCACACAAGATAGGATTAGATACACTGTTCAGCAGTTAGTAACACAAGATAGGATTAGATACACAGCTCAGCAGAAAGTATCACACAGGAGAGGATTAGGTACACAGCTCAGCAGACATTATCACACAGGATAGGGATAGATACACAGCTCAGAAACAGGATGTGCCAAAGGAGAGGACATTTTCGTTCCAAGAATTCCACTCATTCCATCTGATTTGTTTTTTGATTTTTAACGCCTCCAGTTTCCAGTTCAACTGCTATTTGCAATGTCCATTAACAATGCTTAGGGACAGTTCTTGAAAGTAGTAGGGATCGATTTGCAATCTCCATGCTTTTCTCATGGTCAACTTTGTGTGGTCTGTTCAAGAGTTGGAACTGCCAAAAATCTGTTCATCTTTGCACCGAAAGGAAAAACCAAAAATCTTGAATGAGTTGAAAATAAAATACTATCAATACTTGGGTAATCGTTTAGTTAATTTGTGTTGCAAATCTGTATTGTTGAATATATGATGTGAAATGTTTTTATGTACAATATAATCATTATAATTTGTTAAAACTAACCACAGTTGGTTACTATGCCCAGGCAACGCTAGTATATATATATTTCATAGAGTTCTACATAGCATAATAGCCGCTAAATGAATTGCCGGCTTCTGTAAAATCATTACAGAACCCGACATGAAATGACACATGGTTTACATACAGTAAACCGTTTAATTTCAGGGAGAGAGTGGCAGCGCTGTATGGAGCAGTGTCTGCAAGGGCCTGCAGCGCTAAGAGGCCGCTGAAACAATCCAGGGTGCCTCCTCTCACGGCAGCACCCTGGATTGATTCAGCGGCCTCTTAGCGCTGCAGCCCCTTGCAGACACTGCTCCATACAGCGCTGCCACTCTCTCCCTAAGGCCTGCTTCATCCAGTCATATTGTATCCAGCTCCTTTGAAAGACTCGAGTTCCAGTCATTACAAAATAAACAGGATTTCATTCCTGCCTTAGGATATCTTTTACCCTACTGTATCTCTTACAGTCTACTCTAAAGAAACAAAAAGACCTTTCTGATGAAGGTCCGTTGTTGGACCGAAAACGTTCATATGATATGAGTCTATTTTTGTCTGGATACGCAATAAAGATAAAATTGCTTCTCCGATTTTGAGTGCCAAGTATTTTTGTATATGTCTATGGGTTGGAAACCTTACTTGAGCACCAATTCTCCTCTGTTTTTCTCTGGAGTGCCGTTTTTTTTGTATACTGGATTGCAGTGGGGGACCTGACTGAACGGCAGAGAAATATGAATACTGTTGGTTTTTTATTTTATTTTTTTTATTGGAGAACAAGGGATTCAGTTGGATTGGTAGCTTAATAAATTTGGTCAAAAACATTGTGTAATTATTTCATTAAAAGAATTTTTAATTACTGTGTGTGTGTCTTTTTTTAACCCTTTACTACTATAGGATTAATAATGGATAGTTGTCTTATTGACACCTCTCCATTATTAACCCGGCTAAATGTCACCTTTCAACAGCAAGGTGACATTAACCCCTTATTAACCCATAAGCCACCGCTAAAGGCAATGGGCATAGATAGGCTAAGTGCCGGAATTAGCGCCTCTTATAGATGCGCCTTTTCTGGGGTGGCTGGGGGCAGATATTTTTAGCCAGGGGGGTCAATAACCATGGTCCCTTCCTATGCTATTAATATCTGTCCTCAGTCACTGGCTTTCCCTCTCTGGTGGAGAAAATTGTGCGGGAGCCCACTCAATTTTTTTCCGTGATTATAGCCTTAAATTTAATCCTTAGAATTCCAAATATTTCCTAATACAACTAATAAATTTAATAAACACTGACATATATAGATCGTTTTGATATGACATGGTTTACTATATGTAAACCCTGTGTCATATCATGTTGGGTTCTGTAATGATTTAACAGAAGCCGGCAATTGATTTAGCGGCTATTATGCTATGTAGAACTCTATGAAATATAAATATATGTGTCTCAATGACATGTGTATATATATATACTGTATATATATATATACAGTATATATATATATGTATTCTACGTATTGTAGGGATTCGACGCGCTCAAGTGCAGCGGGAGACAATCATGAGACAGGTTCTTCCCAAAGTTCATGAGGTTTATTTGCTCCATAAACCATAAATCTGCATATCACCAAAATAGCCTCTAGCTTAGGCAAAAAAGAACATAAACGTCCGTGGCTTCAGACTCGGGCCGAGAGTCTCAGCACATGCTGGGAGGTATAGTCCTCCCCATATACAACTAATATACCCAGGCCAGGGCAATGTCCAGAGCAGCGCTCCATCTGCAGCCGCAGACACAGGAAGGCTTCTCCTTCCTTAGAACACAGACCACTTTCTGTAGGGTCCCACCTGGACACATGGAAGTCTGTCCACACTCTGACAGACTCCCTCACACTCCCACAGGTGCTAAAACACCTCAATTACATAGCCCTGTAACCACACCCACAGGTGATCACATGGCTATGACCTCACTAAAGGTTCTATTGCACACAGACACACACAGGCTTCCCTGACACACTGTAACAGAAATATCAGCAGTACCTCTGCTGATCAATACTCGAGCCTGCATCCCAAGGCCACCCACCATGAGACACATAATGGTTATTTAGGACCCTGCTCCTGTTACCACACTGAATGTGCCTGTACACCCGTCCTGGGACACCCACACAGCGCCCCCTAGTGGACATAGTGGTCACTACACCACATACCTCCCCCCTCTGTTCAAACTTGTGGGGTTGAACACATGACATCACCCAGGGATCTTGAGACCGGGCACCCATGTCACCTTGCTCTACAAGTCGAGAGGACCATCTCCTTCTGTTTCGGTAGTCATACTGCATCATATTTACGTTAGGCCTCCCCCGCCCCCAGCGGTCAGTATCTCGGCCTTAGGCTTTGGCCTTCCCGTCAACGTCCGTCAGTGTGACCAGACACTCTTTAGTCTCCACCTGTCTGCAGAGCGCTCCGTCACCTGACCTTTCTCTCACTGGCCGTCTCTCCCAGTTCGTATGGTCATGAGTCCCACGTCCAGTTGGGCTAACTGGCTGGTCTGAGTCTGACCCTCTGTCGCTATGTCCACCACCGGGTCTCGTGCCTATGTTACTAAGACTAGAACGGCCACTTGCGGACTCTCGACGTTCTTGCCTTCGACTACCTGTCCTTTCATTCCTTGGAGGATCCCTTCGGGTCCTTACACCTTGGGTTGGAGGTGGACGCCACCTGACGTTCTGTATCTGCTTATTCATCTGCAGCCGATCCTGTCTTAGCTGCTCAATCTCCTTCAGGTGCGCTATCCGATATTTCAGGAGCATGCGGAGGTTCCCAATGCTTTCCACCGAACCAACCACAATGACCGGAACCATGTCATCTTCAACAGCGATTTGGTTTTCACCAGCAGGTGGGATCCTCACTCTCTTCACACTGGACCGATTCACCATCTCCTGCATCACCTTTCCAAGTCTGCCAACGACTTTCCCCACCAGATTTCTGGGTACCGGAATTATGTCTTCCACAAAGCCCAGCCGACTTTGAGCTTCCCTTGCAAGCTCCAGACGTCGAGCGGCTTTCCTATTACACTCCACGAGCATCTGTTTCGTGCGGAGACATTGTAGGAGCATCTCCTTCAGGACAGCCACCCTTCTCTCTGTGTCTTCCGTTTCTGCCAGTATCACCAACTGGTTTGTTTCTGGTGCCCAGCTCACACTATAGGCCTTTACTGCCTTTTTAAAGGTCTCATGCACACCTTCGCTGGCACATGCTTCTCGCACGTCTTCGGGTACCTCCATCACGCCCTTGAAGGTCATGGACTTGCTCTCATCCTGGACAGATGGCTCTGGGTTCCCCACGGACACTTCCCTCAAGGTATCTGCCAAGACCGGGTGACTGTCTTGTGCAGCCCTTGGCTCACCATCTTCCTGAGATTTACAGTCTTCAGGACCCTTTTCCAAGATGGGCTTTGGCAGTTCTGCCTTGCTATCAGTCGGGCATGGCCGCTGTACGTCTTTGCCCATCCACTTCTTCTCCCGTAGAAGACCTTTTACTACTCCACTGAGTTCTTGCAGAACTTTATCTCGCTCCTCTGCCAGGTAGCGACGCTGATCCTCTCTCCTGAGAATCTCCTGTTGATGCTTCTCTTGGGCCTCTCTGAGCACCTCCATATCTTCCAACAGGGTCTTGTTCATGGTTTTACATGCTGACAGGTGACCTCTGAGCTCAGAGACTTCCTTCTCCAGTTCATCTACTCTGTGCTCAGCTGCTTGCCTTAGGACTCTTTCCCGTTCGACATGTTCTGTTACAGTCTCCTTTATCAGCTGTATCTCACGATCTTGTTCTCTTTTGGCAAGCACGTGTCTCACCACTACCTCTTTAAGTATATCGTCAAAGGGTACCACTGGGTCAGTCACACCAGTCGAGTGAACCCTCCAGTTACCGTCCAGCACCAATGTGTCTAGTCCAGTCGTCTCATCTCCCAGCCCACCATCTGTCTTATCATGAGACGTGAGGTCCATAAGTTGGGCAGATGTCCTTCTTCCGGTCAGTTCTACCTCTGACCTGTCCATGTCAGGAGCCGTCACTGTCTCAGTGTCCGCTGGCCCCACAGTCGAAGCATCTCCATCGTCCGACCAAACGTCATCAAACAAAACAAAGTCCCGGCCCCTCTCCCAGGCATAGACCAAGTCCCTTGGTATTCCTCTACCTTGGCACTCACCACCTTTAGTCCCCTCAAACACTACTCTGTCTACGGCGTAGTTCACCTTGACCCCGTGTTTACAGCGAACCCTGACGTTTTTCTCGGTCAGAGAGAAAACGAGAGGCGTTCCTGTCAGAGTCACCTGACTCTCTGAGTCCAGCCGACCAAAGGCTCCTTCCCGGTGCAGCATCACTGTACACATCTGTGGCCCGTCATTACTACCCGGAAAGGATATTCCACATTCTGAAAAAGACCTGCAGATACACTGCGGTACTCCAAACATACCCACTGAGTCACCCAGTGCTGTCATTTCTTCAAACTTGGCCCCTTTCGCTCACAAGCAGCTGCTGGTGTCTCTGCAGCTCCTGCAGCGCCGTCTTCGTGGACGTGCCGATCCACCGGAAGCCGCTTGTCACCCTCAAAGATAAAAAAAACACTAAAGCGCGCCCATAGGGCCTTACCAATGCAGGTATAATGGTTTATGAAGCAATAATACAGAGTACTCACCCTTAATAGTTGTGTAAAGCCACAACTACTGTATCCGCTTAGTCAGATGCAATACAGCTGCAGCAGGATGGTGTAGGCAGACAGCATCTGCTACCAATGCTCAGAGAGGAAAAACACCAGGTCCCTGTGCTGCGAGACCTTCGTGACCCCACTGAACCACAGCAAGCACCGTCTCCGCCTGAGACCGTCCAACACACAGGGCGCACCGGGTGCTATTCAGGGAGCAGCCCTCCTCCCAGGGTTTCCCAACACACCGGTCTCACCAGGTCCAGGGGCTCAGCGGGTGCTCTTCAGGACATCCGTCTCCGCCTGAGACTGCCCAACACACGCCTCACCAGGTCCAAGGTCATACCACGTGCTTCAGGGCTCTTCCCAACACTGACCCTCCAGGTACACAGTCTCTCACTAACCCTGGTCAGTGCAACACAGACTCCTGTCTGTTACTTACTGGTGTCAGCCCCACAGGTTCCTGGATGCCTCTTCTCCTCAGAGGTATCTCACAAATATTAATACAGTCACTTTCTCTGACCTCGGTCAGTATTACTCACGGTTGTCAGACCGTCTGCTCTCCTGGCTCAGAATCTCCAGCACTGCCACACGTGCTTCTGGGAATCGCTGCCCGCATTCTCCACCAATTGTAGGGATTCGACTCGCTCAAGTGCAGCGGGAGACAATCATGAGACAGGTTCTTCCCAAAGTTCATGAGGTTTATTTGCTCCATAAACCATAAATCTGCATATCACCAAAATAGCCTCTAGCTTAGGCAAAAAAGAACATAAACGTCCGTGGCTTCAGACTCGGGCCGAGAGTCTCAGCACATGCTGGGAGGTGTAGTCCTCCCCATATACAACTAATATACCCAGGCCAGGGCAATGTCCAGAGCAGCGCTCCATCTGCAGCCGCAGACACAGGAAGGCTTCTCCTTCCTTAGAACACAGACCACTTTCTGTAGGGTCCCACCTGGACACATGGAAGTCTGTCCACACTCTGACAGACTCCCTCACACTCCCACAGGTGCTAAAACACCTCAATTACATAGCCCTGTAACCACACCCACAGGTGATCACATGGCTATGACTTCACTAAAGGTTCTATTGCACACAGACACACACAGGCTTCCCTGACACACTGTAACAGAAATATCAGCAGTACCTCTGCTGATCAATACTCGAGCCTGCATCCCAAGACCACCCACCTTGAGACACATAATGGTTATTTAGGACCCTGCTCCTGTTACCACACTGAATGTGCCTGTACACCCGGTCCTGGGACACCCACACAGCGCCCCCTAGCGGACATAGTGGTCACTACACCACAGTGGATATATCTATTCTTTCTATTCTTTATTAAACCCGTCAGTGTGATTTTACTGTATCACGCACTGAATTACTGGCTTTTGTAAAGGACACCGGTGCGTATTTTTTGCAAGTCACACGTATGCTCCGTGTGTAATCCGTTTTTTTCTTGCACCCATAGACTTGCATTGGTGAGTCTCAGGCATAATACGGTGCAATTCGCAGCATGCTGCGATTTCCTCCGCAAGTATAATATGGGCGAGAAAAAAGATCGGATGATGGGAGATGCCTCATAGATTAACATTGGGACAAGTGCTATGCGATTTCTTTCTCGCATAGCACTCGTCCATATTTCTCGCTAGTGTAACTCTGGCCTTAGGAGGATAAAGGTACATATGATATCAGACAATACAGACTAACACAACATTTAATTCAATAAAAAGCTGGAAGGAAAGTAAAAGCGCAATAGGGTCTTATCTGGGTATTAAGAGATACCTCTAATCAGATTTTACTCACTAGATAGAGCCCAAACACAGGATCATAGAAATATTAGCTGCTGCAGATCCACCGGTCTCATGTTTAATTCAAACAATAAGATTGAGGGACCTGCTCACAAGCTTACAATTTACAGTATGAGTGCTATGATTTTAAGATCCAGTAGTAAGTTCATTAATGGCTTGCTCTGAGAATAGAACATGAATTGAAAGCTTGAAAGTTCCAGATGACCCCATAAAATGAGAAAACTAAATATATCACATGATTCCTATATGCAAAATATGCAGCTTTCAAGAAACATTTCCTAAGATACATAAAATATTACAGGGAATCTGTCACCCATTTTTAGTGATATCATGTAAAGATATCAGCCATTTGTGTGTCCCATAAGCATTCTATTAGGACTTTTGATTCCCCCTGACCCCACACCTTTGATGCATAAATACCTTTTTTATCTTGGTGGAGATGTATGGAAATCGCCGTGGTCCGGTCCGATGGGCAGGGCTTATTCGCCTTCTCCCCCCCTCCTCGGCTTGCTGAACGTAATCTTCATCTGTGAATATCACAGATGCCGTAGGTTTTTGCGCTTGCACATTGAAAAGGCCTCCGGCGCTTGCGCAGTATGCTTTGCCCAACTGTGGGCAAAGCATATAATCGGTACAGCGCATTGCGCCGGTATTTTTCAGCGCGGTCTATGGCCAGGAAGTGTGTCCTGCATGTGAAGACTTCTGGGGCATAGACCGCGCTGAAAAATACTGGAGCATGCGCAGTACCGCTTATATGCTTTGCCAACAGTTGGGCAAAGCATACTGCGCAACCACTGGAGGCCTTTTCAATGCGCAAGCATGGAAAACTACTGCATCTGTGATATTCACAGATGAAGATTACGTTCAGCTAGCCGAGGAGGGGGAAGAAGACGAATAAGCACCGCCCATCGGACTGGACCGCGGCGATTTCCATACATCTCCACCAAGATAAAAAAGGTATTTATGTATCAAAGGTGCGAGGTAGGGGGGAATCAAAAGTCCTAATAGAATCCCAATGGGACGCACAATTGGGTGATATCTTTACATGATATCACTAAAAATGGGTGACAGATTCCCTTTAAATGCTTTCGTGTGTAAAAATAGCTTCCCCAGTCCCACTATCAGGAGCTCTGTGGAACGCTCGCTCTGTCTGCAACAAACTTTCTTTCATCCATGATCTTTTTATTACTAACAAACTTTCCTTCCTCGCCATCACCGAAACCTGGCTCACCTCCTCTGACACAGCCTCTCCTGCTGCACTCTCATATGGTCGATTCCACCTTTCCCACACCCACCGCCCCAGCTGCAAGCATGGTGGAGGAGTTGGTTTTCTCCTGTCAGATAACTGCTCCTTCACCCCAATCCAACTGCCGCCCTCTGTTACCCTCCCTTCCTTCGAGATGCACTCTGTGCGCATCTACTCCCCCTCCAACCTCCAACTAGCTGTCATATACCGCCCTCCAGCATCAGCCACCACCTTCTTTGACCACTTCACCACCTGGCTACTTCATTTCCTTTCCACTGATATCCCCACTATCATCTTGGGTGACTTCAACATCCCCATTGACACTTCCCTCTCAGCTGCCAATACACTTCTATCTCTCACTTCCTCCTTCGGCCTCACTCAATGGTTTTCTGCAGCCACTCACAAAGATGGCCACACACTAGACCTCATCTTCACCCACCTCTGCTCCCTATCTAGCCTCTCTAACTCACCTCTTCCTCTCTCTGACCACATCCTACTTACATTATCTTCCCTCTCCTCCTCAGGTCCACAATCTTCACCTCAAAAACTCGCACACCCTCGCAGAAATCTTCAACACCTCAATCTACACTCACTGTCTGAATCCCTCCTTCCTCTTACAGACATAAGTTCCCTACACAATGTGGATGCCACTGCCGCTCTATATAACACCAAATAGCTGTAGCTTTGGAATCAGTTGCCCCTCTCAAACATACCAAAACTCGCAAAATCAACAGACAGCCCTGGCACACCAGTCTGACCAAAGAACTGAGGCGGGCTTCCAGGGCTGCTGAGTGGAGATGGAAAAAATCCCACTCCAATGAGGACTTCATCACATTCAAACAGTCCCTCACTACTTTCAAGGCCACACTCGCTGCAGCAAAACAAACCTACTTCTCATCTCTCATATCCTCCCTGTCTCACAACCCTAAACAGTTATTCAACACCTTCAATTCTCTCCTCCGCCTCCCAGCACCTCCTCCCTCTCCACTCATCTCAGCTGAAGACTTTGCATCATTTTTCAAGGAGAAGATTGATAACATCAGAGACAGTTTTGGTCAACAACCCCCAGTGCCCTTCCTCCTACCTGCCCTGCCCCAAAAAAACAACTTCTCCACCATTACAGAAGATCGACTCTCCACTCTACTCTCAAGATCACATCTCACTACCTGTGCACTTGATCCGATCCCATCCCACTTCATCCCAAACCTCACCACAGTCTTCATCCCAACCCTAACCCATCTCTTCAACCTATCACTAACAACTGGTGTTTTCCCCTCAAGCTTTAAACATGCCTCAATCACACCTATCCTCAAAAAGCCCTCTCTTGACCCATCCTCTGTATCTAGCTATCGCCCTATATCACTTCTCCCCTATGCCTCCAAACTACTGGAACAACACGTCCATCTTGAAATATCCTCCCACCTCTTTTCTCGCTCCCTCCTTGACCACTTGCAATCCGGCTTCCGGACACACCACTCCACTGAAACTGCCCTAACTAAGGTCACCAATGACCTACTAGCCACCAAGGCCAAGCGACACTACTCTGTCCTCCTCCTCCTGGACCTGTCCTCTGCCTTTGACACAGTGGACCATTCCCTATTACTACACACCCTCCCATCTCTTGGTATCACAGACTTGGCCCTATCTTGGATTGCGTCATACCTAGCAGACCGGACATTCAGCGTTTCCCATTCGCATACCACCTCCTCACCGCGCCCCCTATCCATCGGAGTCCCGCAAGGTTCAGTCCTAGGACCCCTGCTCTTCTCCATTTACACCTTCGGCCTCGGTCAGCTCATAGAATCTCATGGCTTTTAGTATCATCTCTATGCTGATGACACGCAGATCTACATCTCTGGACCAGATATCACCTCCCTACTAAACAGAATCCCTCAATGTCTGTCTGCTATTTCATCCTTCTTCTCCGCTAGATTTCTAAAACTTAATATGGACAAAACAGAATTAATCATCTTTCGCCCATCTCACGTGACCCCCCCAACAGACCTATCCAGTAATGTAAATGGCTGCCCACTCTCTCCAGTCCCACAAGCTCGCTGCCTCAGGGTTATCCTTGACACTGACCTCTCTTTCAAACCACATATCCAAGCCCTTTCCGCTTCCTGCCGACTTCAACTCAAAAATATTTCATGGATCCGTACATTCCTCAACCAAGAATCTGCAAAAACCCTAGTCCATGCCCTCATCATCTCCCGCCTTGACTACTACAACCTCCTACTCTGTGGTCTCCCCTCTAACAATCTCGCACCCCTCCAATCTATTCTTAACTCTGCTGCCCGACTAATCCACCTGTCCCCCCGCTATTCCCCGGCCTCTCCCCTCTGTCAATCCCTGCACTGTCTCCCCATTACCCAAAGACTCCAGTTCAAAACCCTAACCATGACATACAGAGCCATCCACAACCTGAGTCCTCCGTACATCTGTGACCTAGTCTCCCGGTACTTACCTGCACGAAACCTCCGATCCTCACAAGATCTCCTTCTGTACTCCCCTCTTATCTCCTCTTCTCACAATCACATACAAGATTTCTCCTGCCCATCCCCTCTACTCTGGAACTCTCTACCACAACATATCAGACTCTCACCTACCATGGAAACCTTCAAAAAGAACTTGAAGACCTACCTCTTCCGACAAGCCTACAACTTGCAGTAACCACCGATCCACCAAACCGCTGCACGACCAGCTCTACCCTCGCCTACTGTATCCTCACCCATTACATGTAGATTGTGAGTCCTCGCGGGCAGGGTCCTCTCTCATCCTGTACCAGTCGTGACTTGTATTGTTTAAGATTACTGTACTTGTATGTATTATGTATACCCCTCCTCACATGTAAAGCGCCATGGAATAAATGGCGCTATAATAATAAATAATAATAATAAATTATTAATTCAATAAATAGAACTTGTGCATTTGGAAAAAATGGTAGCATATAAAAATGATAAGATGCCTACATTTATGGTAAATTGGAGAGCTTGGCTAGATTATCCTGAGAATATAACTAAGCTCTGACTTTGATATATTTTCCTGGTTGTTTGGATATTTTGCAATGTATTATTTAGTCCTATATGTTATGTTATTCTTTTACAATGTACATTCTGATGAGTTTATTTGTGTTGTGTAAACATTTGGATGTTGTTATTCTTTAAAAAAAAACAAATAAAAAGATAATGTTTAAAAAAAACATTCAGTGCTTTTTTCTCATTTACCCTTTTGCCTGAATAGGAGTTCTGTCTGTAAAATGATTCAGAGTTGGACGTCTCCGTTTTTTAATAAGGCCCATTGGTCAGAGAAAAGGCCCAGACATGTGAAAAGCCTCACTAAATATATGTTAGCGTGCTGTCAGTGAAAAAAGTGACAGCTCACAGACATAGAAATAAAGCATTAGAGATAAAAGCAGTGAGGAGTCAAAGAATCATAGAATCATAGAATCATAGAATGGTAGAGTTGGAAGGGACCTCCTGGGTCATCTGGTCCAACTCCCTGCTCAAAGCAGGATTCTCTAAATCATCCCAGACAGATGTCTGTCCAGCCTCTGTTTGAAGACTTCCATGGAAGGAGAACTCACCACCTCCCGTGGCAGCCTGTTCCACTCATTGATCACCCTAACTGTCAAAAAGTTTTTTCTAATATCTAATCTGTGTCTCTTCCCATTCAGTTTCATCCCATTGCTTCTAGTCTTTCCTTGTGCAAATAAGAATAAAGATGACCCTTCTACAATGTGGCAGCCCTTGAGATATTTGTAGACAGCTATTAAGTCTCCTGTCATTCTTCTTTTTTGCAAGCTAAACATTCCCAAATCCTGTAACCGTTCCTTATAGGACATAGTTTGCAGACCGGTCACTATTCTGCTCGCTCTTCTCTGAACTTGTTCCAGTTAGTTGATGTCTTTTTTAAAATGTGGTGCCCAAAACTGGATAAAGTATTCAAGATGAGGTCTGACCAAAGAGGAGTAGAGAGCAATAATGACTTCACATGATCTAGACTGTATGCTTCTGTTAATACATCCTAGAATTGCATTTGCCTTTTTTGCTGCTGCTTCACACTGTCGACTCACATTCAGTTTATGATCTATTAGTATACACAAGTATTTTTCACATGTGCTGTTGCTTAGCCCTATTCCTCCTATTCTGTATATGTTTTTTCATTTTTATTGTCCAGATGTAATACTTTGCAGTTTATTTATATCTTTTTGAATCCTCTCTCTCTTCTCTAGTATTAACTATCCCTCCTAGCTTTGTGTCATCAGCATATTTAATCAGTGTGCCCTAAATTCCTTCATCTAAATCATTGAAAAAGATGTTGAACAATGCAAGGCCCAGGACAGAACCCTGTGGTACCCCACTTGAGACATTCTTCAAACTGGATGTGCAGCCATTTACAACCACTCTTTGGGTCTGATCACTAAGCCAGTAATGAATCCACCTAACAGTTGACTTGTCCTTTCCATACTTAGTCATTTTTTTCATTAAGGATGGTGTGAGATACTTTGTCAAATGCTTTGCTGAAGTCAAGATATATTATACCTACAGCATTTCCCTGATCCACCCAGTCAGTGATTCTAACATAGAAGGAAATTAAGTTAGTCTGACATAAAAACCCATGCTGACTCTGGTTAATCACTTCATTCTTATCCAGGTACTTACATACATGTTGTTTAATAATTTTTTCAAAGATCTTTCCTGGTATAGAAGTCAGACTCATCAGCCTATAGTTCCCTGGGTCCACCTTCTTCCCCTTTTTGAAGAGAGGAACAATATTTGCTCTTCTCCATGAGAAACTAGGTCTGAGCTGAAAAAGTAAATGAATGTGTACGCAAAATGTAAATGCATATAAACACATGACCTTTACACAGAAAAAAAACAAATTTCCTAAAATAAAAATGTAAAAAATTAATTGCAAAAATTGCATGAAGGTAGTAATAATAAGGGTATTTAGTAAACATAATTTTGATCAAAAGAATGTAAAATTCATCCCGCCACATCAAGGCAACCCTTATGGGACAGTCCTAACTCTTGTATTTAAAACCTTTCCACTTGTCAAGTGACATAAATGTGGACAAGGACAGAGAGACTGAACCACCAGTAAAAGCATAGGCCAAACAGGATGGATTTCCCAAATCAAAAACAGGGCGGTCACACCCTTATATGCACAGAATGCACATTGAACTAAATGAGAAACTAGGTCTGAGCGGAAAAAAGCTCTTCTCCAGTCTTCTGCGACTTGTCCTGTTCTTCAAGAATTTGCAAAGATTATGGAGAGTGGTTCAAAAATTTCTTCTGCTATCTCCTTTATTACTCTGAGATGTAATCCATCTGGACCTGGAGACTGGAATTCATTTATGTTAGCTAACTATTTTTCTGCTTATAGATATCTTGGATTCTTCTGTTCCTTTAACAGGACAGTGAGGATCAGTTGATCTTACATTTCCTTTCTTAGAGAAAACAGATGCAAAATAGGAATTTAAAAGTTCAGCCTCAACATCCTTTTTTACCATTTCATCATTTTCATCCTGTGAAAATCCTATAGCATGTTTGCCTTTTTTTAACATTTGACATATCCCCAAAATCATTTTTTATTGCTTTTGATGTCTTTTGCAAGGCTTAATTCATTGTCAGCTTTTGCTAATCTGATTCGTGCCCTGCAGGTTCTGCAGACAGCATTATATTCTTCTTTAGATATGCTTCCCTCTTTGCATTTGATAAACATTTCTTTCTTCCTTTTTAGGATGTGTTTAAGTTCTGTGTTCATCCATCCTGGTTTCCTTAAATGCTTCCTGTTCTTCCCTCTTTTTGGAATTGTTAACGATTGTGCTTTGAGAATCTCATTTTTCAAGATTTCCCATCTTTCCTGGACATTTTTGTCCTTAAGGATATTCGGCCATTGGATCCCTCCGATTCTCTTTCTGAGTCCCTTATGAAAAAGTACACAGCAGGTCAGAGTGGGGATTTTGGGGCAAGCATCTAAGTTTACAGGAAGGATAGATTATACATTCTGAACCTGAACAGAATCTGGATGTGAAGGTTTATACAAACGAAGCAGTTTGAATGGGGCAAATCTCACAAAGCTGTGTATAATTACTGGGAGGAGCCCATGGCAGACTGCAGACAAGTGGGAAATTACACACTCCTCATCATTAGTATAAGTCAGCAAATGGGAAAAAAGATTTTTTTCTTCTTTATTTTTGTATTCAGTACAAATAGGGTGTGGCCCCCTTTTCACTGAGCTGGGCAGTTCATATATAGTCTTCCAAAGCTTGGGACCTGGAGACTCTCTGCCACAGTTCACACTAAGTAGATTTTAACATAAGAGAGTGTAGTTACTGTCCCTATTGGGTATACCTTATTGCGGTGGGACAGCTTTATGTTTTTTTAATCAAAAAACAGTGTTTACTAAATATCCTATGTTAATTATTTAATGCTCTTGCTTTTTTACTTACTTATTTTCATTAGGGTATATGCACACATTGTCTTTTTTGGTTTTGCTTGTTTCTATGGCCATTATGAACATGCCTTTACATCATGCATGTTTTTTAAGTCATACTCTGGCTCAGTTTTCTGTTTTTTTCTTCAGTATTTTTGTATTCAGTACAAATAGGGTGTGGCCCCCTTTCACTGAGCTGGGCAGTTCATATATAGTCCTTCCAAAGCTGGAATGCCTTTACATCATGCATGTTTTCAAGTCATACTCCGGCTCAGTTTTCTGGTTTTTTTTTTCTTTAAAAAAAAAAGTGCAAGCAGTTCAAGTGATTCACTATGCGTGCAGTAACCTCTTCTCTTTCCCCTCACATATTGGCTGACCCCTTACACACCCCTCAGTTATTACTACCATACAGGAGTTGGCTCCTCCCACTCTCATGTGACTCTTACAGCTGCCATCATTGGCTGACTGCAGAGGGGAGTTTGTTCCAGAATCTACTGCATTTCAAGCAGAGCTGGGTCACATGATCCAACCTCTATGAGGAAGATTAACCCTTTTAGTGCTGTCTGTCAGCAGGCCTCACAATTTCTTACAACATACAGTATTTGCAAGGAACATACTATACATCCGGTATCCCATGGAAATGGCCACTTTGTGGAATACCAAAATAGGAACACATTTTTATGTACAGAGTAAATTAAAGGTTTTATTTTCTTAGGAGTACATTACAATCTAACATCATGACATCATAAGTGACACCATAACTGTCCCACAATAGACATTACCAAATTCATTAATAGTGATTGCACATGATGTAAATCTGCTTTTCTATACACGTAGTAATAAATGTTTAGGCTAATCATAAATTTCTTTTTGTGCATGCAAAATTGTTTTCAGTCATACCTGCCATTTCATACTGAGAAAAATGTGTAGGCGTGTATGGGAAGAATGTGTATAATTTCCAGATCCATATGAATAGTATTTGAGCATGTTTAATAAAATATGCTACCTTTAAAATGCAAAACAAACTGAAAATGCATGGTTAGATCAATAGAGTATAATTAGAAAACTGGAACAGTAGAAATGGTGAAGATAAGCTTCTTTACTCACTAACTTTACGTCTCTATGAACAAAAGTATTCCGACAAGTAAATACTGCGTGAGCTTTTATGACATCCCATTCTAAATCCACAGGCATTCGTAGGGAATTGGTCTCATACCTCTTTGCAGATAAAGTTTTGAGTGTCTCTGTGGGAACTGTTGCCAGTTCATCCCAAGCATGACTTTTGGATATGGGACAGACCCCACTCCTTCTTAAAACCACCATAACTACAGTAAACCTAGGCACTAGAATAAACACACAAAACACATTTTGGTTGTCAAAATGGCCACAGCTTTTATTTAAATTATAGGAATAAATAATCACAGTAGGAGTCAGGTACATTGGGATTCCCAAGTACTGTGATATCTCCAGCACCAGGACAGACAGCCATAAAGGGGCGGCACACACTAGCTTGCCATTCAAGCAGAGCCAGTAAACTTTCAGGGCACCAATGACCCTATTATCCTCTCTCCTGTGCTTAACCACTGTGCCCGCCCCTGATTGACCTTACCATTACAACGTCCTTGCGTCTGTCCACCAAAGCCGAGCCTGCTCACCACGAGGTTTTAAATCCTATATTAGTTAAAAATGAGTCCACCTTAACTAGTCGCCTTTGACGGGTTATAAAATCCAAGTCATATTTGTCACCTTTTTTTTAAATAAATCATTTTTGTAAATTTAAAAACAAGACGTCCCTGCAAAAGTATTAAGGGGACTAAACTTGGCAAACCTCCGACTCACAAAGAGTCATCTTACAGCGCTCAGGAAAGGAAAAACTCCTTGTGGAGGAAACCTCTAGGGAACCATGGCTGAAGGATTGCCCTTCCCTTGGGCTTAGAAGGTTAATGCTAATGATAACGCTTTATAGCCAATATAAAATTGAACCTGGTACAAGATATACAATGGTAAATTCAAAGCTACAATAAAGCATTCATCATTATACTAGCATTATAAAATGTTTTAGGACAGAGATTATAAACAGGGCGGGAGGGCGGGTAATGTTTCCTCCAGTTTATCCAGTGAGAGAAAGAGGAAGAGAGCCAGAGTTATCTCCCCTATGTAAGCCCCGCCCTCCTCACAGCAATACACTAGGCACAAACATACTAAGCTCCTTCCTCTTAAAGCAACATCACTCTTGTTTAAAATCTACACCGCTATACAAACAAAGCTGCAGGAATTAAAGGTCCACCCCTCCCAAAGACATGTCCTCCTCCACCTAGACTCTGGTGGTTTCTTTTATGAGGTCAGACAAAGGTACTGGACAAAGGGTTTGCAGTGTTTTTACTAGATTATCAATAGATTTATGTTGGGATAAATGTCAGGGTTTGCTGTTGGCTAGTCATAATCATCCACAACTAACTCACCCAACCATGGTTGTAAGGACCTTGTTTTGTGAACTGGGCCTTCCCCAAGCTGTTACCATCAAGTAGAGTTGAGCGAAACGGGTCGAAAAATTTCAAAAGTCGCCGACTTTTGGCAAAGTCGGGTTTCATGAAACGAAACCCGACCCTAGGATGAGGTCGGCCACGAGGTCGGCGACTTACGCGCCAAAGTCGCGTTTCAAAAGTTTGTTTTGCGCTCTTTTTCAGCCAATCAGGATCCACGGACACTGTGGGCAACGTGATGACATAGGCAGGGGTCACCACCATCTTTCAGAAGGGCATGCAAGTGATTGGCTTGCTTTGGTGGGCGTCACAGGGGGTATAAAAGGGCGTGCACGCCGACCGCCATCTTACTTCTGCCGATCTCAGTATAGGGAGAGGTTGCTGCTGATTCTGTAGGGAGAGCGTTAGGCAGGGAAGAAGACAAAAAAACTGCTTCTGCTGCTAGCGATTTGGCCTGCACAACACACCAGTCACTGTGTGTGCAGGGCAAGGGGAGGCTATATAGTGGTGTATCAGTGGTGTTGGTTGTTGGGCTGCCTTCTAAGGCTTCCTGACATTCCTGCATTGCTGTTTACCCACTGCTCCGCAAACTGCTTTTTTAAAAGCAATCCCAATTTTTTTTTTTGTCCTGCTGAGAAGAAAAAAAAACTGCTTCTGCTGCTAGCGATTTGGCCTGTACAACACACCAGTCACTGTGTGTGCAGTGCAAGGGGAGGCTATATAGTGGTGTATCAGTGGTGTTGGTTGTTGGGCTGCCTTCTAAGGCTTCCTGACATTCCTGCATTGCTGTTTACCAACTGCTCTGCAAACTGCTTTTTTAAAAGCATTCCCATTTTTTTTTTTGTCCTGCTGAGAAGAAAAAAAAACTGCTTCTGCTGCTAGCGATTTGGCCTGCACAACACACCAGTCCCTGTGTGTGCAGTGCAAGGGGAGGCTATATTGTGGTGTATCAGTGGTGTTGGTTGTTGGGCTGCCTTTTAAGGCTTCCTGACAGGCTGGCATTGCTGTTTACCCACTGCTCTGCAAACTGCTTTTTTAAAAGCAATCCAATCTCCCTTATCCTCTAGTCACTTTTGTCACAGCTGTGCCATCGAGCCTGTGACATAGCGCTCAGATATCAGTGGGCCTCACACAATCCAAAAGTGTCCAGTGTCCACAAGTGTGTGCAGAAATTCAAAATCTCCTTTATCCTCTAGTCACTTTGGTCACAGCTGTGCCATCGAGCCTGTCACATAGCGCTCAGATATTCATTGGGCCTCACACAATCCAAAAGTGTCCAGTGTCCACAAGTGTGTGCAGAAATTCAAAATCTCCCTTATCCTCTCGTCACTTTTGTCACAGCTGTGCCATCGAGCCTGTGACATAGCGCTCCGATATCAGTGGGCCTCACACAATCCAAAAGTGTCCAGTGTCCACAAGTGTGTGCAGAAATTCAAAATCTCCATTATCCTCTAGTCACTTTGGTCACAGCTGTGCCATCGAGCCTGTCACATAGCGCTCAGATATTCATTGGGCCTCACACAATCCAAAAGTGTCCAGTGTCCACAAGTGTGTGCAGAAATTCAAAATCTCCCTTATCCTCTCGTCACTTTTGTCACAGCTGTGCCATCGAGCCTGTGACATAGCGCTCAGATATCAGTGGGCCTCACACAATCCAAAAGTGTCCAGTGTCCACAAGTGTGTGCAGAAATTCAAAATCTCCCTTATCCTCTAGTCACTTTGGTCACAGCTGTGCCATCGAGCCTGTCACATAGCGCTCAGATATCAGTGGGCCTCACACAATCCAAAAGTGTCCAGTGTCCACAAGTGTCTGCAGAAATTCAAAATCTCCCTTATCCTCTCGTCACTTTTGTCACAGCTGTGCCATCGAGCCTGTCACATAGCGCTCAGATATTCATTGGGCCTCACACAATCCAAAAGTGTCCAGTGTCCACAAGTGTCTGCAGAAATTCAAAATCTCCTTTATCCTCTAGTCACTTTGGTCACAGCTGTGCCATCGAGCCTGTCACATAGCGCTTAGATATTCATTGGGCCTCACACAATCCAAAAGTGTCCAGTGTCCACAAGTGTGTGCAGAAATTCAAAATCCCCATTATCCTCTAGTCACTTTGGTCACAGCTGTGCCATTGAGCCTGTCACATAGCGCTCAGATATCACTGGGCCTCACACAATCCAAAAGTGTCCAGTGTCCACAAGTGTCTGCAGAAATTCAAAATCTCCCTTATCCTCTCGTCACTTTTGTCACAGCTGTGCCATCGAGCCTGTCACATAGCGCTCAGATTTTCATTGGGCCTCACACAATCCAAAAGTGTCCAGTGTCCACTAGTGTGTGCAGAAATTCAAAATCTCCTTTATCCTCTAGTCACTTTGGTCACAGCTGTGCCATCGAGCCTGTCACATAGCGCTCAGATATTCATTGGGCCTCACACAATCCAAAAGTGTCCAGTGTCCACAAGTATGTGCAGAAATTCAAAATCTCCCTTATCCTCTCGTCACTTTTGTCACAGCTGTGCCATCGAGCCTGTGACATAGCACTCAGATATCAGTGGGCCTCATACAATCCAAAAGTGTCCAGTGTCCACAAGTGCCTGCAGAAATTCAAAATCTCACTTATCCTCTCGTCACTTTTGTCACAGCTGTGCCATCGAGCCTGTCACATAGCGCTCAGATATCAGTGGGCCTCACACAATCCAAAAGTGTCCAGTGTCCACAAGTGTCTGCAGAAATTCAAAATCTCCCTTATCCTCTCGTCACTTTTGTCACAGCTGTGCCATCGAGCCTGTGACATAGCGCTCAGATATCAGTGGGCCTCACACAATCCAAAAGTGTCCAGTGTCCACAAGTGTCTGCAGAAATTCAAAATCTCCCCTGTCCTATAGACACCTTGTACCTTGTTTTACATTACTATATAGTTTGTTGGATTTTGTCTACATTTCTACCAAAAATGAGGAAGGCTGGTGGAAGAGGCCGTGGAATTGGGCGGGGGTTGGCAGCTGGTAATGATGGTGTTGGTGGTGGATCTGATGGTAGTGGCAAGAGCAAAATAGGACCGAATGCAGGAGGTGTTGAGCCTGCGTCATCGTCTGGCTACATAAGGCCTCGAACGCTTAGTTTTCCAGGAGTTGGCAAACTGCTTTTAAAGCCAGAGCATCAGGAAAAAGTTTTGTCTTACATTGCTGACTCAGCCTCCAGCTCTATCGCCTCCTCTTCTTCAGTTGTAAAAAGTAAAAGCACTGAGTCGTCATTGGAGGCTCATGTTCATGAACCACACCTTTCCTTGTGTCCTTCACCCCAACCAAGATTGAAGGATGACGCAGGCCATACTACTGATTACTCCATGGAGCTGTTTTCACATACCATGCCTGGATTATCAAGTCAAATGGTGAATTACCCAGGCCAAGATGAATCTGACATGGAGTGCACTGATGCACAGCCGCTGATGGATGATTCTGCTGGTACATTCACTCAGAGCACTACATTGTCCTCGCAGTGTACATATCCAGATTCTGACCCTGATGAGACTCAGGTGCCCCTTCCCGCACACTATACCACCATACACGGTGACACAGAGGAAGGTGCACATGACATAGAAGAGGAGGTGATGGATGACCCAGTTGTTGACCCAGCTTGGCATCCATTGGGGGAAGAGGGTGCTGCTTCCAATAGCTCAGATGAGGAGCATCCACAGCAGACATCGACATCGCAACAGCTGTTATCTGGCAGGCCCGGAGCACTCCAAAGACAGGTTCCAAACATCAAAAGAGTTGCTGGACAGCTTGTCCAGAGGGTCAAAAGATCACAGCGTGCTAGCCGCAAAATGTCTGCCAAAGTAGGAAGAGTGCAGTGTGGCACTTTTTTAACCAAAATCCTCATGATCAGGCCAAGGTTATCTGTAAGAAGTGCGCAAAGACCTTTAGCCGAGGGAAAAATCTGAAAAATTTGAATACCAGTTGCATGCTTAGACATTTAACCAGTATGCACTTGCAAGCGTGGACACAACACCAAACCTCAAGTGCCACATGTGCAACTGATCACAACGAAGGTAGTCAGCAACGCTACATTGTTTCCCCCACTGTAAGCCCACCGGTTAGCACAGCAGCAAATGTTGAGGTGTCGTTGCAAGGCCACAGCAGTCAGGGAATCCCACTGTTATATCAACGAAAGACTGATTCTAGGCCATCAGAAAGAACACCAACTCCATCACCATCATCAACCCTCTCTCAGTCCGCCCTGTCCACCGCTACTTCCACCATATGCAGCTCTCAAGTCCAGCTCACCCTCCCAGACACTATGAGTAGGTCAAGAAAGTACTCAGTCTCTCATCCGCGTACACTGGGTTTGAACGCCCACATTGCCAAACTAATCTCGTTTGAGATGATGCCCTTTCGGTTGTTGGAAAGCACAGCTTTCCGCGAACTCATGGCCTATGCAGTACCACGCTATGACCTACCCAGTCGCCACTTCTTCTCTCGCAAAGCCATCCCAGCCCTCCACCATCATGTGAAAGACCGCATTGTCCATGCACTCAAGCAGTCAGTGAGCGGAAAGGTGCACCTCACAACTGATGCATGGTCCAGTCGGCATGGCCAGGGCCGTTACGTGTCCATCACTGCGCACTGGGTTAATGTGGTGGATGCAGGGTCCACAGGGGACAGCGGTCGTGGGACAGTGCTGCCTAGCCCACGGTATAGGAAACAGTTGGCTGTAGGCGTTCGACCCTCCTCCTCCTCCTCCTGCAGAAGCGAAAGCTCGTCCACAGAGCGCAGTCGTACGAGCACTCCATCTGCAGCTGCCACTGTTGCACACGATGTGTCTCCCTATCGAGCAGCTAGTGGAAAGCGTCAGCAGGCTGTGTTGCAGATGATGTGTTTGGGCAACAGACACACCGCCGAGGTGCTGGCCGAGTACTTGAAGCGACAAACTGAGTCATGGCTGGGCAGTGTACTTCTTGAGGCAGGCACGGTAGTTAGTGTTAACGGCTGTAATTTTGTGGCAGCCATAGCCCTTTCAAAACTCAGCCATATACCTTGCTTGGCTCACACCTTGAACCTGGTGGTGCAGTGCTTCCTCAAAAATTATCCGGAGTTAACAGCCCTGCTCCAGAAGGTGCGAAGACTGTGTGTGCACATCCGCCGGTCGCCTGTACACTCCGTTCGTATGCAGAAGCTGCAGCGATTGCTCCACCTTCCCAACCACCGCCTCATTATCGACATTGCAACAAGGTGGAACTCCACCCTGCACATGGTGGAGCGGCTGTGCGAGCAGAGGCAGGCCATAATGCATTTGTGGGAGGATACACGGCCAGGCACTTTGAGAGCAGACATGGAGTTGACAGGTGTGCAGTGGTCGAAGCTGAAAGACCTCTGTAAAGTCCTTCAGTGTTTTGAGGAATGCACACGGCTGGTAAGCGCAGACGACGCCATCCTAAGCATGAGCATCCCACTTATGCGTCTGCTCATGCAAACTTTGACGCACCTTAAGGAGCAGGCGTCTGCAGCCAATGTTGATGAGGAGGAAGAGGAGGAGGGAATCCTTGACGACATTCAGCCATTGTCTGCTCAGGGACCTCTCCTGGATGAGGTGGAGGAAGAAGAGGAGGAGGAGGAGGATGATGGGGATGATTACTTAGGGGAGGAGGATGCATCTCGTGGGGCAAGTGAAAATGTTGGCGTGGCAAGGTCTGGTACAGGGTTTGTGCGTGACTGGAGGGATGTGGATTTGCCAGAAAGTGCTCCTCCACCCAGCACTCGCAGTGCATCATTGACACCGGGAACATTGGCCCACATGTCAGATTATGCCTTGCAGATCCTAAAAAGGGACCCACGCATTGCCAAAATGATGAACGATGACGACTACTGGTTGGCCAGCATCCTGGATCCACGCTATAAAGGCAAATTACAAAACATCATGCCACAGGAGAACCTTGACCTAATATTGGCTAATAAACAAGCAACTCTGGTAAATCGGTTGCTTGAGGCATTCCCAGCACACAGCAGCAGTGATGGTTCTCACACGAGCCGTACGTGCCGGGGGCAGCTTGGCAGAGGTGTTCGTGGTGCACACAGCAGAAGTGGCGTTGGAGACAGGGGTTTCATGACAATGTTGTGGACTGATTTTTCAAATACCGCTCACACAACTGGTAATACTGCATCGATGGAAAGTGACAGGAGACAGCAGTTGTCAACTATGGTTACAAACTACTTTTCCTCCCATATCGATGTTCTCCCACACAGGTCATTCCCCTTTGACTATTGGGCCGCTAAACTGGACACCTGGCCTGAATTGGCCCAATATGCCTTACAGGAGCTCGCTTGCCCATCTGCAAGTGTACTATCGGAAAGAGTCTTCAGTGCAGCTGGATCAATCCTGACAGAAAAAAGGACCCGTCTGTGAACCCAAAATGTGGATGATCTAACCTTCATTAAAATGAACCATGCATGGGTTTCCAAGGATTTTGTCCCACCTTCCCCTGATGACACATAGGGTGACAGAAAAATAGCTTGCTTTGGTCCACCTCTTCCTGGGACTTCACCTATTTCGCCTTTTGCATCAGCTGAATGTCCAACATCAACATATGCCACTTTCTAAAACTCCCTAACTGTGCTGCCTCCCCCCCCATGGCCGGGGTCACCACCTAGTGCACGACACCGTGCGAGTGCCGTTGCCCTGGACAGGTGGGTAGGCCGACTCTTGGGTGCGGGCACTGGCACAGGGTCCCTCATAGTGCAATCAAGTGTCTCTGACGGTGGTGGTGCACACCCGCCGTCAGCCACACACCGCCGTACTATGAGGGGCCCAGTGCCAGTACCGACGCCCACGAGTGGGCCCCCCTTGCTTGGGCAGGGCCCCAGCATTTGCAATCTTTACCTCTCCCTGCTCCTCCGCTGTGTAATCTGGGCCGTCAAATCCATACTGTGCCTGACACCGTCTGAGCCTGCCTCCTGATGTACAGACATATATTTTGAATGTGTACGCTATCCATACATGTTATCCGGGGATACGGTACCCTTTCTAACCTTTGTGCAATCACGTGCAATCCATACTGGGCCTAACACCGTCTGAGCCTGCCTCCTGAAGTATAGACATATATTTTGAATGTGTACACTATCCATACATGTTATCCAGGGATACGGTACCCTTTCTAACCTTTGTGCAATCACGTGCAATCCATACTGGGCCTAACACCGTCTGAGCCTGCCTCCTGATGTACAGACATATATTTTGAATGTGTGCGCTATCCATACATGTTATCCAGGGATACGGTACCCTTTCTAACCTTTGTGCAATCACGTGCAATCCATACTGGGCCTAACACCGTCTGAGCCTGCCTCCTGATGTACAGACATATATTTTGAATGTGTACGCTATCCATACATGTTATCCGGGGATACGGTACCCTTTCTAACCTTTGTGCAATCACGTGCAATCCATACTGGGCCTAACACCGTCTGAGCCTGCCTCCTGATGTACAGACATATATTTTGAATGTGTACGCTATCCATACATGTTATCCAGGGATACGGTACCCTTTCTAACCTTTGTGCAATCACGTGCAATCCATACTGGGCCTAACACCGTCTGAGCCTGCCTCCTGATGTACAGACATATATTTTGAATGTGTACGCTATCCATACATGTTATCCGGGGATACGGTACCCTTTCTAACCTTTGTGCAATCACGTGCAATCCATACTGGGCCTAACACCGTCTGAGCCTGCTCCTGATGTACAGACATATATTTTGAATGTGTACGCTATCCGTACATGTTATCCGGGGATACGGTACCTTTTCTAACCTTTGTGCAATCACGTGCAATCCATACTGGGCCTAACACCGTCTGAGCCTGCCTCCTGATGTACAGACATATATTTTGAATGTGTACGCTATCCATACATGTTATCCGGGGATACGGTACCCTTTCTAACCTTTGTGCAATCACGTGCAATCCATACTGGGCCTAACACCGTCTGAGCCTGCCTCCTGATGTATAGACATATATTTTGAATGTGTACGCTATCCATACATGTTATCCGGGGATACGGTACCCTTTCTAACCTTTGTGCAATCACGTGCAATCCATACTGGGCCTAACACCGTCTGAGCCTGCCTCCTGATGTATAGACATACATTTTGAATGTGTACGCTATCCATACATGTTATCCGGGGATATGGTACCCTTTCTAACCTTTGTGCAATCACGTGCAATCCATACTGGGCCTAACACCGTCTGAGCCTGCCTCCTGATGTACAGACATATATTTTGAATGTGTACGCTATCCATGCATGTTATCCAGGGATACGGTACCCTTTCTAACCTTTGTGCAATCACGTGCAATCCTTACTGGGCCTAACACCGTCTGAGCCTGCCTCCTGATGTACAGACATATATTTTGAATGTGTACGCTATCCATACATGTTATCCAGGGATACGGTACCCTTTCTAACCTTTGTGCAATCACGTGCAATCCATACTGGGCCTAACACCGTCTGAGCCTGCCTCCTGATGTACAGACATATATTTTGAATGTGTACGCTATCCATACATGTTATCCGGGGATACGGTACCCTTTCTAATCTTTGTGCAATCACGTGCAATCCATACTGGGCCTAACACCGTCTGAGCCTGCCTCCTGATGTACAGACATATATTTTGAATGTGTACGCTATCCATACATGTTATCCGGGGATACGGTACCCTTTCTAACCTTTGTGCAATCACGTGCAATCCATACTGGGCCTAACACCATCTGAGCCTGCCTCCTGATGTACAGAAACATATTTTGAATGTGTACGCTATCCATACATGTTATCCGGGGATACGGTACCCTTTCTAACCTTTGTGCAATCACGTGCAATCCATACTGGGCCTAACACCGTCTGAGCCTGCCTCCTGATGTACAGACATATATTTTGAATGTGTACGCTATCCATACATGTTATCCAGGGATACGGTACCCTTTCTAACCTTTGTGCAATCACGTGCAATACATACTAGGCCTAACACCGTCTGAGCCTGCCTCCTGATGTACAGACATATATTTTGAATGTGTACGCTATCCATACATGTTATCCGGGGATACGGTACCCTTTCTAACCTTTGTGCAATCACATGCAATCCATACTGGGCCTAACACTGTCTGAGCCTGCCTCCTGATGTACAGACATATATTTTGAATGTGTACGCTATCCATACATGTTATCCAGGGATACGGTACCCTTTCTAACCTTTGTGCAATCACGTGCAATCCATACTGGGCCTAACACCGTCTGAGCCTGCCTCCTGATGTACAGACATATATTTTGAATGTGTACGCTATCCATACATGTTATCCGGGGATACGGTACCCTTTCTAACCTTTGTGCAATCACGTGCAATCCATACTGGGCCTAACACCGTCTGAGCCTGCCTCCTGATGTACAGACATATATTTTGAATGTGTACACTATCCATACATGTTATCCAGGGATACGGTACCCTTTCTAACCTTTGTGCAATCACGTGCAATCCATACTGTGACTAACACCATCTGAGCCTGCCTCCTGATGTATAGACATATATTTTGAATGTGTACGCTATCCATACATGTTATCTGGGGATACGGTACCCTTTCTAACCTTTGTGCAATCACGTGCAATCCATACTGGGCCTAACACCGTCTGAGCCTGCCTCCTGATGTACAGACATATATTTTGAATGTGTACGCTATCCATACATGTTATCCAGGGATACGGTACCCTTTCTAACCTTTGTGCAATCACGTGCAATCCATACTGGGCGTGAGAACTGCTGGCGAGCTGTTAAGCAAGCTACAGCACCTGTGGTTTGCACACGTAAGTTTTTCATTTTTTCAGGAATGACGGTTAGGCCTAATTCCGGAACTGCGGTTGACCTGCACTTACTGGGAAATCATTGTTCGCGGGTAATAATTGTCATCAGTGATCCCCATCACTAACGTTGTTCAGCGGGTTATCTGCACCTGTAAGCGACAAACGCTGGCCTTTTCAGTGTAGCGCACATGCAGCCACGGACATGTAATGGCATGACACACCAGTTATTGGCCAATCTCATGTGCCAGAGCCTCACGTGTCCCTCTAGTAAGCCGGACTCGGACCGCGGGGCATGACGGAGTCTCGTTCGTTAACGGAATTAAGCTTGCAATGTGTGCATCTGTTCTGTAGCTGGCATGGTTGAGGTTTCCCAGGTGGAGTCGAATTTAACCGTAGGCTCCACTCCTGGTGGTGCCCTTCTGGACATTCCTTTAAGGTTCAGCTTTGCAACCATACTGCCCACGTAAAACAAACACTTTGCCTTCATGAACGCTGTTTGGAGGGTCATGACTCGTGGGAATAATGCCGCCCAATCAGTTAACCTGCTAGAGAGATCGTTCGTTGCTCCCAAGCATGACATCACACTCCCTAGGAAGAAGGTAATGCCACTGTGGCGACCGTACTCCTGGGGGCGACACAAGTGCACTGATGCCCAGCCACTGCTCGATGAATCTGCTGGTACATTGACCCAGACCACTACATTCCCCTCGCACGCTACTCGGCCTGAATCTGACCCTGATGAAACTCAGGTTACCCTTCCCATATACAGTTCCATCTTACACGGTGACAAAGAGGAAGCTGCAGATGAAAGTGCAGGTTCGGCCCACCCGCCATCAGACACACCACCGTACTATCAGGGGCCCTGTGCCAGTGCCGTCGCCAACGAGTGGGCCCCCCCCTGCTTGCTCAGGATCACAGCACTTGCAAAGTTGAAATACTGTGCAGTGAGATGGAAGATGGGGACGACGAGGAGTCCAGACAAGTACAGGGATTCCCTAGCGAGGAGACTTATTTGATTGTTTTCAATGTTGGGACAGCAATTTTTGGGGAGCACTATACTCTGGAGAATGATAGATGGTGCCCACCATACACTGGAACATTCCAAAGGTGGACATCAGACACTGGAGCAGCATTTACAGGGCCCATTATACACTAGAGCAGTAGAAATGGGGCCCATTATGTTTGGAGCATTATTTGGGCCCATAAGACAGTGGAGCTTCATCCATGGGGACCAACATATACTGTAGCATTATGTGGAGCTCATCACATACTGTTTAAAACATTATATGGGACCAATGATTCTGTATGGAGAAATAGATGGGCCTCGTCATGAGATGTAAAAAGTGAAGTATTTTTCATTGTACTATACCGCTATTTCTCTGCCGTATCGGAGCATGATGAGTTGTGGTATGTGTTAAAGGGGTGCTCTTTCGCCCAGGGCACATGAAAACCTGTAGCCAGCCCTACCCCCCCACAACTTTAGCCAAATAACCCCCATTTTTCAGTGCGTAACTTGTATTATGAAGTTAATTAAGGTTGACAAGCTTAAGTAAGAAGAATTGATGCTTTTGGCATTCAAATGGGCACTGTAGGTGTGTTTCCTGTCCTCCTCTCACTGCCGACTTTTATTCCCCATTGACTTACATTGGGTTTCGTGTTTCGGGACGACCCCGACTTTTCCCTATAATCGGACGATCTTGCTCGACCCGACTTTTGGAAAAGTCGGGTTTCACGAAACGAAACGCGACCCTAAAAAACCAAAAGTCGCTCAACTCTACCATCAAGTTGGAAGTTAAAATTATCCAAAATGTCTTGGAACAGTATGCAGAAGTATTAAGATTCCTCTTCACTGAGGCCAAAGCCTCACCCTGAAAAACATCCCCTTTGAATAATCCCTCTTTTAAAAAAATATTACATCCTTAGGGGACACGAAATTACCCTCATATATGATTCCCCTCACTTCAACACAGCACAGTGCAGCTAGGCAGCTATCTCTCTCCTGGCATTTGCCAAACACAGGTATACATTTCATAGTAGTGGGAACGTGGAAAGAGCAGGAGACATTGCCGGACACACATCAGGGGATCAACTGACGTTACTGAACCCCAGTAACACAGGAACAAGTGTGTTGATTGTGCTATCGGCACTTCTGAGCAGCAACTGCCGGTGTTGGAGGACAGGGTAAACACTAGAGACAGATGAGCCAGAGGCCTAATTGGAGGACGGTTAAAATCAGTAGTAGTCTACAACAGATATAAAACTTGATGAAATTAGGCCTCAGCCTACACCCAGATTGACCCTGGGCTCCAACATCGCCAGTTGCTGCTCAGAAGTGTCTTTGGCACGGGTACTCCCTCCTGCCCAGCCTGGTTCCAGCACGCCTGCTGTTTCCGGGAAGTGTCAACGTCACTTTGTCAACAATACTCTGTCCTGTCGTGATGCAGTCGGGTTAGCCGAGTCTATGGTGCCTGCAGTTTAGGTGCTTCCTATGTGGGCTGTGGGTTCTGGTAATAAAGGCTGCTTCCGTAGTGCCAATAGGACAAGCACCCCCTGTAAGGACTGTGGGTTTCGGTAACTGCGGCCGGCTCACGGCCTTGCAACTTTGTTTTTCATGGGTACCTTCTGCTACTCTTCCGGGTTCCAGTACCGTCAGCTGGTTCTTGGCAGTGCCTTTGGCTGAGGTGCCTCCTTCTCGGTATCCGAGTTCCAGCAACGTCTGCTGGTCCTTGGTAGTGCTTTCTAGCACAGGTACCTCCTGCTTAGTAACCGGGTTCCAGCACCGTCAGCTGGTCCTCAGTAGTGCCATTGGCCCTTGTTCCTTCTGCTGCCCCTCCGGGTTCCAGCACCATCAGCTGGTCCTCACTAGTTCCATTAGCTTTTGCAGCTTCTGCTACCCATCCGGGTTCCAGCACCGTCAGCTGGTTCTCGGCAGTGCCTTTGGCTGAGGTGCTTCCTTCTCGGTATCCGAGTTTCAGCAACGTCTGCTGGTCCTTGGTAGTGCTTTCTAGCACAGGTACCTCCTGCTTAGTAAACGGGTTCCAGCACCGTCAGCTGGTCCATGGTTGTGCCATTAGCTCTTGTTCCTTCTGGTGCCCCTCCGGGTTCCAGCACCATCAGCTGGTCCTCGCTAGTTCCATTAGCTCTTGCAGCTTCTGCTACCCATCCGGGTTCCAGCACCATCAGCCGGTTCTCGGCAGTGCCTTTGGCTGAGGTGCCTCCTTCTCGGTATCCGAGTTCCAGCAACGTCTGCTGGTCCTTGGTAGTGCTTTCTAGCACAGGTACCTCCTGCTTAGTAACCGGGTTCCAGCACCATCAGCTGGTCCACGGTTGTGCCATTGGCTCTTGCTCCTTCTGGTGCCCCTCCGGGATCCAGCACCATCAGCTGGTTCTCGGCAGTGTCTTTGGCACGGGTACTCCCTCCTGCCCAGCCTGGTTCCAGCATGCCAGCTGTTTCCGGGAAGTGTCAACGTCACTTTGTCAACAATACTTTGTCCTGTCGTGTTGCGGTCGGGTTAGCTGAGTCTATGGTGCCTGCTGTTTAGGTGCTTCCTATGTGGGCTGCGGGTTCTGGTAATAAAGGCTGGTTCCGTAGTGCCAATAGGACAAGCACCAGCTGTAAGGACTGTGGGTTTCGGTAACTGCGGCCGGCTCGCGGCCTTGCAGCTTTGTTTTTCATGGGTACCTTCTGCTACCCATCCGGGTTCCATTACCTTCAGCTGGTCCTCGCTAGTTCCATTAGCTCTTGCAGCTTCTGCTACCCATCCGGGTTCCAGCACCGTCAGCTGGTTCTCGGAAGTGCCTTTGGCTGTGGTGCTTCCATTTCGGTATCCGAGTTTCAGCAACGTCTGCTGACCCTTGGTAGTGCTTTCTAGCACAGGTACCTCCTGCTTAGTAACCGGGTTCCAGCACCGTCAGCTGGTCCACGGTTGTGCCATTGGCTCTTGTTCCTTCTGCTGCCCCTCCGGGTTTCCACCACCGTTAGCTGGTCCTCGCTAGTTCCATTAGCTCTTGCAGCTTCTGCTACCCATTCGGGTTCCAGCACCGTCAGCTGGTTCTCGGCAGTGCCTTTGGCTAAGGTGCCTCCTTCTTGGTAACCGAGTTCCAAGAAGCAGAAAACCAAGAAGCTGCAGAACAAAAAGCAGAACAACATTAAGCATAAGACTAAAAATCAGAGCAAAAGATATTATCTAAAGTATAAGCAGAAGAAGACTAAGCAGTGTATGGGGGTGAGACCGTTCCTCCTCGTGGTGCCCCTGGAAAATGCCTGCTGCTGCAGGCCAAATTGAACCCGGACAAATCCTGTTGTAAATCTTTTGTGACAGGCAGAACGGAAGGTGTAATCTTCAAAATTTTATAGATAACAACTACAGGAATGCCTGTCACAAATAAGAATATGATGAAGAAGAATAGGAAGAAGATTAAGAAGTAGAATATGAAGAAGAATAATAGTTGAATAAGAAGAATATGAAGAATGTAAAAAAAAAGAATAATAGGAAGAAGGTGAAGAAGAAGAAGATGAATAAGGTGAAGAAGAAGTTGATGAAAAAGATGCTGTTGCTGCTGAGGATCATGAAGGAGAAAGTGTGGGAGAAGTAAAAAAGAAGGTGAAGAGCATGGAAGTAGTGAAACATACATATCTGACAAAATATAAAAAAGGTTAACATTGTCAATATCTTTGTAACTCAGAACGTGTTTAAAAACAAAATTTATTCCGGCTATTCCATTTGATTGGGCTAATCCTCTATGCCTTTAATGTCTCCTCCACCTCCCCCAATACATTCTACATTATTCTTATCTAAAATAACAAATGCCTAATAGACAAAAATGCTTCAAAAGAAGTACATCCAACACGAAAAAGGAAGCAATGTCTAAAATTTCAAACTTTATTACGACATAATAAAAAATTCTCAGAAAAAAATTTTTTCTTTACGGATAAAATGGAGGACATATGACGCGCGTTTCGCGGTAGCTTTCTCAAGGGGAATATAATGGGGCTGCCTTTGCATTCTTTTGTAAAGTGGTGAAATGAAAGGGGCGGAAATAACAAGCGCTTCCTGTGCGTGGCCCGGGCAAACACCGTCACAGACCGGCGCCGTGTGAAGCCGCACCTCCTCCAAACTCGACGCGTCAGAGCAGGAGAGGGGAGGTGGCAGCACAGGGCCGCATCGCCATGACGACGCTGGAAACTGGATCACACACAGAGCGCGTCACATTATCAGGGATAAAGCAGGGGGATATGAAGGAAAAAGAGTGAAGGTGACAGTGCATGTACTAGACAAACAAGAAATCCTTTATATACCCAGTTACTTAGATAAGAATATACCCTTTATAAAAAGGGGAAGTGATGAATTTAGTTATATACTAAAATAATAACAACGTGTTACCAGTGACAATATGCTGATAATAAGATGAATCAATTGAATAAGCGGACATGTTATCCTAAATAAACAAAAAGTGCCAAATTGGTGAATCAATAATGTGCTACTAAGAGACATCATAGTAATAGTGCAATCGCAATTATGTTCCAAATAAAAACACAGATTAATACATCCTCATGAAAACGTACTATAAATATATTTAGGAAGAACCCCCCAAAAGGAAACCATCCGAGTCCATATATGAAAAACAATTGCATAACATGTTAGGGCTTCTTCCAAGTAGAGCGATTAGAGATGAGGAGGCATGAGACAGTAGAGCTTCTTCCAAGTAAGACAATCAGGGATGAGCAAGCATAGAGCATCACATCCAAATTGATATGCAGACAGAGGCAAAGACAGCTACACCTCAATGAAAAATCTAAAAGAAATATTAAAAACAAAATTAAAACAATATATTAAAAAAATAAATAAAGGGGAAAGAAACAGAGCTACAAAAAACAGAACTATAAAAAGGAAGCAAAACTGATAACCTCATTGAGACCATCAGGTTGAATAGATCTGATTCTGGAAATCCATCGTGCTTCCAATTGTGCAAGCATCTTCCTCCAATCACTACCCCTAACATCGATATGTACCTTATCTATGCCAAAAATGTCTTCCATTTTATCCGTAAAGAAAAAATTATTTTCTGAGAATTTTTTATTATGTCGTAATAAAGTTTGAAATTTTAGATATTGCTTCCTTTTTCGTGTTGGATGTTCTACATTATTCTTAGTTGTTTTTCTTCATGTAGAATTAACCTGCAAGGAAAGAAAGGTTTTTTTTAATTCCGATATTTCTGTCCCATTGACTTGAATGGGACTTCCGGTATCGGAATCGGCGATACCCGATACTTTTTGGGTATCGGCCGATCCAATCCGATCCGATATTTCTCAATATCGGATGGTATCGCTCAACACTAGTGGTGAGATTGGATATGTTTAATAAAATCAACATAATCTTCTCAATTCTGCTACTGTCACAACTCTGTTGCCAGATGTTTTGGGACCAGGGGCTCCTTCCCAGTCCCTAAAGCTAGGGTCACACTAGCTCACCCTGTTCCCCGGATTACTTCTGATGGTGAAGATGCCAGGGCCACATTCCTTGCCTTCGCTCCCGAATCTGCCCTCAGTCTGTACTGTTCCCCACCCAGGGAAGAACTGAGTAGTAGTGTACCATAATACACCAACCAGACTAACATGGTAATACAAACATGGATAAAGGAAAGTACCAATCATACAAGTATACTCACACATATAACAGAGGAATGCACTGGGGAGTGGAGGATGGGGGTAAACCACAGTAGGAGAAGAAAGGGAATTATAACACACTCAAAACTTAGCAACAGTCACAAATAAAACCACCAAAAGCCTTCTCCTATAATACTCAACTGCAACCTCCAGCCATGCAGCAAAAGCTACTCTGACAATGAGTGCTAGCCAGGGCTTAGCTTATATAGGAGATGGAGGTGGCTAACAGTGCACACCTGAGAGCCTTAACACTCCAGGGGCTCTCAACAGAGCAGATTAACACCTGCATTGCCAAAATAATTTTACTGTCATGATCCAGAGTGGGGTTGGATGCCTGTCTTCCTTTTTTCCTGGTCTGGTCATGAAGGGGTTAACCTTTCTCTGCTTCAGTCTGGGTTCAGGTTTGCTATTTATCGCCGCTGCTTCCTGCAGACTATGTCAATTATACTTTTGCCTAGGGCTGCTGTAGCTGACTCTGATTCCTCTGATTTGTTCTCCTGCGATTGCTGTCTGAACCCATGTCTCTCTTTTCCCCCATTCTCCTGTTTTGACTCAGTGTTCCCCTTTAGTGTATTGACCTCCCGGTTCTGACTTAGCTTGTATCCTGACCTGCATCTTTCTTTTGCCTTTTGGCTTATCTGCTCCTGACTGCTACTCACCTTCTCGGTATGCCTCTGACCCTGAGTTTGTTTATTCCACGTTGTACCACGCTACAGTGTGTTGCTTGACTCGATCTGTCTGACTAATCTGCTGCCACCTGTGGTAGCCTGGCTGATACATTGCAAGCCTGCTCTGTTTAGGTGTAGTTCTGCGTCCACTCTACTGCCATCTAGTGAATCCTGCACCTATCTGCATCAGCCCTGACATTTGCAACATTTAATAAGAGGATGAAGTGCTTCTAATCAGTGCAGGAGTAGGAGAAATCATACTCTGCAGTCTTATGGCTCCTCTCTGTCGCGATAAACCAGTGTCAGCTACCCTGACCCTGTGTTTTCTTGGTTTACTAGTCAAGGGGCTTTGTGTGGAGTTCTCCTAATACTATAAATTTAGTTCTACAGGTCATGACTTTGTAAAAGATTATGTTACAGTCTAATCCTATGATGCGAGCAACAGAACAGTGTTATGACAACCTACTCTTAATTTACATGAAAATGGCCAAATGAATGAGAAAGCTGTTACCATAGCAAAAGGTGAATACATGATATGAATGCCCAATAAGATCTAAAGCACATCTGTGATTAAACCTGGAAGAAAAACTAAGAAAATTATAAGGGAATTGTTCAATTTTGGCTGATTGTCTCTGTATCAATAGGCAATATCAAGTTGATTCATTTATAGTGAGTATTCTGCTAATTTTAATAGAAAGATGACAATTACATAATCAGCGTGAAGTGTCTTGTCAAAGATCTGCCTTACAGATCCTTTCAGTCCATCAGTCAGGCCCGGTAGGGGGGCTGGATAGGTTTTCATCTCATTTGCATGTTAAGTGCTAATACGATTTTCATAAGACATCTGATGATCTGTTATATTACAATGTGAGTAAAATACCATAAAATTAAATCTAACACATAATTATGTAACAAGTATTACATGATTGTTATGACACTTTTTTAATGTTACAAACCAGCCAAATACAGAAATACTGTGATAAATCAGGATTTAGCTATCATGTTAAATGTAGAACTTTTGAATTTGGCATTGGATTTGTTATTTATTTTCAGTGCTGAAAAATGTCAAGTTGGTTGGAAATGTAACTAAAATATCTTTTACCTCAAACCATTTAAGAGGTTGTGTTAAAAATACTTTAGAAATGTTTGATTGACGTGTGATAAATGTTGAGTTCATTGGAGTGAATCAGTGGAGCTCGACAGCAGAACTCTCCACTGATGCTGAGAATTTCAATGAAGTTATAATCTCATACTTTAACATGTCTGTAGCTCCCATTATTTTCAAAAGACCCTATCAGGTATAAACAGCCAAATCATTCATCAGATGACCCCTTAACATGTACAGTTGTGGCCAAAAGTATTGACACCCCTGCAATTCTGTCAGATAATACTCAGTTTCTTCCTGAAAACGATTGCAAACACAAATTCTTTGGTATTATTATCTTCATTTAATTTGTCTTAAATGAAAAAACACAAAAAGAATTGTCCGAAAGCCAAATTGGATATAATTCCACACCAAACATAAAAAAGATGGTGGACAAAAGTATTGGCACTGTTCGAAAAATCATGTGATGCTTCTCTAATTTGTGTAATTAACAGCACCTGTAACTTACCTGTGGAACCTAACAGGTGTTGGCAATAACTAAATCACACTTGAAGCCAGTTGA
This sequence comes from Dendrobates tinctorius, assembly GCF_039654945.1. NCBI lineage: Eukaryota > Metazoa > Chordata > Amphibia > Anura > Dendrobatidae > Dendrobates > Dendrobates tinctorius. The sequence continues at coordinate 76,874,204 of NW_027361676.1, forward strand.
CATGGATTAAAGTTGACTCAACCTCTGTCCTGTGTCCTTGTGTGTACCACATTGAGCATGGAGAAAAGAAAGAAGACCAAAGAACTGTCTGAGGACTTGAGAAACCAAATTGTGAGGAAGCATGAGCAATCTCAAGGCTACAAGTCCATCTCCAAAGACCTGAATGTTCCTGTGTCTACTGTGCGCAGTGTCATCAAGAAGTTTAAAGCCCATGGCACTGTGGCTAGCCTCCCTAGATGTGGACGGAAAAGAAAAATTGACAAGAGATTTCAACGCAAGATTGTGCGGATGTTGGATAAAGAACCTCGACTAACATCCAAACAAGTTCAAGCTGCCCTGCAGTCCGAGGGTACAAGAGTGTCAACCCGTACTATCCGTCGGCGTCTGAATGAAAAGGGACTGTATAGTAGGAGACCCAGGAAGACCCCACTTCTTACCCCGAGACATAAAAAAGCCAGGCTGGAGTTTGCCAAAACTTACCTGAAAAAGCCTAAAACGTTTTGGAAGAATGTTCTCTGGTCAGATGAGACAAAAGTAGAGCTTTTTGGGCAAAGGCATCAACATAGAGTTTACAGGAGAAAAAAGAGGCATTCAAAGAAAAGAACACGGTCCCTACAGTCAAACATGGCGGAGGTTCCCTGATGTTTTGGGGTTGCTTTGCTGCCTCTGGCACTGGACTGCTTGACCGTGTGCATGGCATTATGAAGTCTGAAGACTACCAACAAATTTTGCAGCATAATGTAAGGCCCAGTGTGAGAAAGCTGGGTCTCCCTCAGAGGTCATGGGTCTTCCAGCAGGACAATGACCCAAAACACACTTCAAAAAGCACTAGAAAATGGTTTGAGAGAAAGCACTGGAGACTTCTAAGGTGGCCAGCAATGAGTCCAGACCTGAATCCCATAGAACACCTATGGAGAGATCTAAAAATGGCAGTTTGGAGAAGGCACCCTTCAAATATCAGGGACCTGGAGCAGTTTGCCAAAGAAGAATGGTCTAAAATTCCAGCAGAGCATTGTAAGAAACTCATTGATGGTTACCGGAAGCGGTTGGTCACAGTTATTTTGGCTAAAGGTTGTGCAGCCAAGTATTAGGCTGAGGGTGCCAATACTTTTGTCTGGCCCATTTTTGGAGTTTTGTGTGAAATGATCAATGTTTTGCTTTTTGCTTCATTCTCTTTTGTGTTTTTTCATTTAAGACAAATTAGATGAAGATAATAATACCAAAGAATTTGTGTTTGCAATCATTTTCAGGAAGAAACTGAGTATTATCTGACAGAATTGCAGGGGTGTCAATACTTTTGGCCACAACTGTAGGATATGTCACATATGTATTACAGGACAATCCGCTCAAACTCTAAAGGGCAATGGCAAGTAGTGTAACCACAGAGACCAGCAGTGATTGTAAGAACTTAGGTCTAGCACCATGTTCTGCAGAGCACCATGTAGAATGGAGTGCAGTTACGAATTCTCAACCTCCAATCCATCCATGGTGTTTGGAACTGCAAGAGGGAATGGAGAACTGTACTCCAATATTACATGTTGTGAATTCTCTCTCTGGCTTCCCTCTGGTGATTACTGAAGATAGTGGAGCTGGTCAGAATGAGAGTTCTCTTTCTGGGCTCCCTCTGGTGGTTACTGTAGGTAGTGGAGCTAATCTGATTGACTGAGGCTTGTCACCTGAAAATGAGGAGGACGATTGGAGATCTGGGGTTTCTGATTGGGATTTAAGACAGCTGACTTCCTCTATCCTGCTGGTGATTTTATTCCTGTGCCTCCTGAGGACTAATTTCTCCTGCTTTTTCTCTGCATGTTCAGCTAAGTTGTTCATTTGTTATACTGTTTGCATTTGATCTGGTTTTGTTTATCTCTGCTTTGTGCAGGTCAGCTAGCTCTGCCTGAGACTGTGCTGAATTGCTGCCATATGTTACTGCATGTGCCAGTTTGCTTTGTCCCCTTTTATATTGGTCTCTTTTTGCTTTGCTTTCAGAACATACCAGAGTGCTGATATAGTGGGGGGGGGGGGGCGAAGTCGTGTGACTTCAGTGTTTTTTGCATCAGCCATGTTGGACTTTTGCAGGGTTTTTTGTATGATTGCAGACAGTGTCATTCCTTTCCTGTCCTGTCTAGTCAGTGTGGGCCCCATCGTTTGCGCAGTCTATTTTTCTGCCTGCGTTTGTATTTTCATCTTGTCTCACTGACAATATATGTTTTGAAGCTATCTATTCCTTTGGGGTCTGCTCCGGGGCAGTTTAGATTTCCCCTTTCTTGCTTTAGGCTTAGTTAGCTCTCCGGCTGTGCCGAGGCATCTAGGATCATTGTAGGCACGTTCCATGGCTAATGCTAGTTGTGTGGACAGGATCAGGGGTCTGCATCCGCTTAGTTACCAACCTCTCTGGTTTTCTGTGGCTTACCCTGGGCCTGGTATCCTCCTTGGTTCCCATTCATAACAGAACCACCAGCCTAACTGTAGACTCTAGGGTACTCTAAAGCAGGAAAGAATTTTAAAAAAAAGTGTCAGAATTTTTTTTTTCATATATTTTTTCCTCTTTTTTTTCTGGGGCTGTAGGAGGATATTTTTTTTTGTCTAAATGGAGACTAAGCAATTGTGCGGGGAATTTGTGCCTATCTCGCTCAATCATCTGCTGTTGAACCAAAAATCCCTACTTCTGATGTGTTTTCTGGGGATCGGTCTAAATTTTTGAATTTTAAGAATAATTGTAAATTATTTTTTGCTTTGAAACTTAATTCATCGGGGAGCTCTGTGCAGCAGGTTAAAATTGTCATCTCCCTGCTACGCGGCGATCCCCAGGATTGTGCCTTTTCTTTGACACCTGGAGATCCTATTCTGGCTAATGTGGACGTGTTTTTTCAAGCCTTGGGGTTGTTGTATGATGAACCTAATGCTACTGATCAAGCTGAGAAAATTTTATTGGCAATGAACCAGGGTCAGGATTCTAATAAAAAACTGTAGTCTGAACTGAGAAAGTAAGTAAATGTGTATGCACAATGTAAGTGCATATTAATACATGACCACTAACCAGAGAAAACAAAAAGCAAAAAACACAAATATCCTAAACTAAAAAGTAAAAAATAAACTGCAAATAATGCATAAAGGTAATAATAATGATAAGGGTATTTAGTAAACATAATTTTGATAAAAAAAAATGTACCAGCCATCCTGCCACGTCACGGCAACCCTTGTGGGACAGTCCTACTCTAGTATTTCTTTGACACCCGGAGATCCTATTCTGGCTAATGTGGATGCGTTTTTTCAAGCCTTGAGGTTGTTGTATGATGAACCTAATGCTATTGATCAAGCTGAGAAAACTTTATTGGCATTGAACCAGGGTCAGGATTCTGCAGAGTTATATTGTCAAAAATTCCGAAAGTGGGCGGTCCTTACTAAATGGAATGACGATGCCCTAGCAGCTCTCTTTCGGAAGGGTTTGGCAGAAACCGTAAAAGATGTTATGGTGGGATTTCCTGTTCCCTCTGGTCTTGACGACTCTATGCCATTGGCCATTCAAATTGATCGGCATTTACGAGAACGTAAAACTACACGAGAGGCGTTGCCGCCTTTCGATCGAACTTCTGAACCCATGCAATGTGATAGGGTTTTGTCTAGGGCGCAACGTCAGGAGTTTAGAAGGCATAATAAGTTGTGTTTTTTCTGTGGGGACGTCTCTCATACTATTGCTGTCTGTCCTAAGCGAGAAAAGCATTTTGCTCACACATTTGCGGTGGGCATTGTACAGCCTAAGTTCCTTTTGGCGATTACCCTGATCTGCTCCTTGTCTACATTTTCCGCTAAGGCTTTTGTTGATTCAGGAGCAGCTTTGAATCTGATGGATTTGGACTTTGCTAAACGTTGTGGTTTTCCCATGATACTCCTAAAGAACCATCATACAAAAAGTCCACATACGACCATAAGTCCCATTAAAAATAATATTTATTAATATATCATGATATATATCAAAAATTTCTTTAAATATAAAAATTATTTAAAATCAGGTACCCATATGTATATATATATATACAGTCATGGCCAAAAGTATTGACACCCCTGCAATTCTGTCAGATAATACTCAGTTTCTTCCTGAAAATGATTGCAAACACAAATTCTTTGGTATTATTATCTTCATTTAATTTGTCTTAAATGAAAAAACACAAAAAGAATTGTCCTAAAGCCAAATTGGATATAATTCCACACCAAACATAAAAAAGAGGGTGGACAAAAGTATTGGCACTGTGCGAAAAATCATGTGATGCTTCTCTAATTTGTGTAATTAACAGCACCTGTAACTTATCTGTGGCACCTAACAGGTGTTGGCAATAACTAAATCACACTTGCAGCCAGTTGACATGGATTAAAGTTGACTCAACCTCTGTCCTGTGTCCTTGTGTGTACCACATTGAGCATGGAGAAAAGAAAGAAGACCAAAGAACTGTCTGAGGACTTGAGAAACCAAATTGTGAGGAAGCATGAGCAATCTCAAGGCTACAAGTCCATCTCCAAAGACCTGAATGTTCCTGTGTCTACCGTGCGCAGTGTCATCAAGAAGCTTAAAGCCCATTGCACTGTGGCTAACCTCCCTAGATGTGGACGGAAAAGAAAAATTGACAAGAGATTTCAACGCAAGATTGTGCGGATGTTGGATAAAGAACCTCCACTAACATCCAAACAAGTTCAAGCTGCCCTGCAGTCCGAGGGTACAACGGTGTCAACCCGTACTATCCGTCGGCATCTGAATGAAAAGGGACTGTATGGTAGGAGACCCAGGAAGACTCCACTTCTTACCCCGAGACATAAAAAAGCCAGGCTGGAGTTTGCCAAAACTTACCTGAAAAAGCCTAAAACATTTTGGAAGAATGTTCTTTGGTCAGATGAGACAAAAGTAGAGCTTTTAGGGCAAAAGCATCAACATAGATTTTACAGGAGAAAAAAGAGGCATTCAAAGAAAAGTACACGGTCCCTACAGTCAAACATGGCGGAGGTTCCCTGATGTTTTGGGGTTGCTTTGCTGCCTCTGGCACTGGACTGCTTGACCGTGTGCATGGCATTATGAAGTCAGAAGACTACCAACAAATTTTGCAGCATAATTTAGGGCCCAGTGTGAGAAAGCTGGGTCTACCTCAGAGGTCATGGGTCTTCCAGCAGGACAATAACTCAAAACACACTTCAAAAAGCACTAGAAAATGGTTTGAGAGAAAGCACTGGAGACTTCTAAGGTGGCCAGCAATGAGTCCAGACCTGAATCCCATAGAACACCTGTGGAGAGATCTAAAAATGGCACTTTGGAGAAGGCACCCTTCAAATATCAGGGACCTGGAGTAGTTTGCCAAAGAAGAATGGTCTAAAATTCCATCAGAGCATTGTAAGAAACTCATTGATGGTTACCGGAAGCGGTTGGTCGCAGTTATTTTGGCGAAAGGTTGTGCAACCAAGTATTAGGCTGAGGGTGCCAATACTTTTGTCTGGCCCATTTTTGGAGTTTTGTGTGAAATGATCAATGTTTTGCTTTTTGCTTCATTCTCTTTTGTGTTTTTTCACTTAAGACAAATTAAATGAAGACAATAATACCAAAAAATTTGTGTTTGCAATCATTTTCAGGAAGAAACTGAATATTATCTGACAGAATTTCAGGGGTGTCAATACTTTTGGCCATGACTGTATATATATATATATATATATATATATATATATATACACTCACTGGCCACTTTATTAGGTACACCTGTCCAACTGTGTGTTAAGACTTAATTTCTAATCAGCCAATCACATGGCGGCAACTCAGTGCATTTAGGCATGTAGACATGGTCAAGACAATCTCCTGCAGTTCAAACCGAGCATCAGTATGGGGAAGAAAGGTGATTTGAGTGCCTTTGAACGTGGCATGATTGTTGGTGCCAGAAGAGCTGGTCTGAGAATTTCAGAAACTGCTGATCTACTGGGATTTTCACGCACAACCATCTCTAGGGTTTACAGAGAATGGTCCGAAAAAGAAAAAAAATCCAGTGAGCGGCAGTTCTGTGGCCGGAAATGCCATGTTGATGCCAGAGGTCAGAGGAGAATGGGCAGACTGGTTCAAGCTGATAGAAAGGCAACAGTGACTCAAATTGCCACCCGTTACAACCAAGGTAGGCAGAAGAGCATCTCTGAACGCACAGTGCGTCGAACTTTGAGGCAGATGGGCTACAGCAGCAGAAGACCACACTGGGTACCACTCCTCTCAGCTAAGAACAGGAAACTGAGGCTACAATTTGCACAAGCTCATCGAAATTGGACAGTAGAAGATTGGAAAAACGTTGCCTGGTCTGATGAGTCTCGATTTCTGCTGCGACATTCGGATGGTAGGGTCAGAATTTGGCGTAAACAACATGAAAGCATGGATCCATCCTGCCTTGTATCAACGGTTCAAGCTGGTGGTGGTGGTGTCATGGTGTGGGGAATTTTTTCTGGGCACTCTTTGGGCCCCTTGGTACCAATTGAGCATCGTTGCAACGCCACAGCCTACCTGAGTATTGTTGCTGACCATGTCCATCCCTTTATGACCACAATGTACCCAACATCTGATGGCTACTTTCAGCAGGATAATGCGCCATGTCATAAAGCTCGAATCATCTCAGATTGGTTTCTTGAACATGACAATGAGTTTACTGTACTCAAATGGCCTCCTCAGTCACCAGATCTCAATCCAATAGAGCATCTTTGGGATGTGGTGGAACGGGAGATTCGCATCAGGGATGTGCAGCCGACAAATCTGCGCCAACTGTGTGATGCCATCATGTCAATATGGTCCAAAATCTCTGAGGAATGCTTCCAGCACCTTGTTGAATCTCTGCCACGAAGAATTGAGGCAGTTCTGAAGGCAAAAGGGGGTCCAACCCCTTACTAGCATGGTGTACCTAATAAAGTGGCCAGTGAGTGTATATATATATACACTTGCTGAAGTTTATATAAATACTAGCTGAAGAGCCCGGCGCTGCCCGGGCATAGTAACTAACTGTGGTTAGTTATAGCAAATTATAATTATCCTCCATCCCATAGTCCCGTGCCCATATACCCATCATACATATCCACGATCCCATAGGCCCGTGCCCATATACCCATCATACATATCCTCCATCCCATAGTCGAGTGCCCATATACCCATCATACATCCTTCATCTCATAGTCCCATGCCCATATACCCATCATACATCCTCCATCCCATAGTCCCGTGCCTATATACCCATCATACATATCCTCCATCCCATAGTCCCGTGCCCATACACCCGTCATGCATATCCTACATCCCATAGTTGAGTGTCCATATACCCATCATACATCCTTTTTCTCATAGTCCCATGCCCATATACCCATCATACATATCCTCCATCCCATAGTCCTGTGCCTATATATCCATCATACATATCCTCCATCCCATAGTCCCGTGCCCATATACCCATCATACATATCCACCATCCCATAGTCCCATGCTCATATACCCGGCATACATATCCTCCATCCCATAGTCCCGTGCCCATATACCCATCATACATATCCGCCATCCCATAGTCCCGTGCCCATATACCCATCATACATATCCTCCATCCCATAGTCCAGTGCCCATATACCCATCACACATCCTCCATCCCATAGTCCCGTGCCCATATACCCGTCATACATATCCTCCATCCAATAGTCCAGTGCCCATATACCCATCACACATCCTCCTTCCCATAGACAACCATTATGACATCATAATGAGCGGCGGCAGGGCTTGCAACCTATGATGACATCAACGTCGCCATGGCAACCATTGTGACATCATAATGAGGGGCGGAGCTTGATACGCACCACTGTTTCCCCAGTATGCAAATAGGGGCATTATGACATCATAATGAGGGGCGGGGCTTGACGCGCACACACTTTTTCCTCAGTATGTAGATAGGGGCAAAATTGTTTGGTGAATTGGAACGCGTGGGGTTAAAATTTCGCCTCACAACATAGCTTAGGACGCTCTCGGTGTCCAGACGTGTGACTGTGCCAAATTTTGCAGCTGTAGCTGCGACGGTGCGGATGCCTATCCCGGACATACACACACACATACATACATACAGTCATATGTAAAAGTTTGGGCACCCCTATTAATGTTAACCTTTTTTCTTTATAACAATTTTGGTTTTTGCAACAGCTATTTCAGTTTCATATATCTAATAACTGATGGACTCAGTTATATTTCTGGATTCAAATGAGGTTTATTGTACTAACAGAAAATGTGCAATCTGCATTTAAACAAAATTTGACCGGTGCAAAAGTATGGGCACCCTTATCATTTTCTTGATTTGAACACTCCTAACTACTTTTTACTGACTTCCTGAAGCACTAAATTGGTTTTGTAACCTCATTGAGCTTTGAACTTCATAGCCAGGTGTATCAAATCATGCGAAAAGGTATTTAAAGTGGCCACTTGCAAGTAGTTCTCCTATTTGATTCTCCTATGAAGAGTGGCATCATGGGCTCCTCAAAACAACTCTCAAATGATCTGAAAACAAAGATTATTCAACATAGCTTTTCAGGGGAAGGATACAAAAAGTTGTCTCAGAGATTTAACCTGTCAGTTTCCACTGTGAGGAACATAGTAAGGAAATGGAAGAACACAGGTACAGTTCTTGTTAAGCCCAGAAGTGGCAGGCCAAGAAAAATATTCTCTGAAAGGCAGAGAAGAAGAATGGTGAGAACAGTCAAGGACAATCCACAGACCACCTCCAAAGACCTGCAGCATCATCTTGCTGCAGATGGTGTCACTGTGCATCGGTCAACAATACAGCGCATGCATAACGCCTTTTTGTATGACCAAACAACTCAATCTTTGTTTCATCAGTCCACAGGACCTTCTTCCAAAATGTAACTGGCTTGTCCAAATGTGCTTTTGCAGACCTCAGGCGACTCTGTTTGTGGCGTGCTTGCAGAAATGGCTTCTTTCGCATCACTCTCCCATACAGCTTCTCCTTGTGCAAAGTGCGCTGTATTGTTGACCGATGCACAGTGACACCATCAGCAGCAAGATGATGCTGCAGGTCTTTGGAGGTGGTCTGTGGATTGTCCTTGACTGTTCTCAGCATTCTTCTTCTCTGCCTTTCTGATATTTTTCTTGGCCTGCCACTTCTGGGCTTAACAAGAACTGTACCTGTGTTCTTCCATTTCCTTACTATGTTCCTCACAGTGGAAACTGACAGGTTAAATCTCTGAGACAACTTTTTGTATCCTTCCCCTGAAAAGCTATGTTGAATAATCTTTGTTTTCAGATCATTTGAGAGTTGTTTTGAGGAGCCCATGATGCCACTCTTCATAGGAGAATCAAATAGGAGAACTACTTGCAAGTGGCCACTTTAAATACCTTTTCTCATGATTTGATACACCTGGCTATGAAGTTCAAAGCTCAATGAGGTTACAAAACCAATTTAGTGCTTCAGGAAGTCAGTAAAAAGTAGTTAGGAGTGTTCAAATCAAGAAAATGATAAGGGTGCCCATACTTTTGCACCGGTCAAATTTTGTTTAAATGCAGATTGCACATTTTCTGTTAGTACAATAAACCTCATTTGAATCCAGAAATATAACTGAGTCCATCAGTTATTAGATATATGAAACTGAAATAGCTGTTGCAAAAACCAAAATTGTTATAAAGAAAAAAGGTTAACATTAATAGGGGTGCCCAAACTTTTACATATGACTGTACATACACACTTTGAGCTTTATATATTAGATATAAATAAGGGCAGTACCATCAGGTGGGTAACATCCCCCTGATGAAGGCTTAGCGCCGAAACGCGCGTTGGGGCAGGGCGTCCTATTCCAGGTGACCAGGAGAAGTTCAAGCAGTATTCACTGTAAGTTTACACTTTTATCACAGTTTGTTTCACTTTATTTTACACTGCTCTTTATGGTTTACAAACACATGCACTGTATAGGGACATTTTCGTTGTCCTTTCCTCTTATTCACTTTTTTATTCAGTTTTTATATGTGGATAGATACAATGACACCTAGTGTAAGAGTTTAAAATCACAACAATAAATTATTCAATTGCACTGTGAAGTTTGTTAATGCATTTATTGATTTTTTTAAATGCACTCTAATTATGTTTTGCACAAGTATGTGATACGGATGTTACTCACCTGATGGTACTGCCCTTATTTATATAAACTTCAGCAAGTGTATATATACACATATGGGTACCTGATTTTAAATAATTTTTATATTTAAAGACATTTTTGATATATATCATGATATATTAATAAATATTATTTTTAATGGGACTTACAGTATGGTCGTATTTGGTCTTTTTGTATCTTGGTTCTTTAGTGAAATTTGTGACTTGCCCTCAATATATGTCCAGTTACTGTTTGGTCTAAGTACCAATTATATTTATAACAATTAATAAGGTCTCCTTTTTTTCTTTCTTGTGCCATGATACCCCTGTGGACTCCTATCCCTTTGAGGGGTATTGATGCTACTCCCTTGGTGGAGAATAAACTCCAGTTTTGGACCCAGGTGATAATGGGGGTCACCCCGGACGACCAAGAAAATTGTAAATTTTTGGTGTTGCACAATATGCATGATACCATTGTTCTGGGTTTCCCTTGATTGCAACCTCATAATCCTGTTTTAGATTGGAAATCTGTGTCTGTGGTGAGTTAGGGCTGTCAATGTGCTCTTAGTGACACTCCTGTTTTCTCCACCTCTCCCCAGTTTCATGATATTCCTGACTATTTGGCTGATTTTTCTGATGTATTCAGTGAGAGTAAGTCTGCGTCTTTGCCTCTTCATAGGAGTTATGACTTTGCAATTGAGTTAATGCCCGGGTGTAAATTTCCCAAGGGTCGGATTTTCAACTTATCGGTACCCGAACATGATGCTATGCGATTTTATATCAAGGAGTCGCTGGAGATGGGTCATATTAGACCATCCTCTTCACCTTTAGGTGCTGGGTTTTTTTTGTGGCAGGAAAGATGGATCATTAAGGCCATGTATTGACTATCGTTCCCTTAACAAAATCACTGTTAAATATCAGTACCCGTTACCCCTGATTTCTGATTTATTTTCCAGAGTTAAAAGTACCTTTTAGTTTACCAAGCTTGACCTCAGGGGGCATATAATCTTATTTGCATCTAGCATGGGGATGAATAGAAGATGGCATTTAATACTCCGGAGGGACATTTTGAGTACCTGGTGATGCCTTTTGGGCTCACTAATGCCCCTTCTGTCTTCCAGTCTTTTATGAACAATGTTTTCAGGTACTTTTTGGATAAGTTTTTGATAATTTATCTGGATGATCAACTGTGTTCTGGATTTTGAGAGAAAATTCTCTGTATGTTAAGGGATCGAAGTGCCTCTTTGGTGTACAGAGGATTTCATTTTTGGGATTCATTTTGTCCCCGTCGGCTATTGAAATGGACCCAGCCAAGATACAGGCCATTTATGATTGGGTTCAGCCCACTTCTTTGAAGGCTCTCCAGAAGTTTTTGGGTTTTGCTAATTTCTACCGTAAATTTATAAGTAATTTTTTTGGTATTGCTAAACCACTGACTGATTTGACCAAAAAGGGCACTGATGTGGTGAATTGGTCTCCAGAGGCAGTTTTGGCATTTCAGGAGCTTAAGCGGAGATTCACTTCTGCTCCAGTTCTACGGCAACCTGATGCCTCACTCCCATTTCAGTTGAAGGTAGATGCTTCTGAGATTGGTGCAGGAGCCGTTTTGTCCCAAAGAGATCCAGTGACTTCTAAGATGAATCCCTGTGCCTTCTTTTCTTGAAAATTCTCCCCATCTGAACGCAACTATGACATGGGGAATCGGGAATTGTTGGCCATGAAATGGGCATTTGAAGAGTGGAGACATTGGTTGGAGGGAGCTAGACATCAAGCTGTGGTCCTCACCGACCACAAGAATTTGATTCATCTTGAATCAGCCAAACGCTTGAATCCTAGACAGGCTAGGTGGGCCTTGTTTTTCACGTGTTTTAATTTTGTGGTCTCTTTTCTTCCGGGCACTAAGAATGCTAAGGCGGATGCCCTTTCTAGGAGTTTCTTTGCGGATTTTCTTGATGTGACTGAGCCTACTACCATTCTAAATGAGGGTGTAGTTCTTTCCACCATCTCACCCAATTTGAGATGTGCCCTGGAGGAATTTCAGGAGGACAAACCTGAACATTGCCCTATGGGAAAATTGTATGTCCCTGACCAGTGGAGGAAAAGAGTAATGTCTGAAATTCATTGCTCCGCATTGGCTGGTGATCCAGGTATTTTTGGTACCAGAGATTTGGTGAGTCGGTCTTTTTGGTGGTCTGCCTTATCTCGTGATATCAGGAATTTTGTGCAGTCCTGTGGGACTTGTTCTCGGTCCAAGCCCTGATCTCGTTCTAGTGGATTGTTGATGCCGAAGCCGGTGCCCAGGAGGCCATGGACTCATATCTCAATGGATTTTATTTCTGATCTTCCTGTCTCTCAGAGAATGACTGTTATCTGGGTGATCTGTGATAGATTTTCTAAGATGGTCCATCTTGTACCACTCCCAAAGTTGCCATCTTCTTCAGAGTTGGTGCCCTTGTTTTTACAACAGGTGGTTCGGTTGCACGGTATTCCTGAGAACATTGTGTCGGACAGAGGAGTCCAGCTTGTTTCCAGATTTTGGAGAGCTTTGTGTTCCAAACTGGGAATTCAGTTATCTTTCTCCTCTGCATTTCATCCTCCAACCAATGGGCAGACTGAGAGAACAAACCAGACTTTGGAATCCTATCTGAGATGTTTCATATCTGCTGATCAGGATGACTGGGTCTCATTTTTGCCCTTGGCCGAATTTGCGCTAAACAATAGGGCTAGTTCTGCCACTTTGATTTCACCCTTTTTCTGTAACTTTGGGTTTCATCCTCGATTTTCTTCAGGGCAGGTGGAATCTTCGGCCAGCCCAAGTGTGGACATTCTGTGGTAGAGAGAATGCAGCAGATTTGGGACCAAGTGGTGGATAAGTTGTCCCACTCTCAGGAAAAAGCCCATTGGTTTTCCAACCAACATAGGACCATTGATCCCCGGTTTAAAGTGGGTGATATGGTTTGGTTGCCTTCAAAGAATATTCCTATGAAGGTTGCGTCTCCAAAATTCAAGCCAAGATTCATTGGACCTTATAAGATTTTGGAAATCCTTAATCCCGTTTCTTTCCGTTTGGCTCTTCCAATTACGTTTAAGATTCATAACGTGTTCCATAAATCCTTGTTGAAGAGGTTTGTAGAGCCAGTAGTTACCATGGTGGCGCCTCTTGAACCTGTATTAGTTAAAGATAATTTGTAGTATGAGGTAGAGAAAATATTGGATTCTCGTTTGGCTAGACGGAGACTCCAGTACCTGGTCAAATGGAAGGGTTATGGCCAGGAGGATAATTCTTGGGTCTCTGCTTCTGACATTCATGCCGAAAGATTGGTTCGTGCTTTTCACCGGGCCCATCCTGACCGCCCTGGTGGCGTGGATGAGGGTTCGGTGACCCATCCTCAAGGGGGGGTACTGTTGTGAATTCTCTCTCTGGCTTCCCTCTGGTGATTACTGAAGAGAGTGGAGCTGGTCAGATTGAGAGTTCTCTTTCTGGGCTCCCTCTGGTGGTTACTGGAGGTAGTGAGCTGATCTGATTGACAGAGGCTTGCCAACTGATAATGAGGAAGACGATTGGAGATCTGGGGTTTCTGATTGGGATTTAAGACAGCTGACTCCCTCTGTCCTTGCTGGTGATTTTTTTCCTGTGCCTCTTGAGGTCTGTTGTCTCTTGCTCTTTCCCTGCATGTTCAGCTAAGTGGTTCATTTGTTATACTGTTTGCATTTGATCTGGTTTTGTTTATCTCTGCTTTGTGCAGGTCAGCTAGCTCCGGCTGGGGCTGTGCTGAATCACCGCCATATGTTACTGCATGTGCCAGTTTGTTTTGTCCCCTTTTATATTGATCTCTTTTTGCCTTGCTTTCAGAATATACCAGAGTGCTGATATAGTGGGGGACGAAGTCGTGTGACTTCAGTGTTTTTTGCATCAGACATGTTGGACTTTTGCAGGGTATTTTGCGTGATTACAGACAGTGTCTTTCCTTTCCTGTCCTGTCTAGTCAGTGTGGGCCCCATCCTTTGCTCAGTCTATTTTTCTGCCTGCATTTGTATTTTCATCTTGTCTCACTGACAATATATGTTTGGGGGCTATCTATTCCTTTGGGGTCTGCTCCGGGGCAGTTTAGATTTCCCCTTTCCTGCTTTAGGCTTAGTTAGCTCTCCGGCTGTGCCGAGGCGTCTAGGATCAACGTAGGTACGCTCCATGGCTACTGCTAGTTGTGTGGACAGGATCAGGGGTCTGCATCCGCTTAGTTTCCAACCTCTCTGGTTTTCTGTGGCTTAGCCTGGGCCTGCTATCCTCCTCGGTGCCCATTCATAACAATTACCGGCATTTACTATTTTTATGAGCGACCCTTTAAGTATTCTTATCAGACTAAATATTTTGGTAAGTTAATGCTCGTTAAAATATATCTGCAACCAGATATCACAATACAACTGCCATTCATTATTAAATAGTTTTAATATAGAAGATGTTTAGGCTGCAGTATATATACGCGAGTATATACGGTATTTGCTTGCAGACATTTCTGCAAGGTTTCTGCATCTCTTGGCAGCGAAAATGCTGCGGAAAATCCTCAGTGGTTTTGGTGCATTTTTGCATTCGTTTTTTTCATGTGCATTCAAAACCGAAGGCGAAAACGCACAAAGAATTGACATGCAGGATTAAATGTATAACACTTGATGTTTCTCATTCACTTTGCTGGCTTCAGGTTTTGCTACCTAATCTGCACGGCAAAAACGCACCAAAAATGCACCAAATCTGCAACATGTGCACAAGCCCTTATTCAGCAGAATGACGGGAGAGTTTGTAACCCTTTTATCTGTCTTTTTCTGAGCTTTTGCCAGCTGATTTATGACAACTAAAAACATGAAAGATAAATGTGCAGTAAAACAAATAACCTGCAAAATCGGAATTGTGAAACCTTTTTTTTAATAAAATACAGTTGTAAAGATATTTATCCCCACTTACTTACATTAAATAAAT
Organism: Dendrobates tinctorius; assembly: GCF_039654945.1. Taxonomy (NCBI): domain Eukaryota; kingdom Metazoa; phylum Chordata; class Amphibia; order Anura; family Dendrobatidae; genus Dendrobates; species Dendrobates tinctorius. The sequence continues at coordinate 76,889,309 of NW_027361676.1, forward strand.
ATTTTTTTTTCCAAAAGGTCGACATCTCCTTTGATTACAGAACACACTGATTTTACAAATTCCTCATTCTCCATTCTTTGCTGTTCCCTCTAATTTGTACACTTTGGAGATAAAGGCAATGTGTAATCAGAATCTGTTGTTTAAATCAGGTTTTCATTTCACATGTGCTCTTTTTTATTTTTTTCACATCATATTTTGTATTAAAAAAGAAAATTAAAATGAAGGACTGTGCTGCCCACCTTCAAGATGGACACTCAGGTAGGTTTCTACTCCAATTGTAAACATATATATTAAGACTTGGCACTCCAAAAAATGATAATATTGCCTCTGTTTGCTCTTCTCTTGCAATCCGTTCGGATGAAGGCCTAATTGGGCGAAAAGGCAAATTTATGCAGTGGATTGCTTTGTGAAATATAAGTAAACAAAAACTCTTTTTAGCATAGGTTTTTGGAGCATCAAATTCTAATATACACTACCATTCAAAAGTTTAGGGTCACTTAGAAATTTCCTTATTTTTTAAAGAAAAGCACAGTTTTTTCCAATGAAGCTAACATTAAATGATTCAGAAATACACTCTATACATTGTTAATGTGGTAAATTACTATTCTAACTGTAAATGTCTGGTTTGTAATGCAATATGTTCATAGGTGTATAGAGGGCCATTTCCAACAACCATCACTCCAGTGTTCTTATGGTACTTTGTGTTTGCTAACTGTGCAAGAAGGCTAATGGATGGTTAGAATACTCTTGAACACCCTTGTGTAAGTATGTTAGCACAGCTGAACACAGCTTGGCTGATTAAAGAAGCCATAAACCTGATCTTCCCTTGAGCTAGTTAAGAATCTGGAGCATTACATTTGTTGGTTCCATTAAACTCTCAAAATGGCCAGAAAAAAAAAACTTTCATGTGAAACTCGACAGTCTGTTCTTGTTCTTAGAAATGAAGGCTATTCCATGCAAGAAATTGCCAAGAAACTGAAGATTTCCAACAAAGTGTGTACTACTCCCTTCAGAGGAGAGTACAAACAGGCTCTAATCAGAGTAGAAAGAGAAGTGGGAGGCCCCGCTGCACAACTGAGCAACAAAACAAGTACATTAGAGTCTGTAGTTTGAGAAATCAACACCTCACAGGTCCTCAACTGGCAGCTTTATTAAATAGTAAACGCAAAACCCCAGTGTAAGCGTCTACAGTGAAGAGGCAACTCCAGGATGCTGGCCTTCAGGGCAGAGTGCAAAGAAAAAGCCATATCTGAGACTGGCTAATAAAAGGAAAAGATTAATACGGGCAAGAGAACACAGAGATTGTACAGAGGAAGATTGGAAAAAAGTGTTATGGACAGACGAATCCAAGTTTGAGGCGTTTGGATCACACAGTAGAACATTTGAGAGACGAAGAACAACTGAAAAGATCCTGCAAGAGTGCCTGACACCATATGTCAAGCATGGTGGAGGTAATGTGATGGTCTGGGGTTGCTTTGGTGCTGGTAAAGTGGGAGATTTGTACTAGGTAAAAGTGATTTTGAATAAGGAAGGCTATCACTCCATCTTGCAATGCCATGCCATACCCTATAGACAGTGCTTGATTGGAGACAATTTCATCCTACAACTGGCTAATGACCCAAAGCACATCTCCAAATTATGCACAAACTATTTAGGGAAGAAGTAGGCAGCTGGTATTCTATCTATAATGGAGTGGCCAGCGCAGTCACCAGATCTCGACCCCATTGAGCTGTTGTGGGAGCAGCTTGACAGTATGGTACACAAAAAGTGCCCATCAAGCTGTAGGAGGGAGAGTCCCCGCTGTGTAGCTGGACCGGAACCAAGGAGACATAATAAGAGGAAGGACCAGAGACAGTTCTAGAAGGAGAAGGGGCAGAGGAGGTATAAAAGGGGCTGAGAATGCCAGCAGGGGGCACCCGACAGAGCGTGAGAGAAGGAGCAGGAAGACTAGAGGGTACCAGAGAGCCAGAGCCAAAAGGAGTGAGTGACGACCAGAGGGATTGGAGATAGACTCACCACGTTCAGGGAGGAGACAGCACCGAGCCACCCAGCAGAGGGACACCGACCTAACAAGCACGCTCCCGCGCCCGTCACTCCAACCCGCGGTTGCGGCCCATCTGCCCGACTCAGCCCGCGGCTGCGGCCTCTCCGCTACCGCCAGTGGCCGCCGCCACCCAACTCCAGCTCGCGGTTGCAGCCTACTTGCCGCCACCCATGGCCGCCAGTGCCCGACTCCAGGCCGTGGTTGGGGCCTACCCGCTGCCACCTGCAGCCACCAGTGCCCAACCCCAGCCCGCGGTTGTGGTCTGCCCACTGCCACCCGTGGCCACCGCTGCTGGGCCCCAGCCTTCGGCTGTTGCCTATACTTCCCGGGTCCCTGCCATCGCCATCCTGCCTCCGCTGGGAGGCGCAACGCAGAGGAACTCTTCAGTGCCTGCTGTGCCCACACTCCACAAGGGTGAAGGAACACCAGAAGCTTGCGCCAACTCCTCGTCAACTGGGCCCAGCAGCTGAGACACCGAAGAGACACTGACCACCACTCTGCTGGACATCAGAGGAAGATAAGTGACACATTATAGTTGATAACTCGTAGTTTCTGGATCCGTAGATGGCCGTACCGCAACCTCATAGTTACCAGTTCCGACCAGGTAGTCGTTATCGTGTTACCTGTGTATTACTGTTCTGAACCCTGCGAGGATAACTGTTGTTAGCTTGCCGGTTACTCAAGATAGCCCTTATTGATACAAATATATATACATAAAAGTTACATTATAAGTTCACTCCGGCTCCCGTCTCGTCACTACATCCCGGGTACCTACGATTACTACATTAGGCGTAGTCGGCAGGATGCAGTCTCCAAGCTCGAGTGGTCCAGTTTATCCTAGGGGCTATGCTGAGTAACCTGCCCAGGTTCTCCGGCAGCAATACTATGCTGTGGAGCTGGACGGAACGGATGTGAGGGCTGTTTAGGATGCATCCGATGACCCCTGGCCTAGAAGCAAGTGGCCCTAATGGCGTTGGAAGGCGAGGCCCAGGATTCCGTGATGTTGAGGCCCCTGGGACAGCGATAAACTTTTATCAGGGTCTTACAGATACTGGAGGAGACTCATGGGGACTCGACAGACATGGGAGAATTGAGAACCCGGTTGTTCAGTCGTATGCAAGGGGAAGGGGAGATGGTCATCCAATACATGAACGTCCTTCAGGAGCTATACACGGCCATTGAGCAAAAGGACGGTATAGGCGTAGGATCCATTGACATAACCCTACCTCTTAGTGACTGGGCTCCGAGACCCCTGACTAAACAGGCATTGTGGGAGCGAGTCCGGGTAAACCTGCGCCTATGGCTTTCTCCGAGGTAGGGAGCCAGGCGCGCACGTGGGAGAAAGAACAAGGGCTGACAGTCCCCGTGGGAAAGGTCCGGAGCACTGAAGTCTCCATGAACATCATTGGGGAGCCCCAATGGGTGGAAGAAATGAAACAAGAGTTGAAGAGCATCAGGGGCGAACTGGCCGAGGTGAAGAGAAGGACCGAGACCATGAGTGGTCGGCTTGGGATTGGCCCTGCACCCTGGGGCCCTCGTAATCCCAGGGGTGGTCGGTCCCTGCGGCCTCGGGAATGCTTTGAATGTGGAAAACTGGCCACTTTGCCCAAGAGGGCCTGTGGCATGGGAGATACCCACCATGGTGACCATTAAACTAAAGGACTCTGAGCTGGGGGGATGCTGCTCGGAGCCAGAACCCACGACGCGGGGTGGCGGAAGTCCCGAAGATCTGATTGCAAAGTGTCCGTTGATATGGGCAGAGTTTGAAGGATGTGCAGTGTGCTGTCTGGTGGACAAGGGGTTGTTAGTCATTACCATGCTGGAGACCTATTTCCGGAAGCACTTTCCCGAGGCTGTGAGGCCCAAGTGGGGGTCTGTGATAAGGCTACTAGCCGCTAACCATCAGTCCCTGTCGTCGGAGTAGCCTGGATGCAAATTTCATTGTGCGGCAAGCAACTCGGCCGCCGAGGTGTGGTTCTCACCCAGGGAGACGCAAGCGAAAAACACCCTGTCACCCTGGGTATGAACATATTGAGAGAGTTTGGCAGTCTACTCCTTAGCGAGCCTACACAAGAGACCCTGAAGCAATGGGGCTTCCACACTCCCCAAGGGCAGGTCTTCCAACAGCTGGTGCGGGGGGGCGGGTCCTACAGGACTGCCAGGAGGGAGAGGTGCTGGGGAGAGTGATCACACCGGCGGCCCCTCAGCTCGTGCTGCCGCCAGGGTAGACTGTGGTAGCCCTACCCGTCCAGGCCCATGTACCTCTGGAAGCAGTAGAGGTGCAGGTGGAGCCGTGCTTCTTGGAGCGCCAACCTCCTGGAGTCCTAGTGGCTCCCGCCTTGGCCACCATGAGGAAGGGGACAGGTCTTGTGCGCTGTGTCAACCTCGAAGATCAAGACACCATCCTAAAACCACGCGCCAAACTGGCAAAGCTGGGGAAACCTTTGGAAGAAGTGCTACCAATCCCGACATTACAGCTAAAAGTGAAGGCAGGAGACCCATGGGTGGTGACTATTCATTCCATCCAAACCGCCGGGTCCTCGCCTGAAGAGAAGGGCCAAGCAATCCTAGAGAAAATGTGGGCAGAACCCTCTGGCCTAACCTACATCAAGTAGAAGCACTCCTGGGCCAGTACCGAGAGGTATTCGCCGATCACGAAGACGACTTCGGGTGCACCACGGCCATCACGCATGGCATTCCCACTGAAGGAACAGCCCCTATCAGGGAGCGATACTGACAAACTCCTCTGCAGCTATATCAAGAGGTAAAAATACTACTGCTGCGAAAAGGGTATATCTGGGAAAGTCAAAGTCCTTGGGGGTCCCCCATTATGTTGGTCCGAAAGAAAGACGTCACCTTGCGGTTCTGCATGGATTACCGAAACTTGAACTCCGGTACCATCAAAGACTCATACCCGCTGTCCCATATAGAGGCGTCCCTATCAGCCCTGGGGAAGGCGATGTACTTTTCTACCCTGGATCTGGCCAGTGGGTACTGGCAAGTGCCAATGTCGGAGGAAGACCGCGCCAAGACCGCATTCATCTTGCCCATAGGACTGTTCGAATTTAATCGCATGCCATTTGGGCTAGCCAATGCCCTCGGGACCTTCCAACGGCTAATGGAGGGATGTTGGGGAGATCTCAACTTCGAGGTCACTTTAATATACCTGGACGACATCATCATCTACGCTCCCACGTTTGAAGACCACTTGCATCGGATGGGAAAGGTGTTCGGTCGACTGCAAAAGTACGGGTTGAAGGTAAAACCCCAGAAATGCCACCTATTCCATATGCAGATCGAATACCTAGGGCACACCATCTCCACCGATGGTGTAAGTTCATCTATGGAGAATGTCACTGCAATACAGGGGTGGCCTACTCCCGAGATGGTAAAAGATATACGAGACTTTCTGGGGTTGGCCGGATATTACTGTCGCTTCGTAAAAAACATCGCCCGCTGGGCCCGAGCCCTGCAGGACCTGTTGAAGGGGGCCCCTGCCAGGGCCAATGGTTGGAAAATCCAGTGGCAAGAACCACAGGAAGAGGCCTTCCAAGATCTCAAAACCACGCTTTCGGAAGCCCCAGTGTTGGCCTGCGTGGATTTCTCGCATCCATTCATATTGCACATGTACGGGAGCTTACATGGGCTGGGAGCTGTATTGTCACAAGTCCAGGATGGTCTGGAAAGAGTGATCTTTACGGTAGCCAATCGCTCCACAACTCCGAACGCAATCCCGACAATTACAGCTCCTTTAAGCTCGAGCTTCTAGCGGTAGTGTGGGCCATGACGGAGTGGTTCGCGGAGTACCTGACAGGCTCTGAGGTAGTGGTACGGACTGATTGACTGGCCCACCTCGACAATGCCAAATTGGGAGCCCTAGAACAATGGTGGGTGGCCCGGATTGCCAAATTCAAATATAAAATCATTTACAAACGGGGAGCAGAGAATGTGCATGCCGATGCCCTCTCTAAAATTCGACGTACGGCCCCTGGGCAAAGCTGGGATGAAGAGTTTGAAGGAGAAGAGACACCGTTCACTCTGGCCCCCACCTGAATCACAGCCGTGACCCGAGAGCAATCCCATACAGGACCCGCTAGGGGCATGTTAGAACAATCCCGGGATAAATGGATCCAGCAGCAGCAGGAAGATGGAGAGATTGGCCCTCTGCGTCAATGGGTAGCTCCAAGAGAGCTACCCAATGATACCCAAAGAAAGACATTGACTCGAGACACTCGCTACTGTTTGGCCGGGAAGGCAAGGGGATCACTGAGGTGGAGTTCAATCCGGAGGAGGAACAACCATGGACGGGAGTCTCCTCGTGGGTCCGGAATCACCAGTATCAGCTACAAACCCTGCATCAGATTGTTCATACAAAACTTCAGAACCTGGAACATCTGGGGAAGACCCCGTCCCAACCCACCGAATTCCAAGCAGGAGATCGTGAACTCATAAAAGATCAGTGCCCCCAGAACAAATTGGGACACCGCTGGGAAGAAAGTCCCTACCTAGTACTGCGATGAGTAAGTCCAGATGGGCCGGTGTACGAAATACAATCTGAAAAAGAGGGGGATCACCCCGCCTGAGCAGTACATCGCAATATTTTGCAACCCTGTACTTCCACAAACCCTGAATGACTCGAAGCCCCTTCTCAGGCCCCAGAACCTCCGCCAATAGTGTGGTTTGAGGGCGATGAGGAAGACCTTCCGGCAGTACAAGTGGACACTTCAAAAACCAATACCCTAACAACCCTAATCAATCCACCATCTTCCACCACCTCAGAAGATTCCACCACAGTTGAACAACTGTGCTCCGAGCGGTCCACAGCTGGCAAACCCCCTGAACACTATGAACACGACCAGTTCATGTGGCAGAAAAGACTTGTACATCAAAAGGCAAAGCCGGACCCCTCCAAGCCCTCGCCCGAGGACTGGCGAGCTTACAGGATGGGGGAGAGTAGGAGGAGAGTCCACGCTGTGTAACTGGACCGGAACCAAGGAGACCATCACCAAGGTTCCTAGAGAGAATGTTTCCGGGCGACATAATAAGTGGACGCACTAAAGACAGTTCTAGAAGGAGAGGGGGCAGAGCAGGTAAAAAAGGGGCTGAGAATGCCAGCAGGGGGCACTCGACAGAGCGGGAGAGAATGAGCAGGAAGACTAGGGGGCACCAGAGAGCCAGAGCCAGAAGGAGTGAGTGACGACCAGAGGGATTGGAAAGAGACTCACCACAGTCAGGGAGGAGACAGCACTGAGCCACCCAGCAGAGGGACACCGACCTCACGACCGCGCTCCCGCGCCCGTCACTCCAGCCCGTGGTTGCGGCCCATCTGCCCCCACCCACAGCCGCCACTACCCGACTCCAGCCCGTGGTTGCAGCCTGTCCGCTGCCATCCACTGCCACCGCACCGACTACATCTCATAGTTGCGACCTGCCTGCCACCACCTGCGACCGACGCTGCCGCTGCCCGATTCTGGCCCGCGGCTGCGGCCTGCCCGCTGCCACCCACGTCCGCCAGTGCCCGACTCCAGTCCGTGGTTGCGGCCTGCCCGCTGCCACTTGTGGCCGCCAGTGCCTGACCCCAGCTCGCAGTTGCGGTCTGCCCACTGCCACCCGCGGCCACTGCTGCCAGGCCCCAGCCTGCGGCTGTTGCCTATACTCCCCCGGTCCCGGCTATCACCATCCTGCCTCCGCCGGGAGGCGCAATGCAGAGGAACTCTTCAGGGGCCTATTGTGCCCACACTCCACCTGGGCGTAGGAACGCCAGAAGCTTGCGCCAACTCCTCATCGGCTGGGCCCAGCGGCTGAGACGCCGAAGAGACACCGACCACCACTCTGCCGGACATCACAGGAGGATAAGTGACACGTTATAGTTGATAACTAGTAGTTCCTGGACCCGTAGTTTGCCGTACCACGGCCTCATTGTTACTGGTTCCGACCGGGTAGTCGTTATCGTGTTACCTATGTAATATTGTTCTGAACCCTGCGAGGATAACTGTTGTTAGCTTGCCAGTTACTTGAGATAGCCCTGCGATTACTACAAAGCTAAATCAACGTGGGCGAGGGACTTCTGGAAGCATGGGGTGAAATTTCTCCAGATTACCTCAACAAATTAACTGCTAGAATGCCAAAGGTCTGCAATGCTGTAATTGCTGCAAAGGGAGCATTCTTTGACGAAAGCAAAGTTTGAAGGAGAAAATTATTATTTCAAATAAAAATCTTTTTTTGAACCTTGTCAATGTCTGGACTAATTTTTAAATTCATTTGGCAGCTTATTTGAATAATAAAAGTATGAGTTTTCATGGAAAACACAAATTTGTCTGGGTGACCCCAAACTTTTGAGCCGTAGTGTATATTTTTAAAAACCAAAAGTAATAATCTTGCAATTTTCCCCTTTGGCCATTAGGGTTATTTTATAATTATACTTCCTGTCCTTTCAGAAAAAGTATTCAGTGGGCTTTTTATGTTCATTAGCAGGGTTATAGTGATAGATAACACCTCTATGCACCACCTATAGCACAGGATCCACCAATTACAATAGCTGATGTGTCCCAGTGCCATGCTGCTCTCTGAATTGCCACTCTACTGCTTCCTGTGTCAGTCTGCTGCCTTGGGTCCTCATGCCACTTTTCCAGCTCTACTGCATTTCTCTGGTGTCTCCAACTGGCTATCGAGAGGAGTTATCAGATCCTGCAGAAACTTAATAATAATAATAATGATAATCTTTATTTATATAGCGCCATCATTTTCCACAGCACTTTTCAGTTTGAAAGCCTTCTATGCCCTTCAGGGTTTTACTTCTGCAGCCTTTCCCTAGGCAGCAGTGGCTTTATTAGGCAGCGCCTCACACCACTTCTTGCCTGAATGTTGGTTCCTAGCTAGTTTATTTGCTAGTATCCTGTGCATGTGCTTGCTTGTAATGATTCTCCAGTTATCAACCCAGCTTGTTTACCTGTCCTATCTGACCTCTCTGCTTCTGACCTCAGTTTTGTTCTCTGATCCTGTGCTGCCTGCCCTGACCCCAGATTGTTTGACTCAAGATTGTCTTAGGGTCCCGTTACATTTAGCGATGCACCAGCGATCCCGGCAACGATACGACCCGGTCAGCATCGCTGGTGCATCGCTAAATGGTCGCTAGTGAGCTGCCAAACAGGCAGATCTCACCAGCGATGCAGCAGCGGTTGGCGGTCGTTACTTACCTGTCAGACGGCAGCTCTGATGACGACTTCCTCTCATGTCCATGAAGTCGCTCGTCGGTGCCAGCAGGAAGCCGACGACGAGAAATGGACCAGGACGTTCTCGCGCGATCAACGATAGCCAGCGGTGAGCCGGGTCGGAGGTAAGTGTCACATGTAGCGATATCGCTACCAATATCGCTGTTGCGTCACAAAATCAATGACGCTTTAGCGATATCGCTAGCGATATTGCTATGTGTAACAGGCCCTTTAGTCTTCGCTCTCCTGTATCTCGTAATCATGTCTCTGACCTTCATATCAGCTGCTGCAGACCCGGAGACTGCCCTGGAGTAGCACCTGGTGACTATCTGTGACCAAACCTATCCTCACCATCAGAGGTTCTAGTGAATACCAGGTAGGGAAAAGGGACAGGGAGTCTTCACGTTAGTAGTATCCAGCTGGAATCCAAGCAAGTTTGCTAGCATGTGTCTGGTGGATACCGATCCTGCTGGTGCATTCAACAAACGTAGGAAAAGGAAAGGATATGTTTCTGGCACACCCATCAGTTAAAATGAAAAAAGCTTATTTGGACATGATTAAAAATAAAACAATAAAAACAACTGATGCATTTCTGGTGCAACGGTGTGCCCTTAGTCATGGGATATAGTGAGAACATAGAGACAGATATAAATAAGGAACAAGCACCAATCAAAGGAAAGAAAAATTATTGATTAATGAAATGCAGCAGCTGTAGCACAAAACAAATGAGGACTGGATGTTGAATGGTTAGTAGAATCAATAGATATAGAACAAATCATTTTCTAATTCACTAGCTGAAGAGCCCGGGTATAGTAATTAACTGTGGCTAGTTATAACAAATTATAACGATTATATTGCACATAAAAACATTTCACATCATATATTCAACAATACAGATTTGCAACACAAATTAACTAAACGATTACCTAAGTATTGATAGTATTTTATTTTCAACTCATTCAAGATTTTTTGTTTTTTCCTTCGGTGCAAAGATGAACAGATTTTTGGCAGTTCCAACTCTTGAACAGGACACTTAAAGTTGACCATGAGAAAAGCATGGAGATTGCAAATCGATCCCTACTACTTTCAAGGACTGTCCCTGAGCCTTGTTAATGGACATTGCAAATGCCAGTCGAAGTGGAAACTGGAGGCGTTTAAAATCAAAAGGCAAATCAGATGGAATAAGTGGAATTCTTGAAATGAAAATATCCTCTCCTTTGGCACATCCTGTTGCTAAGCTGTGTATCTAATCCTATCCTGTTTGATACTGTCTGCTGAGCTGTGCATCTAATCCTGTCTTGTGTGATACAGTCTGCTGAGCCGTGTCTCTAATCCTATCCAGTGTGAAACAGTCTGCTGAGCCGTGTATCTAATCCTATCCTGTGTGATATTGTCTGCTGAGCTGTGTATCTAATCCTAAATAAATAAAGGCTTTTCTTAATTTTTTCACATCGTGTGCTGGAACTATAAAAAACTTTTTGTCTGCTGAGCCATGTATCTAATCCTCTCCTGTGTTATACTGTCTGCTGAGCCATGTATCTAATCCTATCCTGTGTGATACAGTCTGCTGATACACACATACACACACACATACACTCATTTATATATATATATATATATATATATATATATATATATATATATATATATATGTTTATGCCAGTCACCTCCTCATCTGGGACTACTGACCTTTTCTATGGCAAAACATGTAAAATTAGTGAGGTCACCCTTATGGATAAACAAAATGTTCTGTTGGTCTAGAGTAGGAGCTATTGTTGGCGTTGATATTAGCGATATGCTCAGCGATCTTCTTTTTGAATTTACGTAAGGTGCAGCCGATATATTTTGCTTGGCATGAATAGCACTGAATGCAGTACACCATGTGTTTGGTATCACAATTAATAAAAGTGGATATCTGATGATTTAGTGTGGGTAATATCAGAAATGCTTTTTTGGCAGTCCAACGCAAAGGGGCATACGTTGCACCTAATATTGCCACACTTGTGGAAGCCTTTTACTTCTTTGATTGGTGCTTGTTCCTTGTTTATATCTGTCTGTATGTTCTCACTATATCATATGACTAAGGGCACACCGTTGCGTCAGAAACACGTCAGGTTGTTTTTATTGTTTTATTTTTAATGATGTCCAAATAAACATTTTTCATTTTATCTGGTCGATGTGCTGGAAAAACATCCTTTCGTTTTCCTGAATACCAGGTACAGTAGTTATGCCCCTTCAGGGGGTGTCCACAACCAACAGTGTTAAGCTGGAGTCACACATAGCGACTTACCAGTGATACCGACACCGATATCAATGTGTCAGGATCGCTGGTAAGTCGCTATGTGATTGCTGGTGAGCTGTCACACCGACAGCTTCACCAGCGATCAGCACAGCGATGCCGAGCGCCCGGCATCGCTTGCCATCCCTGTAAAAAATAGAATTAAAATAAAAAATATTGTTATTCTCACCTTCCGACGTCCCGCAGCAGCCATCCCGCCTCTCTCCACGCTCCGGTCCCAGTAATCCTTTGCACGAATGACCGCAAGATGTCACAGTCTCGCGGGAGCGCGAATTCTCGCGGTCATTCGTACAAAGGATCACTGGGACCGAAGCGTGGAGAGAGGCGGGATGACTGCGCGGGACGTCGGAAGGTTAAGAATAACAATATTTTTTATTTTAATTCTATTCTTTACAGCTGATCGCTGGTCTCCCGCCTGTCACACGCAGCGATGCATGCTGGCCAGCGGGAGACCAGCGACCAAAAAAATGTTCAAAGGTTTCTTACAGCGATCAGCGATACCGGCAGGGGGGCCGGTCGCTGATCGCTGTCACACACAGCAATCTCGCTGGTGAAATGGCTGTTACGTCACAAAAGTTGTGACTCAGCAGCGATATCGCTAGCGAGATTGCTATGTGTGACTCCTGCTTTACTTACAATGATCTTTGTGCAGGCTAATTAGATGCTTCAGTACAATGCAATAAGGTATGATTAAGTCTTTTAGTCTTTATAAGTGAGGACATATGAAGGTATGAACACCTGGTAGGTATATATTAGTGAGGACACCAAAATATGTGGGACCCTGGTAGGCATATGTTAGTGAAGATATCAGAATGTATGGGCTCCTGGTATTTATATATATATGAAGACATCAGAATGTATGGGCTCCTGGTATATACAGTGGGGAAAAAAAGTATTTAGTCAGTCAGCAATAGTGCAAGTTCCACCACTTAAAAAGATGAGAGGCGTCTGTAATTTACATCATAGGTAGACCTCAACTATGGGAGACAAACTGAGAAAAAAAAATCCAGAAAATCACATTGTCTGTTTTTTTTTTCATTTTATTTGCATATTATGGTGGAAAATTAGTATTTGGTCAGAAACAAGCAATCCAGATTTCTGGCTGTCACAGACCTGTAACTTCTTCTTTAAGAGTCTTCTCTTTCCTCCACTCATTACCTGTAGTAATGGCACCTGTTTAAACTTGTTATCAGTATAAAAAGACACCTGTGCACACCCTCAAACAGTCTGACTCCAAACTCCACTATGGTGAAGACCAAAGAGCTGTCAAAGGACACCAGAAACAAAATTGTAGCCCTGCACCAGGCTGGGAAGACTGAATCTGCAATAGCCAACCAGCTTGGAGTGAAGAAATCAACTGTGGGAGCAATAATTAGAAAATGGAAGACATACAAGACCACTGATAATCTCCCTCGATCTGGTGCTCCACGCAAAATCCCACCCCGTGGGGTCAGAATGATCACAAGAACGGTGAGCAAAAATCCCAGAACCACGCGGGGGGACCTAGTGAATGAACTGCAGAGAGCTGGGACCAATGTAACAAGGCCTACCATAAGTAACACACTACGCCACCATGGACTCAGATCCTGCAGTGCCAGACGTGTCCCACTGCTTAAGCCTGTACATGTCCGGGCCCGTCTGAAGTTTGCTAGAGAGCATTTGGATGATCCAGAGGAGTTTTGGGAGAATGCCCTATGGTCTGATGAAACCAAACTGGAACTGTTTGGTAGAAACACAACTTGTCGTGTTTGGAGGAAAAAGAATACTGAGTTGCATCCATCAAACACCATACCTACTGTAAAGCATGGTGGTGGAAACATCATGCTTTGGGGCTGTTTCTCTGCAAAGGGGCCAGGACGACTGATCCGGGTACATGAAAGAATGAATGGGGCCATGTATCGTGAGATTTTGAGTGCAAACCTCCTTCCATCAGCAAGGGCATTGAAGTTGAAACGTGGCTGGGTCTTTCAACATGACAATGATCCAAAGCACACCGCCAGGGCAATGAAGGAGTGGCTTCGTAAGAAGCATTTCAAGGTCCTGGAGTGGCCTAGCCAGTCTCCAGATCTCAACCCTATAGAAAACCTTTGGAGGGAGTTGAAAGTCCGTGTTGCCAAGCGAAAAGCCAAAAACATCACTGCTCTAGAGGAGATCTGCATGGAGGAATGGTCCAACATACCAACAACAGTGTGTGGCAACCTTGTGAAGACTTACAGAAAACGTTTGACCTCTGTCATTGCCAACAAAGGATATATCACAAAGTATTGAGATGAAATTTTGTTTCTGACCAAATACTTATTTTCCACCATAATATGCAAATAAAATGAAAAAAAAAACAGACAATGTGATTTTCTGGATTTTTTTTTCTCAGTTTGTCTCCCATAGTTGAGGTCTACCTATGATGTAAATTACAGACGCCTCTCATCTTTTTAAGTGGTGGAACTTGCACTATTGCTGACTGACTAAATCCTTTTTTTCCCCACTGTATATATATATATATATCTAATATATAAAGCTCAATGTGTGTGTATGTATGTATGTATGTATGTATGTCCGGGATTGGCATCCGCACCGTCGCAGCTACAGCCACAAAATTTGGCACAGTCACACATCTGGACCCCGACAGTGTCATAGGCTATGTTGTGAGGCAAAATTTTTACCCCGCGCGTTCCTATTCACCAAACAATTTTGCCCCATCTACATAATGGGGAAAAAGTGAAAGGAAAAGTGTTGGAGGCAAATTGACAGCTGCCTGATGTGAACAAGGGGGACTTAAAGAATGAGAGCGATGGCGCCAAAGAGTATATACCGTACAATTGCTAAGGTGGGGCCCTGACATGGGATACTCACCACACACGGGGATATGAACACACACACAAAATGCGCCACACACTACCACGAGCTTCAACACATATAACACCCTGAGCACACATTTCACCACACATACACCAACCTCACCACATAAAAGTCGAAACACAAAAGTCGCCACTAAAAACTCGCCATGCTGTCCCAGAGCTGTTTAAAAGATGAAAAATGAGCTGTGATTGGTTGCTATCAGCAACAGTTTTCTTTGTAGACAGTTAACAAATAGGTAACTGAGGCCTATTATTCTTATCATTTCTATGGTGTTATCGTCCTTCTGTAAAGCTGGAAATAACACAATTTATTACTGTGCCAACACAGACCACCCTCTGACACAGACTGCAGGGGGAGCCCAGTATCACATAGGAGAGGATTAGACACACGGCTCAGCAGTCAGTATCACACAGGATAGGATTAGATACACAGCTCAGCAGTCAGTATCACACAGGATAGGATTAGATACACGGCTCAGCAGTCAGTATCACACAGGATAGGATTAGATACACAGCTCAGCAGTCAGTATCACACAGGAGAGGATTAGACACACGGCTCAGCAGTCAGTATCACACAGGATAGGATTAGATACACAGCTCAGCAGTCAGTATCACACAGGAGAGGATTAGACACACGGCTCAGCAGTCAGTATCACACAGGATAGGATTAGATACACAGCTCAGCACAAAGTATCACACAGAATAGTATTAGATAGATGGCTCAGCAGTCAGTATCACACAGGAAAGGATTAGATACGCAGCTCAGCAGTCAGTATCATACAGAATAGTATTAGATACACGGCTCAGCAGACAGTATAACACAGAATAGGATTAGATACACGGCTCAGCAGTCAGTATCACACAGGATAGTATTAGAGGCATGATTTTTATGTGCAATATAATCATTATAATTTGTTATAACTAACCACAGTTGGTTGCTATGCCCAGGCAACGCCGGGCTCTTCAGCTACTATATATATATATGTGTGAAGACATCATAATTAGAGTTGAGCGATACCAGCCGATACTTGAAAATATCGGATCGGAATGGATCGGCCGATCTTAAAAAAAAGTATCGGTATCGCCGATTCCGATACCGGGAACCAATGCAAGTCAATGGGGCCAAAATATCGGAATTAAAAAAAAACCTTTCTTTCCTTGTAGGTTAATTCTACATGAAGAAAAACAACTAAGAATAATGTAGAATGTATTGTGGGAGGTGGAGGAGACATTAAAGCCATAGAGGTTTAGCCCAATCAAATGGAATAGCAGGAATTAAACTTTTTTTTTTAAAGATGTTAGGAGTTACAAAGATATTGACTATGTTAGCCTCATTTATATTTTGCCAGACATGTATGTCTTCTTCTTCTACTTCCTTTTTTAACATTCTTCTTCTTCTTCTTCTACTTCCTTTTTTTACATTCTTCTTCTTCTTCTTCTACTTCCTTTTTTTACATTCTTCTTCTTATTCCTTTTTTTACATTCTTCTTCTTCTTCTTCTACTTCCTTTTTTTACATTCTTCTTCTTCTTCTTCTTCTTCTTCTTCTTCTTCTTCTTCTTCTTCTTCTTCTTCTTCTTCTTCTTCTTCCTTTTCTTACATTCTTCATATTCTTCTTATTCAACAATTATTATTCTACATATTCAGCTTCTTCATCTTCTTCCTATTCTTCTTCATCATATTCTTGTTTGTGTCAGGCATTCCTGTAGTTGTTATCTAGAAAAGTTAGAAGTTTACACCTTCCGTTCTGCCTGTCACAAAAGATTTACAACAGGATTTGTCCGCGTTCAGTTTGGCCTGCAGAAGCAGGCCTTTTCCAGGGGCACCACGAGGAGGAACGGACTCACCCCCATACACTGCTTAGTCTTCTTCTGCTTATAAATAAGATAATATCATTTGCTCAGAGTATTAGTCTTATGCTTAATGTTCTTCTGCTTTGTTTTTTTTATGCTTCTTTGTCTTCTCTCTCTTGTTGTTCTGCATCTTGGTGGTTGTCTTCCTGTTCTTTGTCCTCTTGAACCAGCTGACGGTACTGGCACCCGGAGGGGCAGCAGAAGGAACAAGAGCCAATGGCACTACCGAGGACCAGCTGACGGTGCTGGAACCCGGTTACTAAGCAGGAGGTACCTGTGCTACAAAGCACTACCAAGGACCAGCAGACGTTGCCGGAACTCGGATACCGAGATGGAGGCACCTAGGCCAAAGGCTCTGACGAGAACCAGCTGACGGTGCTGGAACCCGGAGGGGTAGCATAAGCTGCAAGAGCAAATGGAAATAGCGAGGACCAGCTGACAGTGCTGGCACCCGGAGGGGCAGCAGAAGGAATAAGAGCCAATGGCACAACCGAGGACCAGCTGACGGTGCTGGAACCCGGTTACTAAGCAGGAGGTACCTGTGCTACAAAGCACTACCAAGGACCAGCAGACGTTGCCGGAACTCGGATACCGAGATGGAGGCACCTAGGCCAAAGGCTCTGACGAGAACCAGCTGACGGTGCTGGAACCCGGAGGGGTAGCATAAGCTGCAAGAGCAAATGGAAATAGCGAGGACCAGCTGACAGTGCTGGCACCCGGAGGGGCAGCAGAAGGAATAAGAGCCAATGGCACAACCGAGGACCAGCTGACGGTGCTGGAACCCGGTTACTAAGCAGGAGGTACCTGTGCTACAAAGCACTACCAAGGACCAGCAGACGTTGCTGGAACTCGGATACCGAGATGGAGGCACCTAGGCCAAAGGCTCTGATGAGAACCAGCTGACGGTGCTGGAACCCGGAGGGGTATCAGAAGTTACCCCTGAAAAGCAAAGTTGGCATGCCGCAAGCTGGCCGCAGTTACCGAATCACACAGTCCTACAGGGGGTGCTTGTCCTACTGGCACTATGGAACAAACCTTTCTTACCAGAACCCGCAGTCCACATAGGAAGCACCTAAACTGCTGGCACCCTAGCCTCGGCTAACCCAACCGCAACACGACATGGCAACTTGGGGTGGCAAACTGACATTGACACTTCCCGGAAACAGCAGGCAGGGCTGGAACCAAGCTGGGCAGGAGGGAGTACCCGTGCCAAAGTCAGTTATGAGCAGCAACTGGCGATGTTGGAGCCCAGGACAAGCACTTAGCAGGCTGAGGCCTGATGTGCTGTCAATTGGGAGGCAGCAGGACAGATTGCCATCAAAACAGCAGGGGAACAGCTGACGTTACTGAACCCCACAAACACAGGAGCTAGTGTTTTACTCTGTGAAGACGGCACTTCCGAGCAACAACTGGCTGTGTTGAAGCCCAGGGACAAGCACGGAGCAGGCTTAGGCTGCATTGAAGAAATTTTAAGATCGGTTGTAGACTACTAATTTGAACCAAGCTCCACTTAGGCCTGTGGATTCACTGATTTTCGTATTTCCCCTGTCCTCCAACCCCGCCAGTTACAGCTCCGAAGTGGCGTCTGCACAATCCACACTTGTTCCTGTGTTACAGGTGTTCAGTCCGGTCAGTTAATCCCCTGATGTGTGTCCGGCAATGTCGCCTGCTCTGTCCACATTCCGATAATGGGAATGTGGACAGAGCAGGCGACATTGCCGGACACACATCAGGGGATTAACTGATCGGACTGAACACCTGTAACACAGGAACAAGTGTGGATTGTGCAGACGCCACTTCGGAGCTGTAACTGGCAGGGTTGGAGGACAGGGGAAATACGAGAGACAGTGGAGCCACAGGCCTAATTGGAGCACGGTTAAAAATCAGTAGTGGTACGACTGTGTAGGCAGCAGGAGACTTTGCCATCCACACAGCAGGGGATCAGCTGACATTACTGAACCCCACTGAGACACGGGAGCAAGTATCTCTTTCCGTGTGGACGGCACTTCCGAACTACAACTGGCTGTGTTGAAGCCCAGGAAATAGGAGGGTGTAGGCAGAGGCCTACTGTATTTTGAATGAGTTTACAGCAGGAGAGACTGCCATCCACAAAGCAGGGGATCAGCTGACGTTACTGAACCCCACTGAGACACGGGAGCAAGTATCTCTTTCCGTGTGGACGGCACTTCCGAACTACAACTGGCTGTGTTGAAGCCCAGGAAATAGGAGGGTGTAGGCAGAGGCCTACTGTATTTTGAATGAGTTTACAGCAGGAGAGACTGCCATCCACACAGCAGGGGATCAGCTGACGTTACTGAACCCCACTGAGACACGGGAGCAAGTATCTCTTTCCGTGTGGACGGCACTTCCGAACTACAACTGGCTGTGTTGAAGCCCAGGAAATAGGAGGGTGTAGGCAGAGGCCTACTGAATTTTGAATGAGGTGACAGCAGGAGAGACTGCCATCCACACAGCAGGGGATCAGCTGACGTTACTGAACCCCACTGAGACACGGGAGCAAGTATCTCTTTCCGTGTGGACGGCACTTCCGAACTACAACTGGCTGTGTTGAAGTCCAGGAAATAGGAGGGTGTAGGCAGAGGCCTACTGTATTTTGAATGAGTTTACAGCAGGAGAGACTGCCATCCACACAGCAGGGGATCAGCTGACGTTACTGAACCCCACTGAGACACGGGAGCAAGTGTCTCTTTCCGTGTGGACGGCACTTCCGAACTACAACTGGCTGTGTTGAAGCCCAGGAAATAGGAGGGTGTAGGCAGAGGCCTACTGTATTTTGAATGAGTTTACAGCAGGAGAGACTGCCATCCACACAGCAGGGGATCAGCTGACGTTACTGAACCCCACTGAGACACGGGAGCAAGTGTCTCTTTCCGTGTGGACGGCACTTCCGAACTACAACTGGCTGTGTTGAAGCCCAGGAAATAGGAGGGTGTAGGCAGAGGCCTACTGTATTTTGAATGAGTTTACAGCAGGAGAGACTGCCATCCACACAGCAGGGGATCAGCTGACGTTACTGAACCCCACTGAGACACGGGAGCAAGTATCTCTTTCCGTGTGGACGGCACTTCCGAACTACAACTGGCTGTGTTGAAGCCCAGGAAATAGGAGGGTGTAGGCAGAGGCCTACTGAATTTTGAATGAGGTGACAGCAGGAGAGACTGCCATCCACACAGCAGGGGATCAGCTGACGTTACTGAACCCCACTGAGACACGGGAGCAAGTATCTCTTTCCGTGTGGACGGCACTTCCGAACTACAACTGGCTGTGTTGAAGCCCAGGAAATAGGAGGGTGTAGGCAGAGGCCTACTGAATTTTGAATGAGGTGACAGCAGGAGAGACTGCCATCCACACAGCAGGGGATCAGCTGACGTTACTGAACCCCACTGAGACACGGGAGCAAGTATCTCTTTCCGTGTGGACGGCACTTCCGAACTACAACTGGCTGTGTTGAAGCCCAGGAAATAGGAGGGTGTGGGCAGAGGCCTACTGTATTTTGAATGAGTTTACAGCAGGAGAGACTGCCATCCACACAGCAGGGGATCAGCTGACGTTACTGAACCCCACTGAGACACGGGAGCAAGTATCTCTTTCCGTGTGGACGGCACTTCCGAACTACAACTGGCTGTGTTGAAGCCCAGGAAATAGGAGGGTGTAGGCAGAGGCCTACTGAATTTTGAATGAGGTGACAGCAGGAGAGACTGCCATCCACACAGCAGGGGATCAGCTGACGTTACTGAACCCCACTGAGACACGGGAGCAAGTATCTCTTTCCGTGTGGACGGCACTTCCGAACTACAACTGGCTGTGTTGAAGCCCAGGAAATAGGAGGGTGTAGGCAGAGGCCTACTGAATTTTGAATGAGGTGACAGCAGGAGAGACTGCCATCCACACAGCAGGGGATCAGCTGACGTTACTGAACCCCACTGAGACACGGGAGCAAGTATCTCTTTCCGTGTGGACGGCACTTCCGAACTACAACTGGCTGTGTTGAAGCCCAGGAAATAGGAGGGTGTAGGCAGAGGCCTACTGTCTTTGTAATGCGGAGACAGCAGGAGAGACTGCCATCTCCACAGCAGGGGAACAGCTGGCAGTGCTGAACCCCACTAACACTTGAACGAATGTGTTTGGCTCTGTGGAGACGACACTTCTGAACACCAACTGACGCTGTTGGAGCCCAGGATTAGGCGAGGAGCAGGCTGGGGCCTACTGGATTTTGGCAGGTGAAGGCAGCAGGAGACTTGCCATCTCCACAGCAGGGGAACAGCTGGCAGTGCTGAACCCCACTAACACTTGAACGAATGTGTTTGGTTCTGTGGAGACGACACTTCTGAACACCAACTGACGCTGTTGGAGCCCAGGATTAGGCGAGGAGCAGGCTGGGGCCTACTGGATTTTGGCAGGTGAATGCAGCAGGAGACTTGCCATCTCCACAGCAGGGGAACAGCTGGCAGTGCTGAACCCCACTAACACTTGAACGAACGTGTTTGGCTCTGTGGAGACGACACTTCTGAACACCAACTGACGCTGTTGGAGCCCAGGATTAGGCGAGGAGCAGGCTGGGGCCTACTGGATTTTGGCAGGTGAAGGCAGCAGGAGACTTGCCATCTCCACAGCAGGGGAACAGCTGGCAGTGCTGAACCCCACTAACACTTGAACGAATGTGTTTGGTTCTGTGGAGACGACACTTCTGAACACCAACTGACGCTGTTGGAGCCCAGGATTAGGCGAGGAGCAGGCTGGGGCCTACTGGATTTTGGCAGGTGAAGGCAGCAGGAGACTTGCCATCTCCACAGCAGGGGAACAGCTGGCAGTGCTGAACCCCACTAACACTTGAACGAATGTGTTTGGTTCTGTGGAGACGACACTTCTGAACACCAACTGACGCTGTTGGAGCCCAGGATTAGGCGAGGAGCAGGCTGGGGCCTACTGGATTTTGGCAGGTGAAGGCAGCAGGAGACTTGCCATCTCCACAGCAGGGGAACAGCTGGCAGTGCTGAACCCCACTAACACTTGAACGAATGTGTTTGGCTCTGTGGAGACGACACTTCTGAACACCAACTGACGCTGTTGGAGCCCAGGATTAGGCGAGGAGCAGGCTGGGGCCTACTGGATTTTGGCAGGTGAAGGCAGCAGGAGACTTGCCATCTCCACAGCAGGGGAACAGCTGGCAGTGCTGAACCCCACTAACACTTGAACGAACGTGTTTGGCTCTGTGGAGACGACACTTCTGAACACCAACTGACGCTGTTGGAGCCCAGGATTAGGCGAGGAGCAGGCTGGGGCCTACTGGATTTTGGCAGGTGAAGGCAGCAGGAGACTTGCCATCTCCACAGCAGGGGAACAGCTGGCAGTGCTGAACCCCACTAACACTTGAACGAATGTGTTTGGCTCTGTGGAGACGACACTTCTGAACACCAACTGACGCTGTTGGAGCCCAGGATTAGGCGAGGAGCAGGCTGGGGCCTACTGGATTTTGGCAGGTGAAGGCAGCAGGAGACTTGCCATCTCCACAGCAGGGGAACAGCTGGCAGTGCTGAACCCCACTAACACTTGAACGAATGTGTTTGGTTCTGTGGAGACGACACTTCTGAACACCAACTGACGCTGTTGGAGCCCAGGATTAGGCGAGGAGCAGGCTGGGGCCTACTGGATTTTGGCAGGTGAAGGCAGCAGGAGACTTGCCATCTCCACAGCAGGGGAACAGCTGGCAGTGCTGAACCCCACTAACACTTGAACGAATGTGTTTGGTTCTGTGGAGACGACACTTCTGAACACCAACTGACGCTGTTGGAGCCCAGGATTAGGCGAGGAGCAGGCTGGGGCCTACTGGATTTTGGCAGGTGAAGGCAGCAGGAGACTTGCCATCTCCACAGCAGGGGAACAGCTGGCAGTGCTGAACCCCACTAACACTTGAACGAATGTGTTTGGCTCTGTGGAGACGACACTTCTGAACACCAACTGACGCTGTTGGAGCCCAGGATTAGGCAAGGAGCAGGCTGGGGCCTACTGGATTTTGGCAGGTGAATGCAGCAGGAGACTTGCCATCTCCACAGCAGGGGAACAGCTGGCAGTGCTGAACCCCACTAACACTTGAACGAATGTGTTTGGCTCTGTGGAGACGACACTTCTGAACACCAACTGACGCTGTTGGAGCCCAGGATTAGGCGAGGAGCAGGCTGGGGCCTACTGGATTTGGGCAGGTGAAGGCAGCAGGAGACTTGCCATCTCCACAGCAGGGGAACAGCTGGCAGTGCTGAACCCCACTAACACTTGAACGAATGTGTTTGGCTCTGTGGAGACGACACTTCTGAACACCAACTGACGCTGTTGGTGCCCAGGATTACGCATGCCGCATGCAGAGGCCAATGGGCAGCGGTTTTTATGGAGGTTGTGGACTACTACTGATTCTAACCATGCTCCACTTAGGCCTCTGGCTCCACTGTCTCTACTATTTACCCTGGCCTCCAACCCCGCCAGCTACATCTCTGAAGTGGCGTCAGCACAATCTACACTTGTTCCTGTGTTACTGGTGCTCAGTCCCATCAGTTGATCCCCTGATGTTTGTCCGGCAAGTTCGCCAGCTCTGTCCTCATTCCCACTACTGGTTATGGGAATGTGGACAGAGCAGGAGACCTTGCCGGACACATATCAGGGGATAAACTGATGGGACTGAGCCACAGGAACACAGGAACAAGTGTAGATTGTGCTGACGCCACTTCAGAGATGTAGATGGCGGGGTTGGAGGTCAGGGTAAATAGTAGAGACAGTGGAGCCAGAGACCTAAGTTGGGCACGGTTAAAAATCAGTAGTGGTTTGAATGTTGATGGAGCTGGTGACTCTGCCGTCCACACAGCAGGGGATCAGCTGGCATTACTGAACCCCAGTAACACAGGAGCTAGTGTGTTTCTCTGTGCAGACGACACATCTGAGCGACAACTGGCTGTGTTGAAGCACAGGGATTATAGTTCAGGTGGTAGAAAAATGAACACACCAGCAGACCTGGATACAGTTGCCAACCACTAATTTAGTCTGTAAGAGGAATGGCAAAGTCTTTGGAGATCCAGGCCTTGTTCATTTTCAGAAAAGTCAGCCGGTCAACATTATCGGAAGATAGTCGCGTGCGACGGTCTGTTAGTACACCACCTGCGGCACTAAAGACACGTTCCGATAATACACTGGCAGCAGGGCAAGCCAGCACCTCCAATGCATACTGGCTAAGCTCTGGCCATGTATCCAGCTTAGAGACCCAAAACTTGAAGGGGGAAGAGCCATCTGGGAGTACAGCGACAGGGCAAGACATGTAGTCTGACACCATCTGACGGAAGCGTTGCCTCCTGCTGACTCGAGGCGTCGCTGATGGTGTAGACAATTGTGGTGGACACACAAAACTTTGCCACATTTGGGCCATAGTGGTCTTGCCTTGTGCTGCGGCACTGCCTCTGCTCCCTCTTTGTGCAGAGTTTCCTCCACTGCCTCGACGCACAGAGCTGCTTTGTAAAGCACTTGCAACAATGCTGTCGGGTGGAATGGAAAACATTATGGACTGCACCAGTGACTCTTCGTACTCCCGCATTTTACGCTCCCGGTTCAACGTTGGTATGAGCCTTTGTACGCTGTCCCGGTAGCGAGGATCTAGGAGGGTGTACACCCAATAATCAGCCGAGACGAGAATGTGGGCGATGCGGCGGTCGTTTCTCAGGCACTGCAGCATGAAATCAACCATGTGCTGCAGACTCCCAACTGCCAAAGAACCGCTGTCCCCTGTTTGAGGCGTGACCTCGACCTGCTCTGCATCACCCCACCCTCGCTGTACATACTGAGTAGAGGTTTGTGTACCTCCCTCCTCTGGAGAGATGTCTTCCTCCTCCATCGACTCCTCCTCATCCTCCTCACAAAGTGTCCCCTGCCTAGGCCTTTGTGAGGAAACACGTAGCGCAGACTGTCCAGAAGCAGATGGCATTTGGGACTCCTCATCCTCCACCTCTTCTGAAACCTCATCCCTTAGTGCTTGCAGTGTTTGTTGAAGCAGGCAGATAAGGGGGACAGTCATGCTGACTAGTGCATCATCTGCACTCGCCATCCGCGTGGATTCATCGAAGGCACGCAAAACGAGGCAGATGTCCTTCATAGAGGCCCACTCAATGGTGCTGAAGTGTGAACGGCGCACAGTGCGACTTGTTTGCGCCTGATGCAGCTGGTACTCCATGACTGCTGCCTGCTGCTCACACAACCGCTCCAACATATGTAACGTTGAATTCCACCGGGTGGGTAGGTCACATATGATGCGATGTTCTGGAAGGCCAAATCGTCGCTGCAGAGCAGCGAGGCGCGATCTTGCCGTGCTGGAACGTCGCAAGTGAGCGCACTCTATGCGGACCTTGTGCAACAGTGCATCAAGATCCGGATAGTCCCTCAGAAAGCTCTGCACGACCAAGTTAAGAACATGTGCCAGACATGGGATGTGTGTGAGGTTGCCTAGGCCAAGAGCTGCCACCAGATTTCGGCCATTGTCACACACTACCAAGCCCGGCTGGAGATTCGCTGGCCCAAACCACACATCGCTCTCCAGCTTGATAGCATTCCAGAGCTCCTGCGCTGTGTGGCTTCGATTCCCCAAAGAAATTAATTTGAGTACAGCCTGTTGACGTTTGGCCACGGCTGTGCTCATATCGGTCGTAACAGGCTCCTGCTCTGCTGTTTCTGAGGAACTTGAGTAGGAGGAGGAGTCTATGTGTACAGACTGGAGTCCTGCAATCCGTGGCGTTGGAAGAACACGTACAGCGCCACTCTCCAGATCCGTACCCGGCTCCACAACATTGACCCAGTGGGCAGTGAGGGAAAGGTATCGTCCCTGTCCATGGTTACTGGTCCACGCATCGGTGGTCAGGTGGACCTTGCTACTAACGGCGTTTAGTAGCGCATGTTTTATTTTGCCCTCAACATGTTTCTGCAGGGCAGGGACGGCTCGCCTGCTGAAATAAAAGCGGCTGGGCACGTTGTATTGGGGGACTGCCAATGCCATTAAGTCCCGGAAGGTGTCAGTGTCCACCAGCCTGAATGACAGCATTTCAACTGCCAGAAGTTTGGCAATGCCAGCATTCAGAGACTGTGCTCGGGGATGGTTTGCCGAGTAAGGGCGCCTTTTATCCCATGCCTGTGCTACCGATGGCTGTGATGGATGGGAACGTGCTGTTATGGGTGGAATCTGACAGGGTCTCCGGACAACAGTGGCAGAGGTTCTTCCTTGGCGATCCTGTGAGGAAGCCGAACCAGCAGTGTGTGAGCTGGAGGAAGAGGGCCCAACACGAACTGAAGAGGTGGTAGGTGGTGCTGTACGTTGGCCTACGTCTTGAGGGTGTCTATGCAACTCCAACTCGTGCTTGGTGCGCACATGTTTCCACATATTTGTGGTATTGAGGTTGCTGACATTTCTCCCTCTTTTGACTCTCTGATGACACAGCTTGCATTTGACAAAGCAAATGTCATCTGCAACTGTGTCAAAAAAGGACCACGCACTGCAACTCTTGTGAGCGCCCGGTTTGCCTTTGGAAGGAGGAATGCTCCTAACGGGTGCCGAAGTGGAGGGTACAGGCAACCAAGTCTTCCCCCTCCCTCTGCCTCCTGTTTTGGCCGGTAGGGGAATCTCTTCCTCCGAGCTGCTCCCACCACCTTCCTGTTGCTCACGCCATGATGGGTCAAGGACCTCATCATCTTCCCTCCCCTCTTCAAACAGCTGCTTCTCCGGGGTTGTCTCGCCAGCACCGTACGCACCAGAAAGTGGCAACTGAGTCTCGTCATCATCTGATGCGTACTGAGGTGTGCTGACCATAGGCACTGGCCCACTCGCCTCTTCAGATTCAGAGGGACAAAGAAGTTGCGCATCACTGCATACTCCCTCTTCTTCACATTCAGGAATGCTGCTTGGCTGGCCCCCTCTTTCCAAGCCAACAGATTCCGAGAACAGAAGTAGAGATTGTGATGGCTCCTGTCCATGTCTCTCTGACTGCCTGGGCACTTTGGCAGGTGGTGAAGAGACAGATGGTTGCTCTTCGGTGCTCTGACCCTGAGAGGATGCGGAAGTAATTGAAGTCGATGCGTTAGCTGCCATCCATCCGACAACGGCTTCAATTTGTTCCTCCCGCAGCAGTGGGGTACGTTGAGGTCCTACAAAGCTGCGCATAAAGGACTGTTGCCTGCTAAAACTGGGGGATGCTGATCCACTGGTGCCCGCAGCAGGCCCAGAATCCCCACGTCCTCTACCTGTAGAATCCCCACGTCCTCTCCCTGCAGAATCCCCACGTCCTCTCCCTGCTGAAACTCCACGCCCACGCCCACGCCCCCGCGCCTTACTCCCTGCCTTCTTCATCTTGCAAGACTGCTTAAGATAGGCAAAAAAGGACAAAGGGGGGCCTTAGTGTGCTTATTCCTGAACAGCTGGTTACAGGTACAAGAAACACTAATTTTATGAAGTGTGTGTGTGTGGACTAGACTTTAATAGGAGCTGATGTGGCCTACACAAGTTCAAAATGTAGTGTTTGGTGAACTTTTTATGTGGTTTCTTTGTTTGAAACAAACTCAAAGTATGAGAACAAAGAATTGAAACTGATAGTATCACCAACTTTTTGGAGCTATTACAATGCAGGCAGGTAACCTACAATGCAAAAGATGAGGCTCCAAAAAAATTGGGTAATACTAATCTGGCTGCGCCGGCAGGGCACAAGCCAGAAAAAAAGGCTCCTCTATCTACTCCTATATAGTGTTTGCAACCAACCAATGTTGATGGATACGGATGGATGCACACTAATAGGAGAAGAAAAAATGAGCTGCACTCAGAGACAAATATGTGTGAGGCAGTGACGCACGTTGAGCGTCCTACAACCAGACGTAGCTGCAGGACACTCTACTCAGCGTGAGCTGCACTCACACACAGTCAGAGACCTCTCAGACAGCCGTCAACAGTGCAGCTAAGTGGGCACTGGCACTGACAGGCTGCAGAAAGGCTCCGCTGTGTACTCCTATATAGTGTTTGCAACCACCGTAGATGGAGACGGATGGATGCACACTAATAGAAGAAAAAATGAGCTGCACTCAAATAAAAATATGTGTGAGGCAGTGACGCACGCTGAGCGTCCTACAGCCAGACGTAGCTGCAGGACACACTACTCAGCATGAGCTGCACTCACACACAGTCAGAGACCTCTCAGACAGCCGTGAACAGTGCAGCAAAGTGGACACTAGCACTGAAAGGCTGCAGAAAGGCTCCGCTGTCTACTACTAGTGTTTGCAACCAACGTATATGGATACGGATGGAAGCACACTAGATTGAAATTATTTAAAAAATGCAGCTCAAAAAATAAAAGATGTATGAGGCAGCAGTGATCACACTGGGTGGCCTACAGCCTGACGTGGCTGCAGGACCCACTCCACAGCGTGAGCTGCACTCACACAGCCCTTGCAGACAGCTGTGAAAACAGCGCTGCTAGGGAAAAGCAAGCTACAGTGGTGGTTTATGTAGCCTGGATAAAGCACAATATTGTTTTTAGAATCGCTATTTCTAACTGTCCCTCACAGTCTTCTACAGCAGCCTGTCCCTAACTGAATTCACAGCAGAGTGACCAGAAATGGCGGCTGCGGTGGCTTTTATAGTGCATCATGACATCATTTCGGCAGCCAATCACAGCCATGCCAATAGTTAACATGCCTACATGCCTAACAGGATGTGCCCACACTTCGGAGGATTCCCATTGGCTTAATCAAAGCAAGCAGGCTCATAGCATGATGGGAACTTCCTATTCCGATTCCGATCCCGGAATCCGATATGAAAAAAGTATCGGAATTAAGTATCGGAATTCCGATACCGCTGATATCGGCCGATACCCGATACTTGCGGTATCGGAATGCTCAACACTAATCATAATGTATGGGCTCCTGGTTTTATATATTGGTGAAGACATCAGAATGTATAGGCTTCTGGTGGTATGTATTAAAGAAGATATCAGAATGCATGTGCTCTTAGTGGTATATAATAGTGAGGACATCAGAATGGGCTCCTGGTGACATATATATATATTATTGAGGACACTGGAATATATGGGTTCCTGGTGATATATACAGTTTTGTGAAAAAGTATTTGCACCTTTTCTAATTTCTTATACTTTTGCATGTTTAATTACCAAACAAATTTAAATATTAGACAAAGATAACACAAGTAAACTCAAAATACAGTTTATAAATGAAGGTCTTTAGTATTAAGGGAAAAAGAAATCCAAACCTACAGGGCCCTGTGTGAAAAAGTGATTGCCCTCATATTAAAGTATAAATTAACTGTTGTTTATCACATCTTTGAGAAGCTGAGTTTAAATACCTTTGCCACACAAAGCCTGATTACTGCCACACCTGTTCTCAAGAAATCAGTTCAATTGGACCTGCCTGATGAAAATTTACTCAAAAGCTAGACATGCCACAATCCAAAGAAATTGTGGAACAAAATGAGAAACAAACTAATTGAGATTTATCAGTCTAAAAAAGATTATAAAGCTATTTATAAAGCTTTGGAATTCCAGTGAATCACAGTAAGGCCGGGGCCACACTTGCGTGTGCAATGCAACAAACTCGCGTGAGTCTCTCACATCAATACCTGTATTTCTATGCAGCCGCACTCTTCGGTCCAAGTGCTGGCAGCAGTGCTGAGTATTGATGCGAGAGGCTCGCATGAGTTTCCTGCATTGCACACGCAAGTGTGACCCCAGCCTAAGAGCCATTATCCACAAATGGTGAAAACATGGAACAGTGGTGAACCATCCCAGGTGTGGCTATCAGACCAAAATTACCCCAAGAGCACAGTGACAACTCATCCCAGACGTCAAAAAAGATCCCAAAACACAGTCTAAAGAACTGCAGGCCTCACTTGCCTCAATTAAGGCCAATGCTCATGACTCCACCATAAGAAAGAGACTGGGAGGAAATGGCCTGCATGACAGAGTTCCAACAGGAAAACCACTGCTGAATATAAATGCTTGTTTCAGTTTTGCCAGAAAACATCTTGATGATCCCCAGGCCTTTTGGGAGAATACTCTGTGAACTTTTTAGAAGGTGTATGTCATATTACATCTGGCATAGACGCAACACAGCATTTGGTGATCTGAAACATTTAAGTGTGACAAACATGCAAAAGAATAGGAAATCAGGAAGAGGACAAACACTTTTTTCACACAACTGTATTAGTGAGGGCCTAGTAGCTCGGATACCTGCTATTGTATACAGGATCACAAAAAATCTCTCAAGGTATATATTCACATTAGCATAAAAAACTACCCTTAAAATATAACTTTTAACCCCTTCCCAACCTGTGACACAGCGTATGCGTCATGAAAGTCGGTGCCAATCTGACCCATGACGCATATGCTGCGTCATGACTTCAAAGCCCCCCTGCGGGTTGGGTGACTGGGGTCACTGAAAGGTCACCTGACCTGCAGATACAGGGGGCTTTGTACTTCACCAAAGGGGGTGTGGCTTTGCCCCCACGTGGCTACGATCGCTCTGATTGTCTGTTAAAAGTGAAACAGCCAATCATAGCGATAGTAATATTTCATCAATGAAAATTGATGAAATATTACAATCCAGCCATGGCCGATGCGCAGTAGCATCGGACATGGCTGGAGACCCAGTTCCGACCCCTCTCCCACCGACTCACAGGGCCGATTGGCCCCCGATACCGACTGACGGCGGCAATGTGCCACCGTCATCATAATCTGCTCCTCTCCCCCTTTTCTCCACTCCCCCCACCTTCCGACCCAACCCCCCACCCCCCGGTACCTCCGATGTCCCGCTCCGGCTCCTGGTGTCCCGCCGTCCTGATTCATGGGCACCGCCATCTTGGAAAATGTCAGGCGCATGCACAGTGCGCACACCTGAATCTGCAAACACTGCAGATTCATTCATTCATTTTGATCACTATGATATTCTTTCACAGTGATCAAAATGAAAAAAATAGTAAATAACCCCCCCTGTTTATCACCCCCATAGGCAGGCACATATAATAAAATAAAGAAATTATTTTTATTTTTCCATTAGGGTTAGAGTTGGAAATAGGGTTAGGGTTGTAATTAGGGTTAGTGTCAGAGACACCGCACTGAACTTGCTCACTGAGCCAGTGCGCGTGTCCTGAGTAAAGCGAACTGTGCTCAAAGCTACCTGTGGAGCGGGCAGCAACCGAATAGATGCGTACTTCAGAGCCGCAGGACCTGAAGCACGTGACTGCTAGAGGCGTGGCCTAAACTCCACAGAGCAAGGAGCTGCAAGACAATTCCTAGCAGAGTAACTGCGAGACAAAGTTACCCAGGGGCATAGACAGTGAGAATAGTCAGGACGTAGCCAATGAGTCACACACAGAGATAGCTGCAAGGTACCAGAGGGGCAAGCAGAGAGTAGTCAGGTCACAGGCAATGAGTCATACACAGATAGCTGCAAGGTACAAGAGGAGCGAGCAGAGAGTAGTCAGGTCACAGGCAATGAGTCATACACAGATAATAACGCAGTACAAAATCAACAGGCAAACTCACAACGGGAAACAGAATCGGGTCAGAACCATATAAACAAGCTATAGCAACACACAGGCACACGGGGGTCAGCACACTAGGCCAAAGGCAAAAGTATAACTGGCAGGGATTGAAGCTACCTAGGGGTTTATGAAGCTCTCCCAGAACCAGAAAGAGGCCACAATCATTAACCCCAAGTGTGCAGGTCAAAACCTGCACAGAGCTCCAGACATTAACCCCCGGTGTGCAGCTCAAAAAACCTGCACTGGGATCATGACAGTTAGGGTTGGAATTAGGGTTAGAATTAGGGTTAGGGTTGGAGTTAGGATTGGAATTAGGGTTAGGGTTGGAATTAGGGTTAGGGTTGTAACTAGGGTTAGGGTTGGAATTAGGTTTAGAGTTGGAACTAGGGTTAGGGTTGGAATTAGGGTTAAGATTAGGGTTAGGGGTGGGTTGGGGTTGGGATTATGGTTAGGCTTGTGGCTTGAGTTAGAGTTGAGATTAGGCTTAGGGTTGTGTTGGGGTTAGGGTTGTGTTTAGGGTTATGATTAGGGTTGGGATTAGGGTTAGGGGTGTGTTGGGGATAGGGTTGGAGTTAGAATTGAGGCGTTTCCACTGTTTAGGCACATCACAGGGTCTCCAAACGCGACATGGCGCCACCATTTATTCCAGTCAATTTTGCGCTCAAAAAGTCAAACAGTGCTCCCTCCATTCCGAGCACCGACATGTGCCCAAACAGTGGTTTACCCCCACATATGGGGTATCAGCGTACTCAGTAAAAATTGAACAACAAGTTTGGGGGTCTAATTTCTCCTGTTACCCTTGGGAAAATAAAAAATTGGGGGCTAAAAAATTATTTTTGTGGAAAAAATGTGATTTTTAATTTTCACGGCTCTGCGTTATAAACTTCTGTGAAGCACTTGGGGGTTCAAAGTGCTCACCACACATCTAAATAAGTTCCTTGGGTGGTTTTTTATCCAAAATGGGGTCACTTGTGGGGGGTTTCCACTGTTTAGGAACATCAGGGGCTCTGCAAACGTAACATGATGCCTGCAGACCATTCCATCAAGTCTGCATTTCAAAATGTCACTACTTCCCTTCCAAGCCCTGACGTGTGCCCAAACAGTGGTCCCGCCCCACATATGGGGTACCAGCGTACTCAGGACAAACTGGACAACATCTTTTGGGGTCCAATTTATTCTGTTACCCTTGGGAAAATAAAAAATAGCGAGCTAAAAAATCATTTTTGAGGAAAAAAATGATTTTTTATTTTCATGGCTCTGCGTTTATAAACTTCTGTGATGCACTTGGGGGTTCAAAGTGCTCACTACACATCTACATAAGTTCCATAAGGGGTCTAGTTTCCAAAATAGGGTCATTTGTGGGGGTTTACATTGTTTAGGAACATCAGGGGCTCTTCAAATGTAACATGACGCCCACAGACCATTCCATCAAGTCGGCATTCCAAAATGGCGCTCCTTCCCTTCTGAGCTCTCCCATGCGCCCCAAACAGTGGTTTCCCCCCACATATGGGGTATCGGTGTGCTCAGGACAAATTGAAAAACAACTTTTGTGGTCCAATTTCTTCTGATAGCCTTGTGAAAATAAAAAATAGCGGACTAAAAAATCATTTTTGAGGAAAAAAATGATTATTTATTTTCACTGCTCTGTGCTATAAATTTCTGGGAAGCACTTGTGGGGTCAAAGTGCGCACTACACATCTAGATAAGTTCCTTGGTTGGTCTAGTTTCCAAAATGGGGTCACTTGTGGGGAAGCTCCAATGTTTAGGCACACAGGGGCTCTCCAAACACGACATGGTGTCCGCTAACGATTGAAGCTAATTTTCCATTCAAAAAGTCAAATGGCGCTCCTTCTCTTCCGGGCTTTGCCGTGCTCCCAAACAGTGGTATATGACCAAATATGAGGTATCAGTGTACTCAGGAGAAATTGCCCAACAAATTTTAAGATCCATTTTGTCCTGTTGCCCATGTGAAAATGAAAAAACTGAGGCTAAAAGAAATTTTTTGTGAAAAAAAGTACTTTTTTTTACAGATCAACTTGTGAAGCACCTTGGGGTTTAAAGTGCTTACTATGCACCTAGATAAGTTCCTTGGAGGGTCTAGTTTACAAAATGGGGTCAATTGTGGGGGCGCTCCAATGTTTAGGCACACAGGGGCTCTCCAAACGGGACATGGCAACTGCGAAATTTTCCAGCATATTTTCCATTCAAAAAGTCAAATGGCGCTCCTTTACTTCTGAGCCCTGCCGTGCACCCAAACAGTGGTTTATGACCACATATGAGGTATCGTTGTACTCAGGAGAAATTGCCCAACAAATTTTAGGATCCATTTTATCCTGTTACCCATGTGAAAATGACAAAATTGATGCTAAAAGAAAATTTTTGTTGGAAAAATTAAAATGTCCATTTTTTCCTTCCTCGTTGCTTTAGTTCTAGTGAAGCACCTGAAGGGTTAATAAACTTCTTGAATGTGATTTTGAGTACCTTGAGTGGTGCAGATTTTAGAATGGTGTCACTTTTGGGTATTTTCTGCCATATAGACACCTCAAAATGACTTCAAATGTGAGGTGGTCCCTAAAAAATGGTTTTGCAAATTTTGTTGTAAAAGTGAGAAATCGCTGGTCAACTTTTAACCCTTATAACTTCCTAACAAAAAAAATTTTGTTTCCAAAATTGTGCTGATGTAAAGTAGACATGTGGGAAATGTTATTTATTAATTATTTTGTGTCACATCACTCTCTGGTTTAACAGAGTAAAAATTCAAAATTGCAAAATTTTCTAAATTTTCACCAAATTTCCATTTTTTTCACAAATAAACGCAAAAATTATCGACCTAAATTTACCACTAACATGAAGCCGAATATGTCACGAAAAACATTCTCAGAATCGCTAGGATCCGTTGAAGCGTTCCTGAGTTATTACCTCATAAAGGTAATAATTGCAAAAAATGGCCAGGTCATTAAGGTCAAAATAGGCTGGGTCATGAAGGGGTTAATAACAATATTAAAATTTACACAGGCAATGTTAAAAACCTTAACACTGACTCACATTACAGAGCCTATGTTTGGTTTATTATTGTTTATCCCTGAACCATAAGTGCCAATGAAATATAAGATATATACAAGTGAAGTGCAAAAAGTGCTAAAGAAATGAAAAAGTGTTGATCTCACGCTTTTGAAGCCATAAGGGTATCGGATTCCACGTAGTTCCAATGGACAGGCAATGTTTACTTATCACATCTGTCTGCCCTGTTATACCCCATGCAAATGTTCCCGCCCTGAAAAGGGCAGTGCCCAAGTATGGCTCTCTTATCATTTAGTCCAAATAAAAGATCCCTTCCAACACGTTTCTTTCTCCGTGTTGCGAAGTCATTAAGGTAGTGTACTTATAAAGCAGGAAAGAGAGATTAAATGAGGGTTAAAATTGATCCCAAAACCATGAAGCATAAAGTGCCTCAGTATCCAAAAAGTGCAAAGTGCAAAGGTAAACAGAAAACAAAAAAAGATTGAAAGACCACAGTGCTAGAGGTGCAGAGTGCTAGCACCTCATTACATTTTTTTGTAATGAGGTGCTAGCACTCTACATGTCTAAGGACATCCACCACAGTGGGTCTTTAAGGATATCAGAATGTACTGTATGTGTTACTAGTGGTATTTATTTGTGAGAGTTTACTAGCATGGATGCCTAATACTGTATATAACTCCAGGAATCCCATATATTCTGGAGTCCTGAAAGACCCACAGTCTTGGATGTTGTTAGAGGCGTGGAGTGCTAGCACCACATTACAAAAAATGTCCTCAAAGGACATCCATCACTGTGGCTCTTTCATTTGCTTTTTTGTTTTCCGTTTACCTTTTGACACTTTGCACTTCATGGACACTGACATCTGCTACAGAATCACTGAACAGCCTGGAGCCTTGGAAGGACACTGCAGGAGATTTCCTCTCCTGGAGCCTGAGTAAGGGCTGTTGCCTCTCTCCAATAGTGGCCAGAGGAGCTTGTTAAGAAACACCAATAACTGTGACTGTGAGTGAGGGGTTTTGAGAGGATCCAGGCACTGGCCTATTATCTGTGTCACTGGTTGCCTTTGGTGGGGGCATCTACTGGGACAGAACTTTCATGACCCCCCACACACCCCCTCCCCCCAAGAGGACACATATAAAGCAGGAGACTATCTACTCCAAAAGCCACCTGATCCCTGATTTACTATTTCATCCAACTTATCTGTTAAGTTGGAGCTTTGCTGCCATCTACTGCTCATAACTAAAATAACGCACTGATACGGGCTGCAATATACTACCACTCCGGATACCACTGCTTTCGTTTATACACAGATGCCCCTCTTAAGGGCTCGTCTTCTAAGCTGCTGTGGATACCGGCCCAACTGGGGACCCTTTTCAGCCTGTTTTCCTTTATGATCTTCTGAGTGGTCAGTATCCCTTAAACCATCTTGGATCACCTCAGGACCAATTCTCCGTTATGTCCTACCTAAACTACTTAGTTATATAGGTTCTTGCACTTAAATTTCGACTGAGACGTCTCCCCTCTCCTTACAAGTGCATTTCTATTCATTTTCTCGCCATCTACATGGAAAAATTTGTAAATCCCAGTAGCTCCCAGGCTACTAAACCAGGGCACAGGCCACCAAATCTTCTGAATCACTAGATTCTAACTCTGTCTTGTCTAAAGAATCCCTACAAACCATTGCTGACTCTATCACAAAGCAATTTATGCCAAAAATAGATGCAAGAATTCTTTATTTTCAATCCTCACTGGACTCGATCACATCCCAGTTGTCTGACCATTCCACCAAAGTTTTGGCAGCAGAACAGCAGATCAGTGATTTGGAGGACACTGTACAGTCTTATGCTGCTCAGCTTAAAGATAAGGAACATGTGATAAAGCAGCTCCAAAACAAATTTAATGATCTGGAAAACCGGAACCGCCGAAACAATCTCCACATCATCGGCGTTCCCGAGTCGGTAAAGGATCTCCACCACTTTACTGCCTCCTGGCTCCCACAAGCGCTTAATTTGCCTGACCGACCTGGCTCGATGATAGTCGAACGAGCCCACAGACTCGGAACTCCAACTTCAGAATCCAATGCCTGCCCTCGCCCTGTTATTTTTAAGTTACTTAATTTTCAGGAGAAAATGTCAATGTTTCGGGCATTTCGGGCTTTGTCTGCTGTGAAATATGAGGGACACTCTCTTCTTATGTTTCAAGATTATTCTGCCATGGTGGCGGCCAAGAGCCGCGCCTTTGCTTCAGTTTGTAAACTTCTGCATGACAGAGGCTCCCGTTTTTCCCTTCTCTATCCGTTACATCTGATGGTGGAACTCTGAAGAAAGACAATGTTTTTTGTT
Source organism: Dendrobates tinctorius (assembly GCF_039654945.1). Taxonomy (NCBI): domain Eukaryota; kingdom Metazoa; phylum Chordata; class Amphibia; order Anura; family Dendrobatidae; genus Dendrobates; species Dendrobates tinctorius. The sequence continues at coordinate 76,925,514 of NW_027361676.1, forward strand.
GACCCTAATGAAGCCATGGAGGAGGTGAGGCGTTTCTCCCGAGACGCTTCTCCTGCCACTTGATTTCAATTTCATGTTTTCTGTAATTTTTTTCTAGTTGATAGCCATGTTACATCTTTGTTTATATATACCTGCATGACTAATCTTTCGGTTTCTACTTAATTCACGTTGTTTGTAATTTTTACTGCATTATGATTATGGGAGGTCTTAGTCGAGATTCTGTTATATAATGTTTATTGTAGTTTCTCTATTGCTTATGAGTTTGTTGGGGGGTGGGGGTGTGCTCTTCCTCCCTAGGCACGATTTTGTTTTGTTTTTCTGGGTGTTAGGGTTTGCTTGCTCGGACAGACCTTCGCCCAGTTGTTTCTTCTCTGATATTACTGTTTCATAGCCTCAATGTGGTATAGGTTAATATAGCTGACTCTAATACTGTAGCTCCTCGCATTAATGTAGACTCTCTCAAATTGTTATCTTGAAATGTGGCTGGGCTCAATACTCCGATGAAACGCAGGAAAGATTTAAACCATGTTACCTGTATATGCCCACACATTGTGTTTTTGCAGGAAACTCACTGGATTACCCGAACTGCATAGAGGCTTCTTTTTCAAAGAAGAAACGTGGGGTTGTTGTCCTGTTCCATAGAGACCTTGAATACCTCAATCAAAATGTGGTAAGAGACAAGGCGGGACGATATTTGCTGATTAGGATCCTTGCTGAGCAGAGAGAATACTGCCTTATTAATGTTTATGCACCTAATGCGGCTAGCACAAAGTAGCGGGAATGAACTATCCAAATAGGAGAAGTCTAATTAGTTACTGAATGGATATAAAACTTAACTTTTAATGGTAAATAGTAAAATCACAAGTAAACTCGCATAAAAACTCACAAGAAGAAAAAACCACGTGAAGTGAACATATAGTGCGAACACCAAAACCACATACAGAGATAATGACAATTAAAATTAGCCCATCAAGGGTCTGAAAAACCTCTGAATCTGAGACCTGCAGTCTATTATAAAAAGACAGTGACTCACATTACGCAGATGCACACTGTTGTGTGCTCTATGCTGAATATCAATAAATGATGTCACTTATCATGAAGAACAATTAATATGCTGTTTGCTTATTATATACAATCAGACCAGAAAGTAAAACATGTTCTCTATCAGAATAAAGTGCTTGGAATCCGTCCCTCATGTATGTGCAGACTTCCCAATACAATATTATTGCAATAGAACGTTTGATACAAATAGCAGCATAACAAGAGGCATAAAAGTAGCTATACCGTCATTAGTGCAAGCCACGGAACCATACCTCCCCATCAACAAGAGGCATAAAAGTAGCTATACCGTCATTAGTCCAAGCCACGGAACCATACCTCCCCATCAACAGATGGGCATTCCAATAATAATGACAAAATGACATTTTCTCCAAACAAAATAATAATGAGCAAATTTCTCAATATGTAACACATTGCCCATTCATTTCAATATGGTGTAGATCTCACCCATTTACAGAGAGAATTGCTGATTTTTCATTGCAGAAGTCTCACAACAAGGATATCACTGGTGACATTACACTAACTCCGTCTTAAATAAGCGTCTCCTGACGCGTTTCGTCCTCATTAGGACTCATCAGGGGAGATAGAATGGTACCGCTGCGTTACCGGTGTCCGTTCTGCTGTGGTTTAAATGTAAAAATGCCGGAGAAGCGCGCCCATTCAAGACATGCCCCCGGCATGTGACGCGTTTCCGGTATTCGGAATGCATTTCCTGTGATTGGAGCGCATATCCGGTCACGGGAGCATTATGTCACCCTAGCAACCAAAGCTTCCATGCTTGAGACTGCAGATAATGCTCTCCTTTGTATGCGCCCATAAGCCATGGAACACTACCCAGACATATTGCCCATTCAGGAAAACTATGAACAAAGCAGACAACGCTGAGTTTATTAACTGAATGGCACAGACGGAGCACAATCAATCTATATACAGTATATTAACCCATTGTGAGCTGTTCCTATTGATGATTCAGGATCCCTATTCGACAGTTATCATGACCTACAGTATATATACATATATATGTGTATATATATACATATATATATACTGTATATACAGTATATTTATATAGAAATGTAGCACATACAGTAACATTCTATATATGACGAAGGCACGCTGCCGAAACGCGCATAGGGGTTGTGGCACCATTGCTGTTTACAGATAAACTATCATATATAACTTTGCAGCACTATATGCTGTGTTAGTTAATACCTTGTTTTTTTTGTCCACTGTAGTAGCCTTATGTATTATGCACTCTCTAAGCAATTTGGTTTGAAAAGGCCTATTGTTGGTCATTACTTCTTGGTGTATTTATGTAATTATATTTATGCACAACATCTCTCTGCTGTATTGGTCCCTGTCCAGCTGTGGTGCCACAATGTTTTTTGGCTCATCACTGAGCATTTGGACTTATTTTGTGTGTTTTTTAAAGTGTCTTTATCATTGTATTTTGATCCAAAAAAGAATTTTTTAGTACCTTATAGTTCTGTGTGTGCCCTCCCTTCTTACGCGTATATGTTCTGAATATGATAAACTTGTGTGTCACGTACCCGCTTCTCAGCATGTGACTTGAGGCTCCTCTCACTCAGTCCAGCATTCCACCTCTGTCCTAAGCTGCAATGGGAGCATAAATCCCACCCCGACACAGACTATGCACCCCACTCATACACACTGCCACCACTCACCGAACAAACGGGTAAAGAGTCCCGGAAATACTACTACTATATGCCAATCACTGGGATCACACACTCTAAAGCTATGGATTCTTTAGAGCATACAAGGTTCAAACTTTTAAAGTTTTAAGCTTTAATAGAAAAAGTACAATGCTTATAATAAAAAGATATAAAATATATAGAAATAAAAAGTGACGTACAAATATGCAAAAACAGTGGTAAAATAAAAGTGAGAAACTTACAGAAATGCCTAAACTTTGCAGTCTGTCATTCTGGGGGGATGAATATGGAATGGCTCACACCAACTTGGCTGTCCCTCAGTCTGTGAACCATTCTTTGTGTAAAGGCCTTATTTATAGATTTAACCTGGAGATCAGATTTCTAGACTAGTTTCTCATGGTAATATTCTAATTGCTGGTTTGTGACTGAATCATGGTGACTCTACAAATGAATACATTATTTTTTCCTCTGAACACTGTTTGTATAACTTTTCTTTCTCATAGTAAATAGATTGTCTGGCTGCAATTTTGCACCTCTCTATCAAAGACACTAGGAGGTGTGAAATGTTTCCAGTTCTGTGTGTGTTCTCAGGGAGGCCCCCTGAGGGGTCATGGACCAGGAAAACTGTCTTCTTAGGGTAACATAGGTTGTAAACTTTGTGAAGAGCTGCAGCCTGGAAACATATTCTATCACCTTTGTGAGACCTGCAGTCTAGAACAGATGTTAATTACTGCTGGTTATACATCCATAGATATACATATTTCACTACATTGTGCATCCCAAAAAAATTTAGCCACATGAAGCAGTTATGTATTTAGCAACAGATTGTAGTGCACTCAGCAATGCCTTGAGCTTTTATTCTACGACTCTCCCTGCTCCTGCAACTGTCCCTAGGCTAAATGCACAATGTATCTGATACAAACAGCAAAGCACAATATTAGCCCTTAGAAGGACTGTTAGTATGATGGTACAGAATCAGCACCAGCATCAATGCTAGAGTACTCTGATTCATTCAACTGTGCACACACAGTCCTGGACAAGCATGATCACCTTTCAATACAAACTGTACTTGAGCTGTGAAATGGCGTCAGTGTTCCAGGCATGTCCTTTCAGACCCCTTATATTGTAATATAGCCAGCCAATCACAGTAATGCCACTTTTCAGATGGCTATGGCATTGTAGTGACTGGCAGGAAATCCTGTCATACTTACTTAGTGGCTGTGTAACAGGCGCCAAGCATGCAGGGATTTGTGTTTTATATTGCAGAGTGCCCAAATGCTAACCGAGTAACAAGTACCCAGATACTCCAGTGATATCTGAGTATCACCGAGCACCTTCGCTCATCCCTAGTCTCCTCACTTCTTAGACATTTACAGACTGCTGTAAAAAGAAGAGGGGATGTTACATAATGGTAGACATGGCAATATCAAAACTTTTTTAAGATTTGTTGCTGCCATCAATTTCTAAATGAGTTAATTTTTTCAAAGCAAAAGTCTCGTCAAGAGATCTATTTTGTCAAACACTGTATAGTATTAGATTAATTTTAAATATCTCCATAAGTATGCAGATTATCCCTAAGATGAGGATCATGTAACAAAGCAAATTGTTTTGCAATATGTTGGAAAATAATGCCATTTGCTATTATGTGGCACCATTTTTGGTTGTGTTGTAATCAGCATATGGCCAGCATAAGGGATTTATAGTATGATTGAAATTCAGACATTCCTGCATTGCTGGAATAACTTTGTTGAAAGCTGTATAAATTGATAACAGCTAATAGAATTTGCAATGATTTTAAGCAAGATGCTGTGGAAACTCAGTGGACAGTAATATTCTGTCCTTGGGCAAATCTGTATTATGAAGTTATACACATGACATATTGGTCATTTTCACACAATACTCTTTATTTTATTTATAATGGTTGTTTGAATGCTTATGTAACACAAACTGTTGGAATATATTTAGTGCAACAACTCCATTTCTGTCTATGAGTGTTTAGTCGCTAGATTTGTATGCTGTTTATAAAGTTAAAACAGAAAAAAAAACTCCCAGGGGCTCACACAGGGAGAGCATGTTACTGTATTTCCTGTTTTCCTGTGTGTGTGTATGAGAGAAGCAGCCTGCTGTAGATGCTGCACAGACAGAGGCACACAAATAATTTATTCCTGATCTATTAATCATATTGTTCCTAAATAAAGAAGCTTTGTTGTCACACGTTTGGAGAGTATCCTTAATAATCCTCTGCCTACACAAACATATTCTGCAGTACTTATCTCATACTAATCAATCACAGTGCAGCTTTAACTGATAAAGCTGCTTTAGAAAATTGAAAGTTGAGCAATAAAGTCAATTTTACCGTTAGACAGTGTTAGGGTTGGCAGAACGCACCAAATAAGAAATTATAATAAGGTGCGTTTGCAACTTTGGGTCCACCGTGCAGTGATGGGGAAACCGCAGCTAGCACAATGGCGGAGCAAGGCTGCGAGAAAACACTTAAAGCACACTGAGTTAAATGTCACTCAGTGTGCACAGAGCACAAAGTAACAAGCTCTGTTACACCACAGAGCGGTACTATGAAGCAACTCAAAAAGGACTATACCCTGTTAGAATGCACAGGCGTATAGGAAAATTCTAATTGGGGTCCCTATAACTTAATTCCCCCTTAGAAAACTAGGACGGTTGTTGATCCTGCTCTGACACAAGGTGTGCATTAGCAGATGTGTTGGATCATTTTTTCTAATAAATTGATGAACGAGGGACAATCTTTTGTTTTTATTTCTTTCTCTTTATGTTTTTCAGGTATCCATTTCTGGACTACAGCAGATTTGGTAGACTACGGCGGAGGTGTGTGGTATTTTTTTTTCAATAAATTAGTGAACGAAGGACAGTGTGGTGGAATGTTTTTTTTTTAACAATGTGTGTTCTGTGTGTTTATTTCCGTATTAGGAATGGGGGAGTCTGATAGACACCTCTCTATTACTAACCCCAGGGCCTTATGCCAGCTTTAGTTTTTGATAAATAACAGCTGATATCAATCCCAATATTAATACCTTGATTATCACTGCACCATGGCAGTGCTGAAGAGCCTGGCAAAGTGCCTGAATTGGCTCTTCTAATGTGATGCACCAATTCTGGGGCGGCTGCAAGCTGGTAATTTTAGGCTGAAAAAGGCCCAATAACCAGGGACCTTCCCAGCCTGATAATATTAGCTCGCAGATGTCTCCTTTACCTTTACTGGATATCAAACATCGGGAGGACGTCATTTTTTCCATTTATTTATTATCTCTAAGCGCTCATACTCACTTGCAAGAGACTCACACAATTCTCATGCAAGTCTCTCGCATGAAAACCTTGCACTGCCACCAGCACTCAGACTGGAACGTGCAGCTGCATAGAAATACATTCTCTCGCAAGTGGGTATGAGCCCTAAGGGAACCTGTCACCTCTTTTCTGTCCTACCATCTAAAAATATCATTTTATTCAGTGTCAGCTATGCATTCCCTAAATATTTCTGTAACCCCTGACTCCCCATGTATCACCCATAAAAACCTTTTATATTTCTCCTGCGATGTATGCTAATAGGGTCCATCTGGTCCGATGGACGGGGCTTCGGTTCAATCACTCCACCCCTCTCCTCAGCTTCCGCACACAGTCCTTGACGTGGATGATGCAGATTGCTGTGAGATATTGCGCCTGCACAGTCAAATTGTTTCTCGCACGTGCTCACTTCTGCTTTTCGGCTTTGCCGCAGTTGGGCAAAGCATGCTGCGCACACGCGAGAAACCATTTGACTGCGCGGGCGTGATATCTGTAATATAGAAACACTTTAGTTTGTGATTGGTTTCTCTGTCTCCAATATTTTTATTATTTAGATTCTTTTGTCTTTGTTCTTCCTTTCTACTTCTAATAGCAGAGTTCTCAATAGTATTTGTCAGGTGTATGGCATTTTCTGGCCTTTTGCTTCCTTTCCCACATTGTTCTAGTTTAAAGCTCTCCTGATGAGTGTAGCAAGGCGACTTCCAAATACATTACATGTTTTCCAGCTTTCATAAGGTGCACCCCATCTCTAGCAAGTAGTCCATCATATAGGTGATTCACTCCGTGATCCAGAAGTTCAAATTCTAGCTGACGGCACCGTCGACGTAGCCAGTTGTTCACCTGCAGAATCTTATTCCACCTCCTTGCTCCATGGGCATCCACTGGGAGGATGGAAGAGAAGACCACCTGCACTCCCAGTTCTTTCACTTTCTTACCTAAGTTTTCAAAGTCTCTGCAGATGGTTTCCAGGTCGTTTCTTGCGGTGTCATTTATCCCCACATTTATTAGCAGGAATGGGTAGTCATCTGTAGGTCTGAAGAGTCCTGATATCTTGTCAGACACATATAATTTTTGTACCTGGAAGACAGCACATTTCTCTTGAGGTTACATTCGGTCTGCAGTTAGTGGCCTCTGTTCCTCTCAACTGAGAATCCCCCATGGTGGATTTAAGTGTTTATTTCTGATGGATCAAGAAGCCAGACTTGCAAACTGATATACCTTTTAAAATAATGTGTAAGTCTGTAATAGTGACTTGTACATAGTGTGTGTTTATCTTTGTTTATTGATGTGTGCTTACTATGCTAATTGTGTATTGTATTCTGGAACCAGTTTACTGACTTTGAAAGTTAAGAGGGAAAAGAATGTGAGGGTGGACTGAAGGACACTGGGTAATTCAAAAATAGCTTACATGCCTCAGGTATAAAAAGACTCAGAGATCTCATCACTCCATCTGAAGTAACACAGAGCTACCAGCCGGACATTCTTCAAAACATCCAACGGACGAGAGACAGGACTGCAGCCAATTCATCATGGCACCATCACGAAGGACACGGATCTATTATTCTATAGGAAACAACCTAGATGTGTTCAGCTCCAGATGGAAGGACACAGATCTGAACCAGTGACCATCTCTGAATCATGGATATGAAGAATCGAAACGCGCGTCAAGGGGTACGTTGTGGCGGCTGTGGACCCTGGGTGAATATGTGCATCATTTAGCCTCCTGTTAACCATGTATTCTCTGTTATTGATTATTTGTTTCTATATCATTTTGAGTATCTGTCACTTCTTATAGGATGGCCCTGGTGTGCAAAAAGATTTTTGCTCTTTATTTTTTTTTCAGGCTGCTGTGTATATGGTATTTACTTCTAAATTGAGAATTACTTCATTTTAGCCTGCATAAATATTCAACCCTTGTCTTTGTCCTTGGGATTTGTTTTTGAGCCTCTATTCATTTTTGCCACATATTCTTTATCTGGGTTATTTGTTCACTATTCACTTACCTTCCCAGGAATTTTGGCTCAATTGTTCTACAATATATATGGGGCAAAAACTCTTCCCTCCGCGCAATGTTTTGCATTGGTTTCTCTGCGTGTCATCATCCCTTTTAATATAATTGTCTTGACATGGTTCAATAAAACTTATGTTTTTATATGAAAAATTATTTGAGGAGCTGTTCTTTCATGTAGGTTTTCTAGTTTTCATGATCCTCTTTGCTGCAATTTCGGACATTTTTCTTTTTTTATGTTTGGAGAAAGCCAGGTTTTGGGACCCGCTGGTCGCCTGGTTGCATGGAGATGGTCGGATAAGCCAGGTGCTGACTCTTGTGTCAACTGGCTTTGGACCTTGTAAGGACTCTATGGACTGTTCTCGGTCATCTCCCTATGCTTGTCGATATCTCTTCTCTGTGTGTGTTTCACAGGTGGAATAGTGACCCTGGGAGCTCTGAGGTAATATCTACCATTATCCCGGTGAATCAGCGGAAGGGTGACACTCTGTAATGTGCAATATCTTGGGGGTAATTGCTGGGATTGTTCTGTAACACCTAAATATCTGCCATTTGCATTCTAGCACAGTGAAGCCTACTGTTTGCCACATGGGTTTTTTTGCCTTCCTCTGGATCAACATTTTAGGGCAGGTTAGGACAGGATATGGGTGGAACTAGATGGACTTAAAGTCTCCCTTCAACCTTAATAACTATGTTACTATGTTACTATGTTACATGTCATACAGGCATGGCACACTTTATGTCATCCGTGTGACTTGTCCTGGACGTATTGATTTCCTTGCTGACAGAAAAAATTGGACATGCCTACGTGTGCGTCACATGGACACTCACAAGGTCATGTGCCTTAGCCCCATAGATTATAATGAGTGTGTGTGTAAGTGTCTCCAGTACGTGTGAAAACTGTCACCACATAAGCTGGAAACACTAACGTGTGAAGGAGCTTTGGTTTGTAGTTTGTCACCATAGGGAAACATACTTACAGTGTGGAAAATAAGTATTTGATAAAATGCTGATTTCGCAAGTTTTCCTACCTGCAAAGAAAAGGCCTGTAATTTTTATCGTAACTACACTTCAACTGTGAGAGACAGATTCTAAAAATAAAAAACATAAAATCACATTGTATCATTTTTATATAATTAAATTACATTTTTTTGCATAAAATTAGCATTTGATCACCTACCAACCATTAATAATTCTGACTCTCACAGACGTGTTAGTTTTTCTATAAGAAGCTCTCCTACTCAGCATACATTACCTGTATTAATTACACCTGTTTGAACTTACAACCTGTATAAAAGACACCTGTACACACCATCAATTACACTCCAACCTTTCCAACATGGCCAAACCCAAAGAGCTTTCTAAGGACACCAGCGACAAAATTGTAGACCTGCACAAGGCTGGGATGGGCTACAGGACAACAAGCAAGCAGGTTGGTGAGAAGACAAAAACGGTTAGCACAATTATTAGAAAATGGAAGAAACACAAAATGACTGTCAGTCTTCCACAGTCTGGGGCTCCATGCAAGGTCTCGCCTCGTGGGTTAAGAATAATTCTGAGAAAGGTGAGGAGTCAGCCCAGAACTACATAGGAGGACCTGGTCAATGACCTGAAGAGAGCTTGGATCACAGTCTCAAGCATTCATTTTAGTAACACCATACACCGCCATGGATTAAAATACTGCAGGGCACGCAAGGCAACCCGGCTCACACCAGCAGATGTCCAGGCCCATTTGAAGTTCACCAGTGACTATCTGGATGATTCAGAAAAGGCATGGGAGAAGGTCATGTGGTCAAATGAGACCAAAATAGAACTTTATGGTACTGAGTCCAATTGCAGTGTTTGGAGGAAAAGAAGGATGATACAACCCCAAGAACATCATCCCAACCTTGAAGAATGGTGGGGAAACATTATAATTTGGGGATGTTTTTCTACAAAGGGGACAAGGCGACTGAACCGTACTGAATGGAGGATGGATTGGGTCATGTATCTTGAGATTTTTGCCAACATCTTCCTTCCCTCAGTAAGAGCATTGGAGATAGGTTGTGACTGGACCTTCCAGCTTGAAAATGACCTGAAACACACAGTCAGGGCAACTAAGGAGTGGTTACGTAAGAAGCACTCCAGGGTGCCGTAGTGGCATAGCCAGTATCCAGATGTGAACCCAATACAACATTTTTGAAGGGAGCTGAAACTCAATGTTGCCCAGTGACACCCTCAAAACCTGAAAGATCTGAAGAACATCAGTATGGGAGAGTGGGCCAAAATCCCTCCTGAAATGTGTGCAAACTTGGTCAAGAACTACAGGAAACGTCTGCCCTCTGTAATTGAAACAAAGGTTTCTGTACCAAATATTAAGTTCTGTTTTTCTAATGCATCAAATACTTATTTCAAGCAATAAATCACAAATTAATTATATAAAAATCATACAATTTGATTTTCTGGATTTTTATTTAAGATTCTGTCTCTTACAGTTGAAGTGTACCTATGATAAAAATTACAAACCTCTTTCCATTCTTTGTAGATGGGAAAACTTGCAAAATTATCAGAGTATCAAATACTTATTTTCACCACTATATGTAATAACTAATTTGACTGGCATTGCACACTACAGCATAGCACACACTCAAAGAATAATATACTCTATGCAAATATTGTAGTTTGCTGAGTAAATGTTCAATATGTTAAAGGCAATCTATAATCAGGTTTCCAACTCTTATGAGCGAATAAATTTGCAGTACCAATGTTCAACAGCTGCATCAGCATTCTATTCTGTTGTTGCTGGAGGAGCCCTGTTAACCACCTCATACCTGACGGAATCTACAGGTCCTCTTTTGTTTTTCTGCACTGGTACAACTTTGTGCCAAGTTTGATCATCTAAAGAGAAGCCGAGGATGTTGGCTGGTAAGAGGCAGTTTACAGGGCTCCCTTTTGGCAGTAACATAATACTGATGTGACTGGAGGACCGGGAACATGCAAATCAATTTGCTATTCTTGTCTAGCCAATATGGCGATTGCCTCCTGATTAAGGTCCTAACAATCCACCAATGCAGCCTGATATACTGCTAAATAGAATCTTTATACACCACTCACAGCAGGTTCATCCATACACAGCCGTAGGACCACTTGGCATGGATTTCCATGTCGGGAGAATGCTGTATAAAGATCATCTTAGGCTGGCTTCACATTTGTGGATGGCAGAAGGCTGTGGACTTCCATCTTGAAGCTCCGCCCACTGCCGCATCTCCTCTGTTCAGCTCTGCCTACGTCTGCATGCGGTCTGCCTACATATCTTTAACATTGGATACACAGGCCATGCGGATGTATGCAGATGCCTCCGCATGCGTCGTTTTGACAATGCGGTGACCTGCGTCGAACGCAACATGTTGCAACAAATTGCAGTTGCCGCATCGTCAAAATGCAGTGGGTGGAGCTTCATGGAGGAAGTCCGCAGCCCTCTGCATCATTGCCATACACAAGCCTGAACCTAGCCTTAGCTGTACGCCAGTCTGCAGGAATACATGAACGTACCAGTAGGAGCCTAATAAGAGGCACACAATGTGCTGGCAGCAGAAAAGAATGGGAAACCTGATGAAATGTTTCCTTTAAAACAATATGATTTGTATATGCAAAGCAGCAGAATAGCTTTAATAAACACTCGGTTCATTTTGTTAAATACTTCCATTCCATTTGGCAGTTTTAAACTAAAATTTATCAGAGTGACATAATTGCTTATTTTGGTTGTATGCTATCGGTGTGCAAAATTAGCTGCACACGGACAATATATGGGTCACGGGGAAAAATGTGCTGGTGCTCAAGGGCTATTTTTCACATGGACCTCAGGTCTGGGTGGAAGAAATCAAGGTATGTGCTAGTCTTGTACAATTTATAGACTAGAGCAGAGTTTTTTTTTTATTTGTCATCTTTGGACTGAGGTAGCTAAGGATGATAATGTTAGTTTTATTATCAAATGCACATTTACTATCTCTTACTGGTGTTGCTAAATTGATGAGTTTGAGATTTTTGCAATGTACCTATTGACTATTTTAACACTCCCCGACACCACACAACCTTTACCTTTTTGTACTATATATGTTACATTTGGAGAAAATATATACCAGATTCTGTGCATATATATACCTCTCAAAAAAATAAAGGGAACACAAACAGCCTGTTGCAAATGGAATAGTGTTCCCTTTATTATTTTTGAGCAGTATATATTTTTTGGGTGCCATTAATTGATTTCTTGATATCTTTAGTGCATATCTAATAAAATTACCTGTTTTTTAGTGGGTAGTCATTGAGTGAGTCAAATCTGCAATTGAAGATGTGAATAGTCTGCAAAGTTTTGTTCATCTGGATGTAGCCATATACAGTTGAAACCAGAAGTTTACACACACTATATAAAAAACGCAATGCGGAGCAACCTCCACCAGGGGGCGCTGGTAAGGGAAAAAGGGTTGCACTCACCATGTAGCACCACAGTGCAGGCCACCACTAGGAGGTGGCAGAGTAGTCAGACAGGCTGGGTCAGCAACAAACAGGAAGACAAAGTACCAGAGGTCACAGCAATGCACATAGTCAGAGATAAGACAGAAGTCAGAGCCAGACGGGAACATAGTATCCAAGACGTGAGACAGAAGAGGAAGTCAGGGTACAAGCCAGTGAGTCATAAGCCGGTCGGTAACATGGTATCAAAGACAGAAAAACAGGAAGCTTGGTTCAGAGTTCAAGCTGGGTCATAAACTGTAGGGAAACCACCAAACGTACGCAAAGTCAGAGATAGGGAATGGGTCAGACACTAATACTGGAAGTCAGAGGCAGAAGGATCACTAGAGTATACGGGTCAGCTGCTCTAGCCTGGAAGCATGAATGATTACTGGCATCGCCTACAGGCTGCAGCGTTCTGAAATAGCAAAAACAGATCCAAAACAAGGCAGAGAGGATTAACACCTGCATGACCAGTTCAGGGAGAGGATAACAGAAAACAAACCTCAGACTGGATCATGACAATATGCATGTTTTTCTCAATATCTGATATAAAATCAGAATAAACTTTTCCGGTTTTAGGTAAGTTAGGATTACCATAATTATTAATATTTGCCAAATGCCAGAATGATGAGAGAGAGAATGTTTTAAGGCATTTTCATTACTTACTGCAAAATCAAAAGTTTACATACAGTACATTTAATCAGTATTTGGTTATATTGCCCTTAAACTGAATGGCTTGGGTCAAACATTTGGGATATCCTTCAACAAGCGTCTCACAATAGTTGGTCAGAATTTGGGCCCATTCCTCTTGACAAAACTGGTGTTACTGATCCAGGTTTGTAGGTTGCCTTGCTCGCACCTGCCTTTTCAGCTTTGCCTGTAATTTTCAATAGGACTGAAATTGTACCCAAGGATGAGCCAGACTTGTGTAAGTCAACAAGTCTCTTCCTGATATCTTGATTAATTTCTTTAGACTTTCTGTCATGATCCAGACCGAGAACATGGACAGACAGGACTCAAAACCCGGTCTGGTCATTTCAGGGATTAACTTTTCTCAGCCTCAGTCTGGTTTCAGGCTTGCTATTTAGCTCCGCTGCATCCTGCAGGTGGTGTCAGCTATAGTTCTGCCTTCAGCGTGTCTATCTGACTCTGGTATATCCTGATTTGTCCAGCTGTGATGCCTGATTTGCCTCATGTCTGTTTATTCCCTCTGTCTGTCCTGACTCACTGATTCCCTGTAAGTTTCTTGACTCCCTGGTTTTGACTTGGCTTGCATTCGGACCTGCTTCTGTCTTTTGTCATTGTTTTATCCTCTTCTGACTGTTGCTGCTGTGACCTCTGGTACTTCTGCTCCTGACTAGGCTCATCTGACCACTCTTTTGCCACCTGGTGACACTTGTGCTGCTGTTCAGTGTTGCTATGCTGTGTGTGCAACCTCTCTTCCTTCACCAGCACCCCCTGGTGGAGGTTGCGCTATACTGCACTGCAGTAGCATGACACTTTCCCATGATGCTTCACAAAGAATATAGTACTGTATTTGGCAAAGGGTGTAGCATTGCTGAGTGGGTGTTGCAGAAAGAATTTAGAGGACACAACTGGGTGCAGTTCCAAAGGTTTACTCACAGTTCTTATGGCCCAAGTGCCCGCTTGGTGCTGCGTCCTCCAGGTAAGGGGTTCAGCAAACTCCCAGGTAGATCAGGATTCACTTTCCCAGGACTCCCTTCAGTGTATGCCTTTCCTGGCCATCTCCCTGTGCTGATTTCCTCCCTCCTGTCCAGCACCTTCACAAGCAGTGTCCCAAGCCAGCAGACTGGTATCTTGTCGGGAATAACCTCTAGGTCCCTGGATCCTATGTGTCTGCCTTTTCAGTGAATGATTGTGGATTTGGCTGCAATACTTATAGGGCCATTCCCTATACTGTGACCTGATCCCTCCACCCGAAGTTAGGCAGCATGGAATGAGCCCCACGGGCAGTATAGCTGCTGCCCGTGCCTCTAGGATCCCTCTTCAGGGAGCTTCCTTCTGCCTCTTTCCTTCCCTGCAGCTCCTCCTGACAGGGAGCTGCTTCACACACGTCTTTCCACTTCCTCCCCTCCTGACAGACTCCTCACTAAACTGTTTTCTCCCTCTCATCCCACTAGCTCAACCCACCTCCCAACACCTTTACTACCCAGACAGGGTTGAGTTCTTCCTCCCGTAGAGTACATCCAGATGCCCTGCTGCTATAGGGTGTGTGCTGGGTGCAAGTGTTAGAGTCCTGTGAGGTGCTCCCTCCTTACCTGAGAATGGGGCACCACATCTCTGGGGGAGATGCAGTACCTGTGTGGCGACTGAACCCTCAGGTGTGCCACACATCCATAGGTGTGTTTCTATTTAACTCAGAGCTTGTCAAATAACCGATCAGAAGCTTCCAAAGACATGACATCATCATATGGGCAGTCCAGAATTGTTTAAAGGCATAGTAATCTTAGTGTATGTGAACTTTTGACTTTGCAGTAAGTAATACAAATGCATTATAACATTCTCTCTCATTATTTTGACATTTGTCAAATATTAATAATTATGGTAATTAGAGATGAGCGACTTTTCCTTTTTTAGAGTCGAGTCGGGTTTCATGAAACCCGACTTTCTCAAAAGTCGAGTCGAACGAAATCGGCCGACTATTGGGAAAAGTCGGGATCCGACTGAAAAACGAAACCCAATGCAAGTCAATGAGGAAGCAAAGTTGGCAGGGAGTGGAGGACAGTAAACACACCTACAGTGCCCATTTCAATGCCAACAACATCAATTCTTATTACTTAAGCTTGGCAACCTTAATTTACTTTATAATAATAGTTACGCATTGAAAACTGGGGGTTATTTGGCTAAAGTTGTGGGGGGGGTAGGGCTGGCTCCAGGTTTTCATGTGCCCCGGGCCAAAGAGTGTCAGTGGGCCCCTTTAACACATAACACAATTTATGATGCTCCGATACGGCAGAGAAATAGTGGTATAGTACAATGAAAAATACTTCACTTCTTACATGACATGACTGATATCTATTTTAAATTCAACAATAGCTAAAAAAAATGGACTCCATACAGTATTGTGGCCACCACATAGTGCGCCATACAGAATAATGAGCCCCATATATTTCTCCATACAGAATAATTGGTCCCATATTATGTTCCATACAGTATATGATGAGCTCCATATAATGCTACAGTATATGTTGGTCCCCATGGATGCTCCACTGTCTTATGGGCCCAAATAATGCTCCATATATAATGGGCCCCATTTCTAATGCTCCAGTGTATAATGGGCCCCATAGATGCTGCTCTAGAGTCTAATCTGCCCCATTTAGAATTTTCCATTATATGATGGTCCCCATGGATGATGCTCCAGTGTCTTATGGGCCCAAATAATGCTCCATATATAATGGGCCCCATTTATAATGCTCCAGTGTATAATGGGTCCTGTAAATGCTGCTTCAGTGTCTGATGTCCCCCATTTGGAATGCTCCAGTATATGATGGGACTCATGGATGATGCTCCAGTGTATGATGGGCCCAAATAATGCTCCATATATAATCTGCCCCATTTAGAATGCTCCAGTATATCATGGGCCCCATGGATGATGCTCCAGTGTATGATGGGCCCCATATCTCATTCTCCAGTGTATAGTGCTCCCCAAAAATTGATCCCAACCTTTAAAAAAATTAAATACCTCTCCTACCTGGGCACTGCTCTACTCTGGACTTCTCAGCGTCAACATCTTCCAGCTCTCTGCACTTGGACTGTTTAGGCAGAGGGCATACAGACGTGATGTCATCGCGCTCTCTGACCTGAATGTCACTGTCAGGAAACGCGGAAGACGTCATGGCGGTGGAGCAGGGAGAGGTAAGTATTGCAAGTGCTGTAACCCTGAGCAAGCAGGGGGGGCCACTCGTGGGCGACGGCACTGGCACAGGGCACCTCATAGTACACCGGTGTGTCTGACGGTGAGTGGGCCCTCCCACCGGCAGAGACACTTTTGCGTACTATGAGGGGCCCTATGCCAGAGCCGTCGCCCATGATTATTTCCCCCCCACCTGCTCAGGGAACCGGCACTTTCATCTGCACCTTCCTCTGTGTCACTGTGTAAGATGCTATAGTATGCGGGAAGGAGCAACTGAGTTTCATCAGAGTCAGATTCTAGAGTGCGAGGGGAATGTAGTGCTGTTGGTGAATGTACCAGCAGAATCATCTAGCAGTGGCTGTGCATCAGTGCACTCCATCTCTGATTCATGTTGGACTGGGGAATTCAGGCTTTTGCTTGATAACCCAGGCATTGTATGTGAAAACAGCTCCATGGAGTAATCTGAAGTGTGGCCTGCCACATACTTCAATCCTTCACTTTTGGTGGGGGTGAAGGACACAAGGAAAGGGATTGTTTCTGACCAGAAGCCTGCACTGACGACTCAGTGCTTGCATTTTTTGCAACTTCAGAAGAGGAGGCTATAGAGCTGGAGGCTGTTTTGGCAATGTAAGCCAAAACCAATTCCTGATGCTCCAGCTTTAAAGGCGTTTTACCTACTCCGAGAAAAGGGAGCCTTCCAGGCCTTCAGGAGCAAGACAATGCTGCAGTCTCAACCCTTCCTGCCTTACCTGGTATTGTACTTTTGGCACTAACAGCAGATGCACCACCACCACCACCATCAGTACCAGCTAGCCACCCACATCCACGTCCGCAGCCTCTTACACCATACTTCCTAATTTTTGTGAAAATGGACCCAAAATACCAGCAGATATATGGTACTGTATCAGAAGCGTACAGCTTTATACAGTATCGGGGTCATTGTAAATCTCCATATATATTTCTGTAGTCCCCCTCAGACAGTCACCCAGTAAGGATTTGACTGTAAGACAACATGTCTAACAAAGGTACTGTATCACAACATAGGAAGTGTATAGAGTATAGGGTAAAATGTTTTTCTTCGTATATATTGAATGAGTAAAGCACACACGCTCACTGGGTATCGATTATACCGTAAGAAAAAATTTAGAACTAAGGTACTGTTTCATCAAATACCAGGTGTATATAGTACAAAGAAGCAGAGAAACAATCAGTGCATAGACGTCCAAAGTATGATGTTAAATCACAAATATTTTTATTAGGAAACACAGGTTAAAATTGGCACAAATGGCAAAGAAAAGGGTGACACAAAAAAAAAGAAACTGAGCTATAAGGTGTACAGTGTCTAGAGGGCCCCCATACCCAAAGTAAAATATTATAAATGATGGCAAAACTTGTTATCTATTAACCTGGTATCAAATGGTATCCCAGCTTCCACCAACAACAATTTACAGGCCGGTATATATTGTAGTGAGGGGGATAATCCCCAATTGAACAGCCATAACTAAGGGGGAAAAAGTTACATGAACATCCACATACCAGGGAGGAGGACACTGGAAACCAGGCTCAGTAACCCCGATGTACGTTTCGGACTGATCTTCCTTCCTCAGGGGGCATTTTGTTTTAGCCCTGTGGTTTGTCATCCTTATTTATTACAGGTGTATATAGTGTAATCGAAAATGTTAATCTCCCTATATATTTCCGTAGTCTCATACAGATAGTCAGCATGTATTTCTCCTTGATACCATCCTGTACACGGTAGTATGTGAGGAGCATACAGCTCTATATGGTGTGTGAAATAACAAACGTTCGTTCACTGCAGATAAACAAAATAAAAGTAGGAGTGCAGTGTAAAAGCAGTCACAACAGCTATGTCCACACAGCAATACTGCTATAAGGCAGGCTAATAATCAGCGCTGCTGCACACAAGAAAATTGTCCCTGTCCCTGTCACTGGCAGGCAGCTTAATAACTAGCGCTGCTGCACACAAGAAAATTGTCCTTGTCACTGGCAGGCAGCCTAATAACTAGCGCTGCTGCACACAAGAAAATTGTCCTTGTCACTGGCAGGCAGCCTAATAACTAGCGCTGCTGCACACAAGAAAATCCTCCGCTGTCACTGCACAGTAACAGAACACAACAATTGTGTTCAGCGCAAGCACATAGCAGCTTCTGTTTACAAGCCTAAGTGTCTCCCAAATCATAAACAGCGTCAGCAACCTCTCCCAACTGTAAAGATGGGCAGAAGAAAAATGGCGGTCGGCGGGGAGGGCTTTTATACACACTTCGTATACACAGGTGTTGGACAAAATAATGCAAGCAAACACCTAACGTGTTGTCATCATTATCTTCAAACATGTTCTAAACATGCAAACCGTGACATATGTTAATGTTTTGGAGTTGATTATTTGTGTCATGTGATATGTGTATTTAAATTAACTGTTTGTTTTGCATAATTCTAAGAACATTGAGGAAAACCTGCTACCAATGGCAGATCTCTCTGATTTTCAAAGATCCCAAATTGTTGATGCTGGTATGGCAGGCGTTAGTGTAACTGAAAGTGACCGTATGCTTGGTGTGTCAAGCGGTACTGTCTCCAAAATAATGACTGCATTTGAAAGAGAAGGAAAAACGTCCGCAGCAAAGCACAGATCCGGCCGAAAGTCAAAGTTGACTGAGAGAGTTACTGTTGGACTGTAAAGCAAATTTGGAAAGAGGATCACAAGACCACTGCTCGGAAAATCAATGCAGAGCTCAATGAACACCTACAGAAGACAGTTTCCACGAAAAAAATTTGTCGCGAGCTGCACAAATATGGATTCCACGGAAGAGCTGGAATTGTAAATATGCTTCTCTCAATGACAAATGTTTCCATGCATTTAGAGTGGTGTACAAACCTCCAGAATAGGTCTGTCGAGCTGTGAAAACATTTTATATTCTCAGACGAATCATCGTTTACCCTATTTCCGACCTCCGGCCGAGTGTACGTTTGGAGACAGCCTAAAGAAGCATTCCATCCAGACTGCCTTCTCCCAACAGTAAAACATGGCGGATGTTCTGTGATGATCTGGGGTGCTATTTCATTGAGAAACACCAGGCCAATTATATCCCGTCATTGAAGAAGTAACAGCCGCGATTATTTAGGCATTTTGGGCAACCAAGTGCATCCTACGGATCAAGCACTGTTCCCGGAGGGGAACGCCATCTTTCAGGATGATAATGCACCAATTCATACAGCTAGAATTGTTAAAGCTGGGCACGAATAACACTGTAATGAAGTTGAGCATCTCATCTGTCCCCCACAATCCCCAGACCTCAATATTATTTGTCATTTATGGCAGATTTTATCGATTCAAGTTAGACGTCGATTTCCGCCACCATTGTCGCTCAAAGAACTGGAGGGTGTTTTAACTGAAGAATGGGCTACAATTTCTTTGGAAAAAATTCACATCTTGTATGAATCCATACCTCGGATAATTGAGGCTGTAATCGCCGCAAACGGTGGACCTACACCATATTAACCTAAGTTTTTTTTGATGTTTCCATGTCTTTCCATTATCTTTTCCATCCACCAGATTTCATGAGTCAACCACACCCGCTCACTCTGTCAGTATGGATTTAACCGTACTCAAACATGTTGAAAAAAGGTACTGTATCAGCAGATACAAGGTGTATCCAGTCCAGGGGTAATTGGAAATATCCGTCTATATATCCGGAGTCAGAAAAATACTCTCACAGACTCAATATGGATTAGATAAGAATATAAAAAGTACAAAAAGGGTAATATATTACAAGCGTACAGCTGCACACAGTGTTGGTGTGATTTTAAATCTCCCAGTCCCTATAGATTGAAAGAGTCAGACACAAACTTAGAAGGGCTGCAACTGCAGCGCGGCGCAGGACACTGCCGCTGGACGACACAGCTACAAAGCAGGTGCTATGTCGGACGCTAGCGCAAAGGTGCGGTGTGCACAGTGGCCTAAGGCTTGCCACAGACTGGCGCAGACTACTGAACTAATTACCTAACCACATGCGTAATATCAGAGGGAAGGGGTTTCATAATAAGTCAGTCACCAGAATCATACATCTGTCACCATTCACACATAGCAGTATAGTCTATACTAGCGCATGGCGGAACGGCCATGCACGCTTTTTATAGCAGCCGGGACCTTCCGGAAGCTTCCAGATCTCTGAGATGCACCAATGAGATCTGGAGCAGGACCAGAGCACATGACTCCCAATCTCCAATGGGAAACCGTCTCATGAGCATGCTCAGTAGGAGGACAGAGGGACTTAGCCCCTGGAGAGATTTGCTGCAAGGCAATCTCCTCTGCGGTAGATAAAGAGCAAGAGACCGCAGAATGTAAGGGTCTGGATTCCTGCAGAGCAGATGCAGGAACCTGACTCCTAACACAAACTCTCACAGGCTCAGTATGGATTACACCAGAATATTAAAATTAGAAAAAGGGAAATGGATTTGAAGCGTACAACAGTATACAGTTGGGGTACTTCTAAATATTCGTATATATTTCAGTGTCAGTAAGCCAGTCCAGACCGTCCACTACAGGAAACAAGATGGATACAACTCCAGACGGAAAGTGTAGTGATTGCAGAAATTGTATAAATTACTAATCATGGGAAAACCTCCAGGGAGGATTCGCAGAGGCGATGCTGACCCTCAATTAATTTGTCTGTGGAGAATGCGAAACCGATTGTTTGTGAATAAAGGCTTGCTGTCTAGCAGTAGCGTGGATCCCATCACCGTTACTCGTCTCCATCAAATTTTGATCATAGGGAGAGATGTACACATGGTCCTCACTGCCTATCATGATCTGTCTGTTAACTTTGGAGTGCAAAAGACAGAAGCAACAGGCCGTAGGCCATTCTATTGGATTGCCATGAGAGGAGACATTGCAAAATGGTGGCAGGAATGTCACACGTCTGTGACTAGGAAAACTGTGAAAGCTGATCATAAAGCACCCCAGCATCCGATTGTGAGTCGACGTCCATTCCAATTTTAGCCATTGATCATCTGAAGGTAGAGCCCAGCAGGACTGGCCATAGCTAAGTTTTAACCATCATCGATCAGTTCTGCAAAGTTGTATTGCCCGTCCCTGTGAAGGATTTAACTGTCCAGACTACACAGCGGTGGAGCAGGGAGTGGTAAGTCTTGCAAGTGCTTGGGCCCTGAGCAAGCAGGGAGGGCACACTCGTGGGCAGCGGTACTGGCAGAGGGACCCTTATAGTACGGCGGTGTGTTTGATGGCAAGTGGGACCACCCACCTGTTAAGGGCTACGGCACTTGCCCGGGTGTGCCAGGTGGTGACCACGGCCATGGGAGGGCAGCCCAGTTAGGGAGGTTGACAAAAATGCCATATGTTGATGTCTAGGCTGTACAATAAGCAGCTGCAATTGGAGGAAGTGGAGAAGTAAGAGGAAGAGGAGGACAAAAGCAAGCCATTTTTATTGCCACCTATGTGTCATCAGGGGAAGGTGGGACAAATTCCTTGGAAACCCATGCATGGTTCATTTTAATGAAGGTTTGATCATCAACATTTTGGGTCGACAGACGGGTCCTATTTTCTGTCAGGAATTGATCCAGCAGCATTGAAGACTCTTTCAGATAACACACTAGCAGCAGGGCAAGCGAGCTCCTGTAAGGCATATTGTGCCAATTCAGGCCAGGTGTCCAGTTTACAGGCCCAATAGTCAAAGGGGAATGACCTATGAGGGAGAACATCAAAATGGGAGGAGAAGTAGTTTGTAACCATAGTTGACAACTGCTGTCTCCTGTCATTTGCAACTGATTCTGTATTAGCAGTCGTGTGAGCGGTACTTGAAAAATCAGTCCACAACATGGTCATGAAACCCCTGTCTCCAACGCCACTTCGTCTGTGTGCACCACAAACACCTCTTCCAATTTGGCCTCTACGGCTCGTGGGAGAACCAGGATCGGTGCTGTTTGCTGGGAATGCCTCCAACCAGAGTTGCTTGTTTGTTCGCCAATATTATCTCTAGGTTCTCCTGTGGCATGATGTCTTGTAATTTGCCTTTATGGCGTGGATCCAGGATGCTGGCCAACAAGTAGTCATCATCCTTCATCATTTTGGCAATGAGGGGGTACCTTTTTAAGATCCAAAAGGCATAATCACACATGTGGGCCAATGTTCCAGGTGTCAATGATGCACTGCCAGTGGTGGGTGGAGGAGCACTTTCATGGAAATCAACATCCCTCCAGTCACGCACAAACCCTGTACCTGACCTTGCCATGCCAACATTCTCTCTTGGCCCATGAGAAGCATCCTCCTCCCCAAAATAATCATCCCCCTCATCCTCCTCCTCCTCTTCCTCTTCTTCCTCCACCACCTCGTCCAGGTCAGTTGCCCACGCTGACAATGGCTGACAAAGTGGCTTAATGTGCGTCAAAGTTGGCATGAGCAGACGCATAAGTGGGATGCTCATGCTTCTGATGGCTTCGTCTGCGCTTACCAGCCATGTGCATTCCTCTAAACACTGAAGGACTTTACAGAGGTCTTTCAGCTTTGACCACTGCACACCCGACAATTCCATGTCTTCCCTCAAACTGCCTGCCCGTGTATCCTCCCACAAATTCATTACAGCCTGCCTCTGTTCGCACAGCCTCTCAACCATGTGCAGGGTGGAGATCCACTTTGTTGCAACGTCTATGATTTGGCGGTGCTTTGGGAGTTGGAGCGATCGCTGCAGCTTCTGCATACAACTGGAGTGTACGGGCGAGCGACGGATGTGCGAGCACAGTCTTCGCACCTTATTGAGCAAGGCTGTTAACTCCAGATAATTATGTAGGAAGCACTGCACCACCAGGTTCAAGGTGAGAGCCAGGCAAGGTATGTGTCTCAGTTTTGCAAGGGCTATGGCTGCCACAAAATTCTGGCCGTTATCACTGTCTACCTTACCTGGATCAAGAAGTAGACTGCCCAGCCATGACTCAGTTTGTCGATGCAAGTAGTCGGCCAGTACCTCCGCGGTGTGTCTTTTGTCGCCCAAAGACATCATCTTTAAAACAGCGTGCTGCCACTTACCACTAGCTGTTCGATAGTGGGACACCTTGTGTGCAACATTGCCAGCTGCGGATGGAGTGCTCGTGCGACAGATTGTGGACGAGATTTCGATTCTGGAGGAGGAGAGGGTGGAATGCCTACAACCAACTGTTTCCTATACCGTGGGCTAGGCAGCATTGTTCCACCGCCGCTGTCCCCTGTTGAGCCAGCATCCACCACATTAACCCAGTGCACAGTGATGGACACGTAACAGCCCTGGCCATGCCTACTGGCCCATGCATCTGTTGTGAGGTGCACCTTTCCACTCACAGATTGTTTGAGAGCATAGACAATGCGGTCTTTCACATGCAGGTGGAAGGCAGGGATGGCTTTTTGAGAAAAGAAGTGCCGTCTGGGTAGATCATAGTGTGGGACAGCATAGGTCACGAGGTCTCGGAACGCTTCACTTTCAACCAAACGGAAGGGCATCATCTCTAATGAGATCAGTTTGGCAATGTAGCTGTTCAAAGTCAGTGTACGCGGATGAGATGATAAGTACTTTCTTGTCCTACTCAGAGTGTCTGGTAGGGTGAGCTCGACTTGAGAGCTGCATAGGGGGAACTAGCGGTGGACATTAAGGACTGAGAGGGGGTTGGTGATGGTGGTGTTGGTGATGGCCTTGATTCAGTCTTTTTATCCAAAAACATTGTGATTCCCTGACTGCTTTTGCTTTGCGACGACACCTCAACATTTCTTGCTGGTGGTGTGCTTATTGGTGGCCTTTCAGTGTGGGAAGCAATGTAGCTTTGCTGGCTATCTTCAGCCTGAGCAGGTGCACATGTGCTACCTGAGGTTTTGTAGTCCGTCCACGCTTGCAAGTGCATGGTGGTTAAATGTCTATGCATGCAACTGGTGTTTAAATTTCAGAGATTTTTACCTTGGCTAATGGTCTGTTAGGGTCGGCGGAACGCACCAGATATAAATAATAGGAGGTGCGTTCGCCGCCCGGGGTCCACCGTGCGGTAGATGGTAAGACCGCTGCTGGACAATGGCAGATGCACGAAAAGGTAAGGTACTGCGCTCGGGTTGACGTCACCCGAACGCTAAGAGCGGCTCTGTTAAGACACAGAGTCGCCTTACAATAAAGAATGTAAGGACGCTGGCCCTGTTAACCTCACAGGATGACCAGCGAGTGGCATTGCAGCCGCAACCGCCAATGGATGCTGCTACCGCAGCACGGCAGTAACTATAGCCGCTGCACGACGGCGCCGGAAGACCGGACACCGTCGGACACTAGTGTGAAGTGCAGGAGGCACAGTGGCATGCAGCTTGCCACAATCTGGCGCTGTCTAACCAACACTCGATCACCATTCGTATTATCAGAGGGAAAGGGTTTCTTAATAAGTCAGTCACCAGTCCATGCATCCATCACCATACACACACAGCATAATATGCTACACTAGCACATGGCCGAGCCGCCATGCGGGCTTTTTATAGCCATGCACTTCTGGGACCTTCCAGTACACTGGAAGGAACCAATCAGATCCGACGCAGGACCTGAGCACATGACCCCTGCTCTCCAGTTACAGGTCAAGTTGCGGGCATGCTCAGTAGCACGGCACGAGGACTTAGCCTCTGGAGCGGTTCCCTGGTGAGCAGATTGCGCTACCATTACTGCACCAGAGGTGGCAGCAACATCCAGGCTCACAGAACAAGTCTGAGCCGCCCCCCTGGCTCGCTGTGATTGCTGAGCAGGGCCCTGAGCGCTCGGAGCAGAATGGGAGACCGCTGAATGTACAGCTCTGGATTCCTGCTGTGCAGAGCCAGAAATCCAATGCCTCACATTACCCCCCCCCATAGGGCCCCCCCACTGCGCTCAAAGGCCGCGATCAGGAGTGGTGCATGGACGTTTTCCACCAGCTCCCAGGTTCGAGCCTTAGGCCCATGACCCTTCCAATCCACTAAATAAAAATTTTTGCCACGGACAAACCTACGCCCTACGATGGCATTAACCTCAAACTTGTCAGACGATAAGTCTGACGACCCAGCCGATGACTCAGAAAACTGGGCCATGTGAACTGGTTTGAGGAGTGACACATGAAACACGTCCGAAATGGCTAAATGTGGAGAAAGAGCCAGGCGATAGACCACCAAGCTAATTTGCTCGAGGACCTTGAAAGGTCCAATGTAACGCGGCGCGAACTTGGGGGACTTGACCCGCAGTTTGATATTTCGGGTGGAGAGCCACACGATGTCGCCAGGGGAGAAGCTTGGAGCAGGTCGCCGATGCATGTCGGCCGACGCTCTCATCCTTTCCTTAGAAGCACGGATAGCATCCTGAGTGCGATCCCAAATGTCCTGGGCCTCCACTGTCCAGTCTGCCACCCTGGAGTAAGTGGAGGAGACTAGCATCGGGACAGGGACGCATGGATGTTGGACGTAGTTTAGGAGAAAGGGCGTCTGACCAGTTTAATCAGCTACCGCATTGTTTAGGGCAAATTCGGCCCATGGTAGCAAGGATGCCCAGTCATCCTGCCTGGCAGAAACAAAATGCCGTAGGTAGGTGACCAAGGTCTGATTGGCTCTCTCGACCAATCCGTTCGTCTCGGGATGGTAAGCGGAGGACAGATTCAGATCGATGCTGAGTAAGCTGCAGAGTTCCCTCCAAAACAGAGATGCGAACTGGGGACCTCGATCACTAACGATTTTGTTCGGCATGCCATGTAGGTGGAATATGTGCTTGATGAACAAAGTGGCAAGACCACGAGCGGACGGCAACCGTGCGAGTGGCACCAAATGCACCATTTTGGAAAAATGGTCGGTGACTACCCAGATGACCGTACTGCCACCAGACTTGGGCAGGCCAACCACGAAATCCATGCCAACTATCTCCCAAGGTCTATACGCCACTGGCAGGGGATACAGCAGCCCCGCCGGCCTCTGTCTAGAGGGTCTGTTCCGAGCACACGAGATGCATGCTTGCTCGTATTCCTTAACATCTTGAGCCATATATGGCCACCAATATGACCTTGCCAGGAGTTCGGTGGTCCATTTATTACCAAAACGACCACCCACCCTGGAGGCATGTGCCCAAGCGAGGACCTCAGGCTGCAGCTGAGGAGGCACCAAGGTCTTGCCTGGTGGCACTGACTCGAGAGCCACTGGAGCCACGGTCGTAAAACTCTCCGGCGGGAGGATTAACCGAGGCTCAGCCTCCCCCTCCTCTGCCGAAACCACCGAGCGTGAGAGAGCATCCGTACGGACATTCTTCTCTCCTGATAGGTAATGCAAGGTGAAGCGGAAGCGGGAGAAAAAGAGCGATCACCTGGCCTGACCAGAGTTCAGGCATTGGGCCGTTTGTAGGTAGACCAGGTTTTTATGGTCCGTATAGACCTGGAAGGGAAACCGAGCTCCCTCCAGGAGATGTCTCCACTCTGAAAAGGCCAACTTCATGGCTAGCAGCTCCCTGTCCCCGATGGAGTAATTCTTCTCCGCCGGTGCAAAGGCCTTTGAGAAGAAGAATCAGGGATGCTTCAGACCTTGAGCATCCTTCTGGAATAGGACTGCTCCTGCACCGACGGAAGAGGCATCAGTATAAATGGCTTGTTCACATCGGGACGATGTAGGATGGGAGCGCCTGCAAAGTGGGATTTGATAGACAAGAAGGCCTTGGAGACCTGTTCAGACCAAGCATTAGGATTAGCTCCTTTCTTGGTGAGAGCAACCAAAGGAGCCACCAATGTGGAGAAGGGCGGTATAAACTGGCGGTAATAATTTACGAACCCTAAGAAGAGCTGCACCGCTTTGAGTGAATGGGGTTCCTGCCAGTCCATCACCGCTTGTAGTTTGGCCGGATCCATAGCCAATCCCTGGGCTGAGATGATATAGCCCAGGAACGGCAAGGACTCCTGCTCAAACTGACATTTCTCCAGCTTGGCGTATAGAGAGTTCGCCCGTAGACGGTCGAAGACCCTGCATACGTCTCTCCGGTGAGTGGTCAAATCTGGCGAGAAGATGAGTAGATAGACCACCACCGAAGTAGAGAGCATGTCGCAGAAGATGTCGTTGACGAAATCTTGGAAGAAAGCTGGCGCATTACACAGGCCGAAGGGCATGACCAGATATTCATAGTGGCCATCCCTGGTATTAAAGGCTGTCTTCCACTCTTCTCTCTCGCGAATACGGATCAGGTTGTATGCCCCCCGTGGATCTAGTTTCGTAAAGATCCGGGCCCCTCGCAACCTGTCAAACAGTTCAGAGATCAGCGGAAGAGGGTATTTGTTCTTTACTGTTATGGCACTGAGACCTCTGTAATCAATGCAGGGACGTAACTCTCCGCTCTTCTTCTGAACGAAAAAGAACCCTGCACCAGCCGGTGACACCGACTTCCTGATAAAACCTCTAGCCAGGTTCTCCCGGATATATTGTGACATAGCTTCTGTTTCGGGGAGTGATAAGGGATACACACAACCCTTAGGAGGTTCTATGCCTGGCATGAGGTCTATTGTGCAATCATATGGGCGGTGTGGCAGGAGCGTCTCCACAGATTTTTTGGAGAAGACGTCCGCGTACTGATGGTAGGATTTAGGAAGCGCGGAGAGATCCACAAGCACTTCAGTGGAAGCCACCTGAAGACTGCCCTTCAGACACCTTCCTTCACAATCCTTGCTCCAAGCCAGTATTTTCCCTGATGCCCACTCGATATGAGGAGAGTGGCCACAGAGCCAGGGAAGACCAAGTAGCACCTGGTCAATACCATCAGGCAAAATGAGCAGGGACAAGATCTGCCGATGAGAGGGAGAGATAGAAAGCACGAGTGGAACTGTCTGATGGGTTACCTGAGTGGGCAAATGCGGCCCATTAACCACCATGATGGTCAGTGGTTGAGGCAGCAACACCTGAGGGATAGCGTGTTACTGGGCAAAGGTTGAGGACATAAAATTCCCTTCGGCCCCGGAATCCACGATAATAACCTCTGCCTCCCAGGTGAAGGGACCACTGTCTAAGGTACCCCGGAATACCGGTTTGGGTGAGAAGGGTTTCATGTTGGACTGACTACTTCCTATGACCACAGGACGTTGGCGTTTTTTCGCCCACAAAGGACACGTGCTAGCCGAGTGACCAAATTGACGGCACTGATAGCATGATAGCAGCGTACATAGCTTCGCACCGGTGGTGGCTTGGAGTCGGTGCGAGACACCTCCATAGGGTCAGAGGTTACGAGCTCCTGTGCAGGATAACTCAGCGGCTTGGTGAAAGTGGGAGCCATACTAACCCTTCGTCTGGATTGTGCACATTCTAGCCCGCGCTCCGTAAACTGGAGATCAATGCGGGTGGAAACTGCAATCAATTCCTCCAGACTTGTGGGAACTTCTCTAGTAGCTAGAGCATCTTTTACATGCCCAGCCAAGCCTCTCCAAAACACTGAGACTAATGCTTTGTCCGGCCACTCTAATTCGGAAGCCAATGTACGGAACCGGACGGCATAATGGCTGACCGAGAGTGACCCCTGTGTTAGGGACAGAAGTTGAAGAGAGGTGTCGTGTGTGATCCGTGGTCCCAAAAAGACCTGCTTCAAGGCCACGAGGAACTGAGCAGCACCCTGAACCACAGGATCATCACGTTTCCACAATGGTGTAGCCCACTGTAATGCCTGGCCAGACAAGAGTGACACAATAAAGCCCACCTTAGCCCGCTCTGTAGGAAACCGTGCAGCCAGTCACTCGAGCTGAATTGAGCACTGGCTCACGAATCCCCTACAGGTGGCGCTATCACCCGAAAACTTGTCAGGAAGTGGGAGGCGAGTAATTGTCGGCGTGAGCAAAAGTGCGGGCACACGTGTGACAGCCTCAGCAACTGTCTGAGCAGCAGCTAGTGCAGTATTCGCAGCTGAGTTTGCGCTCTCAATAGCCACCAACCTGCTCTCCAGCTGTCGAATATAGCGCTGCAACTGCTGCACGTCTGCCATTACCAGCCAGACCCTGGCGCTAGTGTAATGTTAGGGTCGGCGGGAGGCACCAGATATAAATAATAGGAGGTGCGTTCGCCGCCCGGGGTCCACCGTGCGGTAGATGGTAAGACCGCTGCTGGACAATGGCAGATGCACGAAAAGGTAAGGTACTGCGCTCGGGTTAACGTCACCCGAACGCTAAGAGCGGCTCTGTTAAGACACAGAGTCGCCTTACAATAAAGAATGTAAGGACGCTGGCCCTGTTAACCTCACAGGATGACCAGCGAGTGGCATTGCAGCCGCAACCGCCAATGGACGCTGCTACCGCAGCGCGGCAGTAACTATAGCCGCTGCACGACGGCATCCATCACCATACACACACAGCATAATATGCTACACTAGCGCATGGCTGAGCCGCCATGCGGGCTTTTTATAGCCATGCGTTTCTGGGACCTTCCAGTACCCTGCAAGGAAGCAATCAGATCCGACGCAGGACCTGAGCACATGACCCCTGCTCTCCAGTTACAGGTCAAGTTGCGGGCATGCTCAGTAGCACGGCACGAGGACTTAGCCTCTGGAGCGGTTCCCTGCTGAGCAGGTTGCGCTACCATTGCTGCACCAGAGGTGGCAACAACATCTAGGCTCAGAGAACAAGTCTGAGCAGCACACCTGGCTCACCGTGATTGCTGAGCAGGGCCCTGAGTGGTCGGAGCAGAATGGGAGACCGCTGAATGTACGGCTCTGGATTCCCGCTGTGCAGTGCCAGAAATTCGACGCCTAACATGGTCCTTCCGCACTTCTTACAGATAACCTTTGTCTCATCAATAGGATTTTGGTCAAAAAAGTGCCACACCGCCCTCTTCCTACTATGTTATATATTTTCAGGCTTGCACGGTGTGCAAATTGACTGTCTGGCCAAGCTGTCCTGCAACTCTTTTTGATTTTTTAACAAGTTTTGGTACAGCTATGGGCCTGCCAGATAACCCCTGCTGCGATGTCGATGCCTGCTGTGGATTTTTCTCCTCTTCTGAGCTATTGCCAGTGGCACCCTCTTCCCCCAATGGATGCCAATCCGGGTCAACAACTGGGTCATCCATCACCTCCTCTTCAATGTCACCAATGTAAGGTGGTATAGTATGCGGGAAGGGGCACCTGAGTTTCATCAAGGTCTGATTCTGGCTCACTATACTGCAAGGCAAATGTATTGCTCTGGGTCAATGTACCAGCAGAATCATCTATCAGTGGCTGTGCATCAGTGCACTCCATGTCAGATTCATCTTGGACTGGGGAATTTAGGATTTGACTTGATAACCCAGGCATGGTATGTGAAAAGAGCTCCATGGAGTAATCTGAAGTGTTTTCTGCCCCATCCTTCACTTTTGGTGTGGGTGAAGGACACAAGGAAAGGTGTTTTTCCTGACCAGAAGCCTGCACTGACGACTCAGTGCTTGCAGTTTTTGAAACTTCAGAAGAGGAGGCAATAGAGCTGTAGGCTGTTTCGGCAATGTAAGCCAAAACCTGTTCCTGATTCTCCGGCTTTAAAAGCGGTTTACCTACTCCCAGAAAAGGGAACCTTAAAGGCCTTCTTGTGCCAGACGATGATGCCGGCTCAACACCTTCTGCCTTAGCTGCTATTGTGCTTTTGACATAACCAGCAGATGCCCCACCACCACCATCAGTACCAGCTGTGCTCCCCCGCCCACGTACGTGGCCTCTTCCACCAGACTTCCTCATGTTTGGAAAAATGTACCAAAAATACCAGCAGAGATATGGTACTGTATGAGAAGCGGACAGCTCTATACGGTGTATGGATGGAAAATTTGAATTATCCGTCTATTTTTTAACGGCGTCACACACAGACGCTGTCAATGTATCGATTTGACCGTAATCACACAGCAGATATGGGATACTGTTTGACAAATGGACAGCTCTATACGGTGTATGGATGGAAAATTTGAATTATCTGTCTATTTTTTAACGGAGTCACACACAGACGCTGTATCTGTATCAATTTGGCCGAAATCTAACAGCAGATATGGGATACTGTTTGACAAGTGGACAGCTCTATACGGTGTATGGATGGAAAATTTGAATTATCCGTCTACTTTTTAACGGAGTCACACACAGACACTGTCTCTGTATCGATTTGACTGTAATCAAACAGCAGATATGGGATACTGTTTGACAAGCGGACAGCTCTATATGGTGTATGGATGGAAAATTTGAATTATCTGTCCATTTTTTAATGGAGTCACACACAGATGCTATCTCTGTATCGATTTCACCGTAATCACACAGCAGATATGGGATACTGTTTGACAAGCAGAGAGCTCTTTACGGTGTATGGATGGAAAATTTGAATTATCTGTCTATTTTTTAATGGAGTCACACACAGACACTGTCTCTGTATCGATTTGACCATAATTAAACAGCAGATATTGGATAATGTTTGACAAGCGGACAGCTCTATACGGTGTATGGATGGAAAATTTGAATTATCCATCTATTTATTAACAGAGTCACACACAGACGCTGTCTCTGTACCGATTTGACCGTAATCAAACAGCAGCTATGGGATACTGTTTGACAAGCAGACAGCTCTATACGGTGTATGGATGGAAAAATGAAAATCTCCGTCTATCTTTGTACGGAGTCACACACAGATAGCATGTATTTGTCCGTGATACCAGCCGGTACACGGTAGTGTGTGAGGAGCATACACCTCTATACGGTGTGTGAAAAAATGAACGCTCGCAAACTGTGCAGAAAAAAGGAATAAAAGTATTTTTGCTTTGAAAAAAGCAGTCTGCACAGCAGTGTGCAAACAGCAATGCAGCTATCAGGTAGCCTTATAAGGCAGCCTAATAACCACCAGAGCTGCTGCACACAAAAATATCCTCCCCTGTCACTGCACACTAACTTACAAATAACAGAAAAAACTGACGGCACATAGGTGCATACAAAAAAACAGCTTGCATATTAAAATAAGGAAATGGTTTCACTCAATTGCATTAAGGCATATCAAATATGAAATATATGAAATGTGAATAGCATAATGGCTTTTGGAATTTAGAAAAAGCATATGAGATACTTAGCACAAAATTTGGCCAAAAGATGTGAGCCCATTCACCAACGTCAAGGTGATCTCATTGAACGGGTCCCTATTCTAACTGCCTCATATGAACTACTGGCTAATAACAAGATAAAGCCTATATTTATAGGAAGATAGGAACCAAAAAGTGATTGAATGTAATTAAAATCACAGCTGCACACTAACTGTCGTTTAATGCAAGGAGGAAAATAGAGCAGACGGGTGAATAAAGTAAAAAAGTCGTTATCTTTATTAATTTAGTACAAACAAGTGTAATAGCAAATGGTAATGAATAAAATCATGAGAGAAGCAACACCGCAGGATAAAAGAACAGAAACCCCCGGGCATAAGAGCAGACACCATGCATGACGTGGCATACAAGTGCACATAATTCAATGGTAAGTAACACCACACAGCGTCCACCTGAACAGTACTACACCGCAATGTGTGAGTATGGAAATGTACCAAAAGCGCTAAGTGCGCCAAATGTAAATAGCGGTATCTTACCAGGGGTGGAGGCAAGGGCTGAATAAGTCCGGGGCCAGGTGAGGGGCAAGCCCGACGCGCGTTTCGCGTGTTTAAACACACGCTTTCTCAAGGGAAGTGTCGCGGGGATAGGTGAAGGACCTTCTTATGCCCCATGTGACTGTGTCACATGATCGCCGGTGGACCAATGGGAATGGTTTAAAGCGGCGCATGCGCGATGGGCACCGCACACGCCGGCAATGTAGGGACAAAGCGTCACACATCCCCAAGGCCGGTGGGAGCGGGGAATTCCCAGAGGCCGAGAGAGATGCGTGGAGACGCTCGCCCCACAGCCGAACGGGAGCAGGCACAGCGGGCATGCGCACAACCAAAACCCTAAAGTGACAGACGATATCAATTAGAAGGTTCACAGGGATGAGCATGATCTAATTATATACAGACACCATGGGCACAAATGAATCATCAAAAAAGTGGCACTGGATGGAGATAACATAATAGGCAAAAATCAGAGGTCATACAGCAAATTATAAAAAGCATCTTGAATAGACATTATTCAAAAAAACACCCGGTCTTATATCAGTATAAGGGACATAATTTCCCTCACCGCATACTGTATATATATATGTAGAACTATAAAATAGACAAGTCCAAATAATCATGCGAGAAATACAAGAAATGCACAATATATATATATAAGAAAATACGATGTCCTCCAAAATGCAGCTCTTGTATCCATATGCAAGGTGTGATGTCCATAGAGTGATGTATGTGCGTCCAAGACAGTGACGGACCTGTCTCTTCTTAAGACTTTGCCTCGCCATTTTCGGCAGTATCATAACGGTGATCCTACTTCTCTTAAAATTCGAGGTATTGATCAGGTCCACTTGGGGGTGAGAGGTGGCAACTACAAATGGAGACTGGCCCAAGTCGAAGCTAAGTGGATTGTCACATTGGACACCTTGACCCCCAAGGGCCTTAATGAATCGTTATCTTTTTCCTCTTTTTTGTAGGTGATCCCTATTTTTGTCCATACTTATGTATACATTTAAAAAATCTCTCCGTTTAATTATTTTTGCCCTTCTACTTCCCTTTGCCACTCCTCATCCAGGTACTGGGGGCTTTTTTGTTTTATTTCATATTATATTTTATTCACTGTTTTTATCTTATTCTTTCTTCTTTAGTTTTTTTCTGGATCTTTCTGTGCCCCGTTGCGTATTCATTCCATGGGTGACGGGCTTTTCGTGTGCCCGTTTTTCTCTACATACATCACTCTATGGACATCACACCTTGCATATGGATACAAGAGCTGCATTTTGGAGGACATCGTATTTTCTTATATATATATATTGTGCATTTCTTGTATTTCTCGCATGATTATTTGGACTTGTCTACTTTATAGTTCTACATATATATATACAGTATGCGGTGAGGGAAATTATGTCCCTTATACTGATATGGGACCGGGTGTTTTTTTGAATACTGTCTATTCATGATGCTTTTTATAATTTGCTGTATGACCTCTGATTTTTGCCTATTATGTTATCTCCATCCAGTGCCACTTTTTTGATGATTCATTTGTGCCCATGGTGTCTGTATATAATTAGATCACGCTCATCCCTGTGAACCTTCTAATTGATATCGTCTGTCACTTTAGGGTTTTGGTTGTGCGCATGCCCGCTGTGCCTGCTCCCGTTCGGCTGTGGGGCGAGCGTCTCCACGCATCTCTCTCGGCCTTCTGGGAATTCCCCCCTCCCACCGGCCTTGGAGGATGTGTGACGCTTTGTCCCTACATTGCCGGCGTGTGGGGTGCCCATCGCGTCTGCGCCGCTTTAAACCATTCCCATTGGTCCACCGGCGATCATGTGACACAGTCACATGGGGCATAAGAAGGTCCTTCACCTATCCCCGCGACACTTCCCTTGAGAAAGCATGTGTTTAAACACGCGAAACGCGCGTCGGGCTTGCCCCTCACCTGGCCCCGGACTTATTCAGCCCTTGCCTCCACCCCTGGTAAGATACCGCTATTTACATTTGGCGCACTTAGCGCTTTTGGTACATTTCCATACTCACACATTGCGGTGTAGTACTGTTCAGGTGGACGCTGTGTGGTGTTACTTACCATTGAATTATGTGCACTTGTATGCCACATCATGCATGGTGGCTGCTCTTATGCCCGGGGGTGTCTGTTCTTTTATCCTGCGGTGTTGCTTCTCTCATGATTTTATTCATTACCATTTGCTATTACACTTGTTTGTACTAAATTAATAAAGATAACGACTTTTTTACTTTATTCACCCGTCTGCTCTATTTTCCTCCTTGCATTAATAGATTGTTTTTGGAGTGGGTGTTTTGGGCTTGTGGCCCAAGGGGGGCTGTTTGTACAGCCTCACCTTTTTGTTGACATCCAGATAATGTCACTGAGGTTTGTGCGTTTACACTAACTGTCGTGTTGTACAGTGAAAATCGCTATCAGCAGAAGCAGATTTTTTTTTTTGCTTCCTGCCTAAACACTCCCCCTCTTTCGAACGAGCGGCAGCAACTTCTCCCTATGCTAAGATCGGCAGAAGTAAGATGGCGGTCGGCGTTCAGGGCTTTTATAGCCACTGTGATGCCACACAAAGCCAGCCAATCACTGCAATGCCCCTATATAAGATGGTGGTGGCCGCTGCCTATGTCATCGTGTTGCCCACAGTGTGTGTCATTGATCATTAGCTGAGAAAAGGCGCTGGAAGCATGATGGGAAACGCGACTTTGGCGCGCGGGTTGGCGACCTCATGGCCGACCTCACGCTATGGTCGTGTTTCGATCGGCGAAACCCGTCTTCACCAAAAGTCGGCGACTTTTGAATTTGACCGACCCATTTCGCTCAACTCTAATGGTGATCCTAACTGACCTAAAACAGTAAAGGTTTATTCTGATTTCATGTGAGATATTGAGAAAAACATGCATATATGTCTTTTTATATAGTTTATGTAAACTTCTGGTTTCAAGTGTTTGCATCAAATTTATTAAAAAAACACATGCTTCCTAATTATAACATCTAAAATACAAAAAAGCATTATTTTCTGTATGAAATATAAATAATACATATTTTCAAAAACATCGAGACCATGCCTGCCAGGTGACAAAGCTTACATTCTTGTACTTTTGGCAAGCACAATGTAAACAATGATATTCTGGTTAATTTTGGTGAAACAAAGGATTTGCCACAATTTTTAATACAATATACACCAAAAATCATCACAAATAGAAAACACTGATACCCACATTTACACATTTATAATAAAACTAGCTGAAGAGCCCGGCGTTGTCCGGGCATAGTAACTATTTTTGGTTAAATATAACAAATTATAATGATTATATCTATATATATAAAGCTGAGTGTAGAGCCCCTGCCCACTCCACATATCCACATTCACTATAATATGGGGAGAGTGGAACCGTAACCAGGGAACCCCTAAAAGGATCTGATCGATACCCTCGGGCATGACGAGGAGGGATATCAACTCCTGATGAGACGGAGACACCGAGAGTATCAACGTGGCAGTCTGGTGGGTAATTTGTGAGGGTAGAGTGATGCCGTGCACCACCCTGATGGTGACTGGCTTGGTCATCATAACCAGGGGTATTGCTGCCATTGAGAGAAGGCAGAAGACATGAAATTGCCCTCTGCTCCGGAGTCCACGCAAACTTCCACCGCCAGAGTGGATGAACCAACCTCAAGCGTTCCCTTAAAGGTCAGCTTGGAGGAAAACGCCGCTGATTCTAGTGAACCCCCTCCTATGACCACTAGAGGTGAGCCATTTTCCCGACCGCTGTGGGCACCGGTTGGCAAGGTGACCAGACTGCTGGCAAACATGACAAACCACAGATGCTCAAGCGGACCGGGACCTGAATCTCACGCAAGGAGCCCCCAAGGCCTCCTGAGGCTTGGACACCTGATCAGGAGATTCCAGAGGTTTAGCAAAACAAGGTGCCAACCTAAACCTCTACCTACACTGGGCCCGCTCCAAATCTCGCTCGACGAAGCGAAGGTCTATGCAGGTAGAGATGGTAATAAGCTCCTCCAGTGGGTCAGGAATCTCCCTGGTGGACAGGGCATCATTCACGTGGTCAGCTAGACCTCTCCAGAACACTGGGACCTTGTCAGGCCACTCCAGCTCAGAGACAAGGGTCCGGAACTGGATGGCATATTGGCTGACCAAGGACAAGTCCTGTGACAGTGCCAGCAGCTGGAGCACGGTATCATGGGTGACTCACGGTCCCAGGAAGACCTGCTTCAAAGTAGCCAAAAACTGCGAGGCACTCTGCACCACATGATCACAACGCTCCCACAGCGGTGTGGCCCACTCCAAAGCCCTGCCTGACAAGAGGGAAACTACAAATCCCACCTTAGCCCGCTCGGAGGGGAATTGAGCAGCCAGCAGCTCAAGCTGAATAGCACACTGGCTGACAAAACCCTTACAAGAAACACCATCGCCCGAGAACTTTTCGGGCAGTAGAAGGCAGGACACAGTCAGGGCAGGGATGGCAGTGGTCACACGGGAGGCAGCCTCCGTAGCTGCCTGAACAGCGACCGCGGTAAGATCCACAGCTGAGGCTGAGCGCTCGAGAGCAGCCAACCTGCCCTCCAGTTGCTGGATGTACCGCTGCAGTCACTGCTCATCCGCCATTACTAGATAGACCCTGGCGTTAATATACTGTTAGGGTTGCAGATCGCACTAAATATAAAATATAAGAAAGTGTGATTGCAACTCGGGGTCCACCGTGCAGAGATGGTAACCTGCTGCTCAGAGTGGCAGAGTACCAACTGAACACCGGCGGGTTAACCACTGATCCGGTGAGTACAGGACCGAACTCTGTTATTGCACATAGCCACCGAAACAAATGCCAGAGCCTGTTAACTGCACAGGACTCAGCAGGGGGAGCGCTAGTGTTGAGGCACAGGATTCTGCCCCAAGGACACAGGGCTAGAGTTCCTCTAGCCCCACTAGCATTCAGCACCGCAACTGCGATGCCTGGACAAAGTGGCTAGGGATAACCGCTCCCACAGCATGCAGCTCCGCCCTGGCAGACGCCATCAACCAGCCTAAGCTAGAGCTGGAAAGCGCACTCGCAAATAAAGATTAAACAACAACTACAAGACGGATTTCATCAGCCAAGGTATCATTTTAATTAGTATAACAGTGCCAACCTGACACTGTCTGTAATTTACTGTGCAAAATCATTCTGACAGGTTTGTTTTAAGGTGGGGGTGATGTCAGGATAAAAGTGTAAAGAATGGAAACTTGATTTTAAAGGGTCAAGCAGAGAGTTATCTGAGAAATAGCAGAACAGATGAGAGTGAACCAAGTGTTCCAAGATTTTAGAGATGAAGAGGAGATGAGAGACAGGACTGTAGTTAGCAGCAGTGTTTTAGTAAAGGGGTTATGATGGCATGTTTGAATGAGGAGGGAAAGATTCAGGAAGAAAGGGAGAAGTCGAATATTTTGCTAAGTGTGCAGTAACAGTTGGGGAGAAGGAATGAAGGAAATTTGAGTTAATAGCTTCAATTGTTCAGGTAATATGACGAGAAGAAGCGAGAAGCCTTGTAACTTCTTCTTCTATGACAAGTTCAAAGATGGAAAGTGAACTTGCGTTGTGAGAATAAAGGTGATTCAAGTTGGATTGGATGTGGGCATATTGGTACACATTGGTAGGGCAATCCAATTAAAAGAGACAGAAGTTATGCAATAAAATTAGCAGGGTTTCTATGTGCAGCAGGAATAGAGATTTACTTACTAATGGAAGGAGGGTCATGGTTAGGGGAGATGTCGCCACTCGCCAGTGATTACGAGAATAAAAAAATGAGCAAGTGGTTCAGTGATTTGTGCTAGTGTTTCGTATGCTGTTTGGTGATAGTGGATGGTTTGGAGTGATTCAGTAATAGAAGTGGAGCATCAAAGCTTTACATGGAAGAGAGGAGGAGAGATGAACTGATGTGGTAGAGTGCACAGAATGTGTAAAAGTGTGGTAAAAAATAGAAGCTGCTAGAACATAGATGGAGCAAATAAAAATGGAAATTACATTATACAGCACAATTGAACAAGAAGCTTGTTTTTTTAATATCTTGCATAGCTTATCTGTCTCCTGCCGTGTCTAACTGCCATGTTTAACTGTGCATACACTTTGACGATATTGCTCTTAGACAAAAATTGCACATATTCACCCAGCACACATTTATTATGTAAATGTTGGAGAAGAAAGAAATTGGTTGCAAACATTACTGAAAGTAAAATGTTTAAGGGAACATTTGCATGTTCCCTTAAAATTCTTACTTTCTGTAATGTTTGGCAACTTTTACTTTTTGGTTTGACATTTTCTTTTACAGAGCAATGTCAAAGGTTTATTGACAGATAAAAAATATGGCTTTATTTTTCAAAATGATGCAAGGTGCTATTTTTTACTTTCCTTTTTTATAGACACATGCTTTTACTATTGTAGCGTTAAAGAAGCTGTGTTTTGTGGTACCAGCAAGAGATCTGAGATTTCAGAAATTTCATGCACATGCTTGATTATTTTTTCCTGACTGAATTTTAGAATTGCAGCATTTTTTTAAAAATCTGCAGCTTATCAATTTTTTTTCATCGTTTTTGCAGTCTTTTTTCCACTAACAGAAAGCAATGAGAGTGCAAAAACGCTGGAAAAATACAATAAACCTTTTCTTTGTTTTGGGTGAATAAAACTAACTTTATGATATATAAAAGTGTGAACATACAGTAGCTTTAGAAGTTGTTCTGCAAGGTTATACTAACATGAACAAAATTGTTGTGCCCTTCTGTTGAACCACAATTCAAAAACATTATCTGATTTTTGATAGTTGATATTCAGTAAATATAAATTGGAAATTTCATTGCTCAGTTTCAAGCCATTTCAGTGACCATTGTGGGCTTTTCTTATTTTACCACAAGGCAACCAACAATTTTTCTCCATGTGTATAATTGTTTTACTTTTTGTTTAAGTCGGTGCATGTAAACCTGTATGAGATGTGTTATATACAGTATCCAGGAATATGTCAGCCCAATTGAGCACAGTTTAGACCATTATCTTAAAAATTTTCTTGAGACCGTTTGATCAGTCAGTGGAAAATGGAGACATGCTTGGCTTTGTAAATGTATCTTGTAAAAATCTTGATACTCTAGTGACATTACATAATGCCTTCCCTTTGATGTAATCATTTTCAGCCCATGCGAAAAGGTCATATTGGGTAACTGACGTTGGGTTTTGTAGTCTTGTATCATGTAGTGAGAAAGCCTGCAGCATTGCCTTGGGCATTTTCTGCTTCTTGACTTGTTGAAAGTTAAAAGTCCAAAGGATATGATAATGCAGGCAATCTGAAAGTTAATTGCAGATGTAATATTATGAGCTGTAAATTATAATGCTCCGCTCTTTCATGGTGTGCTGACGTGAGCTGAAAATTTTCTGAAATTTCTACTGGGAAATGATGGAGATGGTATTTTTCTTTATTAGTCATTCTATCTTCCAAGGAGACTAAATATAGCTACAGGACTCGGTCTCGGTCTCTTAACCAAATATCAAGCAAGTGCCACTGTAAATTTATAGTGCAGGGTTAAACTCTAGCAGGAGCAGGTCTGGTGGATTACCGATTAAGCCTACATTTCCACGATGAGCTTTTGGTGAGTTTTTGATGTCTGCACCATTTCTGCGCCCATTAAGTAAAATAGGTTAGTTGAATTTTTACAGAAATATAAAAGACTCACCAAAAACTTATCATGAATGTACAGTAGATTTATGGATCTGGTTT
This sequence comes from Dendrobates tinctorius, assembly GCF_039654945.1. Taxonomy (NCBI): domain Eukaryota; kingdom Metazoa; phylum Chordata; class Amphibia; order Anura; family Dendrobatidae; genus Dendrobates; species Dendrobates tinctorius. Next base: position 76,966,283 of record NW_027361676.1, read on the forward strand.
ATTACCTCTTTTGTATTCTTTATTGTAGGTTACTTTTGTCACTTTATGGATCTGTTTTCCTTTGTAGGTATGGCTCCTATGTAGTGTTGGAAGCTCGAGATCTGGTAGTTCGAATAACAGAACTGTACCTGAACTTGAATGAGAACCCGAACCATATTGAGAAGCGCGGGGCACAAACTTTGCTCTGGGTAAGAAAAAAAAAATCTCTCACTCTCTCTCTCAAACGGACTTCTCCTGGAACTCAAAACATTGCAACAGACTTCTGTGCAAAGTCAGTGTTCAGCATTTTGCACTGGACACTATCTGTCCAGTAAGAATGCTGTACTTTCAAGTTCGGGTTCGCTCCTCTTTATTCCTCTGGAAAATATCCTATATACTCGTGTATAAGCCGTTTTTCAGCACTTTTTTTGTGCTGAAAACTCGCCCCTCAGCTTATACACTAGTTATTGTCCCATTAGTTGGCGGGGGAAGGGGAGCGCCGAAGCAGCGGGTCACAGGAGTCAGGGGCCGGCAGCTGCGGCTGCAACTATGCCCGCTGCTAAAGAGAAATGAATATTCACTGCACTGGCAATGAATATTTATTTCTCTTATATGCCCACAGTTACAGCCGCAGACGCCGGCTTCCTGCAGCTGTAAAAAAAAACCCTCGTACTTACCTTCCCTGCATGCCCTCGCAGCATTTTGTTCTGGCTTCCCGCAGCTCCTGCAACGGCTGAGAGATCACATGTCCCCGCTGAGTGGAGAGAGGTGAATATTCATTACTTTAATGAGCGGGGACTTGTGATTGCTCGTCTGAAGGACATGCTGGAAGCCTGAACAAAATGCTGTGAGGGCGTGCAGGGAAGGTATGTAGAAGGTTTTTTATGCTTTTCTCATGGGGGTCCATGCATGCAAGGATAGGAATGAGGAACCATGCATACAAGGATAGGGATGAGAAACCATGCATACAAGGATAGGGATGAGGAACCATGCATACCCAGCTTATACTCGGGTTGACTTATACACAAGTATATACAGTTACAAAAGACAAAAAATATTTACTTTTGATTTAAAAAAACTGCAATTGGTCCCTCATAAAACAAAGCCTCATACAGTCATATCAATGATAAAAAAACAGGTCTGGTCACTAACGGGTGGAAGTTGGGACTACATGTGTAATACATGTTAACAGATATACCCTAAACCCCCAAATTTCATGAACTTACTGAAAAAAAAAATCTGATTAATTTTTATGCAGCTGATGATATATTAAGTAAACTTGTAACACAATGACATCTGATTATCATTATTGGAGATATTTGTGGAAATAATGCCAATGAAAAAAGTAGTACCGTATATACTCTTATATAAGCCGAGTTTTTCAGCACATTTTTTTGTGCTGTAAATGCCCCTCTTGGCTTATACACAAGTCAATTTCCCAGAATGACTTGTAATCTTGCCTGAATTGCCAGAATTGTAATCCAGCCTGAACAAGGAGCATTTTTGCTCTTAAAGCTTACAAACATATTATTTTCTGGTTAGCCAATAAAGGTATCACTCCTAGAATACTTTTGTCATCATTGGGCAGAAAAGTATTCACGTTCATTTTTCTGGCCATCACCGTACCACAATATAATTTGTTATTGTATATGACTGATACAGTGGCATGTAAAAGTTTGGATAACCCTGGTCAAAATAACTGTTATTGTGAACAGTTAAGCAAATTGAAGATGAAATGATTTCTAAAAGGCCTAAAGTTCAAGATGGCATTTTTCATTTTAAATTTCCAAATGTAAAATGGGTCAATGCAAAAGTTTAGACACCATGCATGGTAAGTACATATTAGCATCCCCTTTCAAAAGTGTCACAACTTGTAAATGCTTTTTGTAGCCAACCAAGATTCTTCAATTCTTGTTTGAGGGATTTTCTTCCATTCTTCCTTGAAAAATTCATCCAGTTCTGTTAGGTTCCTGGGTTGCCTTGCATCTGCTTTTATTTTGAGGTCTAGCCACAGATTTTCAATGATGTTCAGATCAGGGGACTGTGAGCGCCAGGGTTGGCGTTAGGGGCAGGCAGACCAGGCAGCTGCCTAGAGCCCCCGCTCCCCCAGGGGCCCCCAGCTAGTGGCACATCATGCCGCCGCTATGGGACCGATGAGAAGCAGGGGTGCCCACCTGCCCCCAGCGCCGACTCCCCCCCGCCGCCTCATTGAACGCCGCTGCTGCAAAGCAATGATGGAGGAGAGAGCGTCAACTGACGCTCCCTCTCCTATCATTCCCCGCTCTGCCTCTGACACAGCGGGTGCATGATGACATCATCGCTCTGTGCACCAGGCAGAGCATGAGGCCGGAGCCGGGAGCAGCGTGGGCACGAGAAGAAGGTGAGAATAGTGGGTTTTTTTAATATACCGTTGTGTGTGCTGAACTGTGGGGCCATTCTCAGCAGGGGAGGGGGGATATATACCATGTGTGGCAGGACTATATACCATGTGGTGCTGGGCTGTATACCATGTGGTGCTGGGCTATATACTATGTGTGGCTGGGCTGTATACCATGTGGTGCTGGGCTGTATTCCATGTGGGGCTGGGCTATATACCATGTGTGGCTGTGCTATATACCACGTGGGGTGGCACAGTGGCTCAGTGGTTAGCGCTGCAGCTTTGCAGTGCTGGGGTCCTGGGTTCGAATCTCACCAAGGACAACATCTGCAAGGAGTTTGTATGTTCTTCCCGTGTTTGCGTGGGTTTCCTCCCACAGGGCTGTGCTATATACCATGTGGGGCTGGGCTATATACCATGTGGTGCTGTGCTATATACCATGTGGGTCTGGGCTATATGCCATGGTGTGCTGTGCTATGTACCATGTGGAGCTGTGCTATATACCATGTGGGACTGTGCTGTATGTCATGTGGTGCTGGGCTATATACCATGGTGGGCTGGGCTATATACCATGTGGTGCTGGGCTATATACTATGCGGCTGTGTTATATATCATGGGGGGTAGATTTTACATTATATTCTATGGGGGAGGCTGTGTTATATAATATGGGGGCTACATTATATTCTATGGGGAGGTGGTCTGTATTACATTCTATTTGGGGCTACATTATATTCAATGGGGGGCTGTATTATATTATATTCTATACGAGGTGATTGCATCATACTCTATGAGGGGGCTACATTATAGTATATGAGGAGGCTACATTGTATTCTATGGGGGCTAGATTATATTGTATGGGGGCTCCATTACACTTTATGAGGGGCTACATTATACTCTATGGGGGCTGCAATATACTATATGAGGAGAGCTACATTGTATTATATGGAGGGGCTGCATTATACTATATGAGGGGGGCTGCATTATATTCTATGGGGGGTTACATTATATTTTGTGGAGTGGTTGCATTATACTCTGTGGGGTAGCGGCATTTTGCTCTAAGGGGTGGCTGCATTATACTATATGTGGGCTGCATTATAGTGTATCGAGGACTATGGTGAATACATTATATAAAGAACTATGGGGTGCATTATACTATGGGAAGTGAATTGAACTACATGGATGATTATGGCGGTGCATTATACTATATGGAGCAGTATGAGGAGTGTATTATACTATATGGAGGACTGAGCAGTGTATTTTAATATATGGAGGGCTATGAGGAGTGTATTATACTATATGGAGGACTAAGGAGTGTATTATACTATATGGAGGATTATGGGGAGTGTATTATACTATATGGAGGACTGAGGATTGTATTATACTGTATGGAGGACTATGAGGAGTGTATTATACTAAATGGAGGACTATGAGGAGTGTATTATACTATATGGAGGACTATGAGGAGTGTATTATACTATATGGAGGACTGAGGAGTATATTATACTATTTGGAAGACTATGCGGCACATTATATTATATGGAGGACTATGGGGTATAAACTGTAGATGTGCTGCTGATAACATGATACTGTATGGGGACAGATTGATCCATTAGTGATTGTTCTGTCCCCTTCAATCTTTCTCAGATGGTGGAAAGAGGCCAAGAAACAATATTGTTGATCACATTCATTTAACGGTCTGAACTCAGCGCATGTAACTACAACTAAAATGCTTCTGTGTGATATGCAATATGTTAGCTTTTGGGGCCCCATTTTAAACTTTGCCTAGGGCCCTACTTTGCATAAAACCGGCCCAGGTGAGCGCCATTGTAAAACCTTCAGCTTGCGCCTTTTGAAGAAGTCTATTGAGAATTTTGATGTGTGCTTAGGATCATTATCCATTTGTAGAACCCAACCAATTTCATTGAATCCATTCTTCCCTCTACACATGAAATGTTCCCCATGCCATTAGCTGCAACACAACCCCAAAGCAAAACTGATCCTTCTCAATACTCAACAGTTGGAATGACATTCTTTTCCTGAAATTATGTGCCCTTTTTTCTCCACACATACCTTTAATCATTGTGGCCAAAGAATTAACCTCATTGGTCCACATGTTTCCAAAATACATCAGGTTTGTTTAGATGTTCTTTTGCATACTTCTTATACTGAATTTTATGGTGAGGATGCAGGAGAGGTTTGTCATCGGTACCAATGACAAAGTTAGAGGGTGGTGGAAGGTCCTTAAGAATGATTTCAGGGAACTAGGAGAGAAGCCAAAGACCAAGACCTCCAAGGTGGTGTTTTCAGAAATACTTCCAGTGCCACAAGCGTCACTAAATAGGCAGCAGGAGCTTAGGGAGATAAATAAGTGGCTTAGAAATTGGTGCAGGAAGGAAGGGTTTGGGTTCCTGGAGAACTGGGCTGACTTCTCTATCGGCTACAGGCTCTATGGTAGGGATGAGCTGCACCTCAATGGGCAGGGTGCAGCTTTGCTTGGGGAAAAAATGGAAAGATGGACGGAGGAGCTTTTAAACTAGGATCTGGAGGATGGGAGGGTAGTTGTTATAATAAGGGGATAGATAGAGTAGACAGAGAAGGAGGGAGTAGAGGTAATTGAAGATTTAGGGGGCTGGGATATGCAAGGACAGCAGGGAGCTGAGTAGGAGTAATAAATGTGCTAATAATATTAAATGTCTGTTGGCAAATGAAAGAAGTCTAGCAAACAAAATGGATGAACTGGAGACTCTTATGACGGTCAAAGAATATGATGTGGTGGACATTACGGAATCCTGGCTTGATGAGAGCCATGACTGGGTAACAAATGTAGATAGTTACACTGCATTTAGAAAGGAAAGGAAAGACAAAAAAGGTGGAGGAATGTGCATCTTCGTAAAATCAACAATAAAACCTGTGCTCAATGAAGACATTGGGGGGAGTTGCAGCAATGTAGGGCCACTATGGGTAAATGTACATGGGGATGGCAATAATGGAAAGTTGCTATTTCGAGCTTGCTACAAGCTTCCTAATATAGCTGAACAGTTAGAGGATGAAATGCTGCAGCAAATTAAAAAGGCAGCAAACAGTAAGGGTTCTTATAATGCGAGATTTTAACTATACATTCAATGGGACTTAGAATCTTATGGCTGTGCTAAAAGCTGCAATTTCTTATCCACAGTTCAGGACAATTACCTCTCTCAACTGGTAGATGAACCAACCAGAGGAGGTAATCCGCTGCATCGGGTTCTGTCGAATAGACTAGATACAATTTCAGATTTACAAGTCAGGGAGAAGCAGTGGCCATAACATGGTAAGTTTCAATTTACTGTTCAATCAAACATTCAAAAGGGGAAATGCCAAAACCTGGAACTTTAAGAATGTTGATTTTAACAGATTAAGGGAAAGGCTTAATTGTATAGACTGGGAAAATGTCATGGTAACTGGGGATACCGAACATAAATGGGGCATTTTTATGGAAATACTACTAGAATCCTGCAAAAAAAGTATACCCTATGGTAATAAAATGTCAAGGATTAAAAAGAAACCATTATGGATGAACAGGACAGTACAAACTTTAATAAGACAAAAACAAAGGGCTTTCAAAATCTTGAAAGCCAAGAATACTGAAATAACATTTCAGGAGTATAAAGATCTGAATAAGAAGCGCAAAAAAGAAATCAAACTAGCAACGTTATCTACAGAGCAACAAATCGCCAACGATATTAAAATAAGTCCCCAAATTTTTTACAAATACATCAATACCTAAAAGAAATAAATCTAGATGGTATTGGTGTTATGAGCGGTGGAACGCACTAAATAAAATTAAAATAAAGTGCGTTCACCGCTCGGGGTCCACCGTGCGGTAGATGACAAAACCACTGCTGAAAGAGGCAGGGCACTCAGGCGAAGATGTGCACAGGACTTTAGCTGCAGTCAGTGCACCAAAGCAGACTCTGTTATATGCACAGAGCTGCTAACAAAACATAAATACCGCTGGATCTGTTTAGGGTCACAGACTTCAAGGATGTGGACACGGTATTAAAGGTCACAGAAATAGCCTTACACACCAGGACTATCCCCTCTAGACCTACCGTAAAACTTAAGGTATCAGGTGTCGCAACTGCGAACACCCGGGAGGCTGCAACCGCAGCGCGGCATGAACAGAGCCGCAAGCAAGGCGCTGCAAGAACGCTGGCGCAATGCAAGACGCTTAGCTGCTGCAAAAGGTATGGCTGGAGCGCGCTGGTGCTAGCAGTGCTACTGGCAGCTGCCCAATCACTCACTCACTCGTAATATCAGTGTGAAGGGTTTTCATAATAAGTCATCCACCAGTCCAAGCATCCATCACCATACACACAGCAGCAGTATGAAAAATACTAGCGCATGGTGGAACGGCCATGCGCACTTTTTATAGCGTACGGGACCTGCCGGAAATCTCCAGAGCCCTGAGCATAACCAATGGAATCAGGAGCAGGACCTGAGCACCTGACTCCTGAAGTCCAATGGGAGCTCATCCTATGAGCATGCTCAGAAGAAGGGACGAAGGACTTAGCCTCTGGAGACAAATGTGAGGATCTGTGTTCCTGCATAGGTATTGTAGACACCAGATTCCTAACAATTGGCCCTTTAAAAGATGACTAAAACAAGATAATCACAGAGGACAAAGAAAAGGCTGAGATGTTAAACAGTAACTTTTCATCCATGTTCACCAATGTACTGTTTTACACAGATCATGTAACAAGGCAAAAATCAAAATTCACAAACTGATGTAACTAGTTTAACACAAAAAGAAGTGCATTTACATCTGAGCAATTTAAACATCGACAAATCCCCCAGCCCAGATGGCATTCATCCATGGATACTGAGGGAATTGAGCTCAATAATTGACAGACCACTGAATCTCATATTCTTAGACTCTCTTGTAACAAGGGGTGGTGCCACAGGATTGGAGGATGGCTCATGTGCTACCAATATTTAAGAAAGGTAAGAAGACGGATCCAGGCAACTACCATCTGGATTTTGCAGTACTGTGCAAAATTTTTGAGGGCATTATAAGAGATGACCTGCAGAAATATATTGCAGACAATAATATAATAACTGACAACCAGCCTAAATTCGTGAAGAATAAGTCGGGTCTAACTAACATGTTGTGTTTTTATGAAGAGGTGAGTGCAAATCTGGATGAATGTAATGCGGCTGATGTGATTTATCTGGACTTTGAAAATGCATTTGAACCAATTCCACACAACAGCCTTATACTTAAACTACAGAAGCAAGGACTGGGGGAAACTATATGAAGATGGGTAAGGAATTGGCTAAATGACGGGAAAAAAGAGTTGTCATAAATGGTACATTCTCTAAATGGGATATAGTCAGCAGTGGGGTACCGCAGGGATCTGTGCTAGGAATGATTATTTTTAACCTCTATATTAATGACCTTGTGGATGGGATTGAGAGTAAAGTGTCAGTCTTTGCTGATGACACCAAACTATGTAGGATATTAAAATCTGACTTTGACATTACAATACTGCAAAATGATCTGAATAAGATGACTGAATGGACAAACACTTGGCAAATGAGATTTAATGCAGATAAATGTAAAGTAATGGACCTAGGGTGGAGTAATACTATTGCTGCATATGCATTAAATGGGAGTATACTCAGGACAACAGATCAAGACAAGGACTTAGGTATTCTCGTTACAAGTAAGTTGAGCAGCAGTACTCAATGTCAAGCAGTAGTCGCAAAAGCAAATAAGATTTTAGAATGTATAAAAACAGAGATAAAATCCCGTGATCCCAACGTATTATTACCCCTTTATAAATTACTGATGAAGTTACATCTAGAATATGGGATTCAGTTTTGGGCTCCACATGCCTGAGGAGGTGGTGATGGTGAACTCAGTCAAGGTGTTCAAGAGGCCTGGATGTCTTCCTGGAGCGTAACAATATTGTCTCTTACAGTTATTAGGTTCTTTAGAAGGACATAGATCTGGTGATTTATTCTGACGGAATGTAGGCTGAACTGGATGAACAAATGTCTTTTTTCGGCCTTGCTAACTGTGTTACTATGTTACATTTTAAAAAGAATATTTAGAAGTTAGAATCAGTTCAACGACGGGCAACTAGATTATTACAATGGATGGAAGGCCTTTAATATGAGGAGAGGTTGGAAAACTTGGGCTTGTTTAGCTTAGAAAAATGACGCCTCAGAGAGGATCTCATTTATGTGTGGCCAGTATAAAACACTGGCACATGACTTATTCCTTCCAAAAACTGTACTGAGGACTAGGAGGCACTCATTACGGATGGAAGGCGATTCCAACAGGTAAACAGGAAAGGGTTCTTTACAGTTAGAACAGTCAGACAGTGGAATGCTCTACCACAGGCGGTAGTAATGGCAGACACTATAACAGCATTTAAAAAAGGGCTGGATGATTTCCTTGATACACATAACATTGCAGGCTTTAGCTAAATTAGTGACAAAATCTAAAGTAGGTGGAGAAAGGTTGAACTTGATGGACCTAGGTTTACTCAACCTAAGTAACTATGTAACTATATATACTCGTTTCTGGCAATCCCAGTGTTAGTTCATATTACCTTGTTCTGGAGTTGAAGAAATTGGTTGTTTGAGGAGGCGTTTTGGAGTGTTTTTCAGAAGATTGTTGCTGTGAGTTTTGCCTGTGTGCACATCCTCATCCTCTCCTATTTTGTTTCTCCTTCTTTTACTCCCCAGTGTTCCAATCAGTTGTTTGTGAGTGCATATTTGTATGATTGGTATTTTCATTTATACTTGTACATCTTCCCTTGTTTGTCTGGTTGATGTATTCTTATACACTGCTATTATCCGCTTCCCAAGGTGGGGGAGGAGACAGATCAGGGCTGATATAGGAGCACAGCAAGGCATGTGGCCTCGGCATCCTCACCATCAGAAGTAATCCAGGTAACAGGGATAGGCTAGGGCACCCCCTAGCTTGAGGGATCGGGAAGAAGCCGCTAGCCCCTGGATATACTGTTACCGAGCCATGACACTTTAAGTCTGCAGAAATTGGACTACACTCAGATGTCATTCGAGTGCAATCCGATGTTTTCCATGCACCCATAGACTTGAATAGGTGAGTGGCATCCAATTTCAAATTAAATCTCAGTATGCTGCGATTTTATTCACTGACATGCAGTCGGTGAAAAAAAATCGTGCATCAGCATTGCCTCATTGAATAAAAAAATCAGATAACTCTCATCTGATTTATACAGTGGTATGAGTGAGTGCTTTGAACATTTTATAGAATTGTGTCACTTGAAAATGATCAGAAAATAAATTCCCTTGTCAGACATTATTAACGTCTTAAGATTAGTAGACAAAATTAAAGTATCTTCAAAGTTTTTCGATATTATGTGTAAATTTTAACTGAGAAGGATGTTTAAAAGTGGAACAAAGCTTTAATTTATTTTTCATTAGAATTTTAAATCCATTTTAATGCACTATCCTGTTCCTGTAATGAAATAATTATAAAATGCTAATCACTGCTCTAGTTGCATCTTGTCATGGAGGTGATAGAAGCGACTCCTTCCCATTCACAGTAATATACACTATGATCCTGTAAACAACACTTTAGACTGGAATAGAGAATTATGTCTATCCTCATTTAGGTAAAAGTAAGATTTTAAAAGATCTAATTTCAATACATTCCTATACCCGATGAATTTCCTCTGCTACATTTTTTATTTGAAGTACATGTGAAGGCAAGTTCACACAAGAGTATAAAAAATCTGTCTTAGGCCGGTTTCACATTTGCGCTTTATGGCGCTGCGACGGCCTGCGCACAGCCGCCGCTAAGCCTCGCCCCCTGCCGGCTCCTTGCCCGCCCCATCCGGTCATCGCTGCCTACTAGCGCACATGGACGCTTACGATCTGCGCACCCTATCTTTAGCATAGGGTGCGCAGATCGTGCGCTGGCCGTGCGCTGGCAGGATTTTGCCGTGCGCTGCGCACTTTTGAAGGTGCGCCATGCGCGCCGAAATGCAACATGCTGCGTTCGGCGCACACGGGCACACCTTCAAAAGTGCGCAGCGCACAGCAAAATCCTGCTAGTGCACGGCCAGCGCTCGATCTGCGCGCCCTATGCTAAAGATAGGGTGCGCAGATTGCAAGCGTCCATGTGCGCTAGTAGGCGGCGATGACTGGATGGGGCGGGCAGGGAGCTGGCAGGGGGAGGGGCTTAGCGGCGGCCATGCGCAGGCCGTCACAGCGCCATAAAGCGCAAATGTGAAACCGGCCTTAGTTTCATCCATAAAACTCGGATGATTTTTTTTTCTCATTTTCATCCATGTGCAGTCCTATTACTATCAATTTTTTACAGCAGCAGCTATTAATCATTTACAGATTCCTATGTTACAGAACTGCAATGTATACATAGAAATTAGATGCTATTCTGTGTCTCCGTAAGATATCCGATATTTTTTGCACGCCCATAGACTTGAATGTGCGCGTCTCATCTGATTTATGGAAGAAAGTCATGGATGCTCAATTTTTTCACTTTTCCCAGTGAAAAAAAAATTGCTCGTCTGCATTGCCTCATTGAATAAAATTTCTCAGAGTGCAGTAATTTTTTTTCATGGAAAGCATTCTGTCCAGAAATTCAGTTGTGTAGGTGAGTCCACAAAGTGCGAGTTTGGGTTGGAACAAGAAATATTGAACATTGCAACCTCAAAATTTACATCCACTCAAAATCTGATTCGAAGTGAGAGCTGTAGAAATCTTGTATACTATTCTCTCTTGGAATGCAGTCTGTCCATAAAATGGCCTACATGGGCAGGGTAAGACTATAGTTGTACCAATAATACTGTCTGTATAACAACTATGCTATGACATTACTGTGCTCCAAGCTTTTAGCTGACATTACTACCTTTTAATCACTGTATCATGACATCGTTGCGCACATTAATCCTATACAGTGACATCACTGTATCCAGTAAGCATTTCCCATGACTTGTTGTTATTGTTCCTGAGTATCTACACTTTGATGATACATGACTATACTTATATTAATTCTGATACTTCTGTACTGTCCAATCTGTCTTGAATGCTGCAGCCAGGATCATATTCCTCACCAATCGTTACACCGATGCCTCTACCTTGTGCCAGTCATTACACTGGCTACCCATCCACTCCAGAATTCAGTATAAACTTATTACCCTCACCCACAAAGCCCTCCATAGCTCAGCACCACCTTACATCTCCTCCCTTGTTTCAGTATACCACCCTACCCGCGCCCTCTGTTCTGCTGATGACCTGAGTTTAGCATCCTCAATAGTCAGAACCTCCCACTCCCGTCTCCAAGACTTTACACGTGCCGCGCCAATTCTTTGGAATGCACGTCCCAGGTCAATACGATTAGTCCCCAATCCCCACAATTTTAAGCGTGCCCTGAAATCGCATTTATTCAGACTGGCCTATCGCCTCAACACATTAACCTAATCTATCCCTGTGTGGCACAGCCAAAAGTTTTACCATAACCAGGTTCCCCGCATCATGTTCCCACATGCTTTATGCATCCATTAGCCCTCTGTGTCTGTACTGTTACACACTTAACATTATGGCTGGTCCATACAATCAGGGCAACTGTTACCACCCACCTTTCGTGTCTACCTCTTTCCTCATAGACTGTAAGCTTGCGAACAGGGCCCTCAATCCTCTTGGTATTTGTTAGAATCTACTGTATGTGATTATTGTTATGCTGTAATGTCTATTGTCTGTACAAATCCCCACTGAAATGTAAAGTGCTGCGGAATATGTCGGCGCTATAGAAATAAAATTTATTATTATTATTATTATTATTATTGTGAAATCAATTTATTCATTATTTCGAAGATGTGTAGGTGTCAATCAGTCTATATGGATAGAAACTGTTTAAACTTCATGAAGGATTTTAGAGCTTTTCTGACATGGATTATTAAAGTAAATTTATAAGATCTAAGAGATTTATTTAACCCCATCTTACAAAAGGACATTGTATTTACATCCTGAGAAGGGGTCCTCATGTGTGGAGTGGCTCACTTCTCACATGGCAGGTACCAGTTATATTGTATAGCTGGCATCGGTCTCTAAAAACCATGGCTGGAATGGAAGTCCGGCTGTGGCTGTTAATAATTTAGATGCCATCTCTGAATGATGCATTTAACACCATGGCAGCCGATGACAGACGTAGGACATCATGAGCAAGTGTCAGTTCCTGCACCATGACGTGCTAGGCCTGTCATGAATTTGAACTGTCACTGTGTGCGATCACAACATTTAGGAGGCAGGCAAAAGGCGGAAGCTCACTATGCCTACAGATCGGTGACCCCGCAATGTCAGGGGTTTATTCAATGCCATGGTGACCGGGGTCATCATGATGAACCTTGGGTCACCAAGTTATGGGACCATACTCAATACATGGTCTAAGAAGCTTTCTGTATAAGTATAAAGCATTACAACGCTAGTGCTTTGCAATGCATTATACCTGTAATCACAGTAAAAAAAAGTGAATGTCCCATAGGGGGACTAAGTAAACAAGTAAAAAAAAAGATTACAAAAATTGTAAAAATATATATATAAAAAAAATTGCAAAACAATAATAATAAAAAAATAAACAAAAAAAGCAGACATATTTAGTATTGCCGCTTCAGGAACGACATGATCTTTAAAAATGTCACACTAGTTAGCCCCTTCAGTGAACACCGTGAAAAAAACCCAAAACATGGTAAACAATGCTTTTTCATCATACCGTTGGAAAAAAAAGTGTAAAAAAGTCATTAAAAAGGCGATTGTGAGTAAAATGATATCGCTGAAAACGTCATCATGTTCAGCAAAAGACAAACAATGCAAAAATAATTATTTTTCCTGTAAGACTTTTTATTGTGCAAGAGCGCCAAAACATAAAAAAATACATAAGTGAGGTATCACTGTAATCATTCTGACCCGAAGCATAAAGCTGCCTTAGCAATTTTACCACATGTGAAACGGCATAAAACCCCCCAAAAAACATTTCCTGAATTGCTGATTTTTGTTCATTCTGCAGCCCAAAAATCGGAATAGAAAGACATCAAAAAATGATATGTGTCAGAAAATGATAAAAAGAAAATTAAAATGTCAACTCATCCCACAAAAAACAAGCCCTCACATGACTCTGTAGGCAAAAATATGAAAACATAGCGCTTAAAATATGGCAATGCAAAAACTATTTTTTGCAAAAAAAAAGACATCTTTTAGTGAGTGACACGAGCCAAACATTAAAAAAATATATAAATCTGTAATTGCTGTAATTGCACCGACCCGAAGAATAAAGTCAACTAATCACTTATCCCGCACGAGGAATGGTGCAAAAAATAAATAAAACCATTACTTACCCTGTTGTTGATTTGTTGATTCTACCTCCCAAATATTGCAGTAAGGCTCGGCTCCCATCTATCCTGTGCTTTATACCAGGGTTACCATGTAAATCTCCGAAATACGTGATTCAGATGGAACCCCCGGCAGAAGATTCCCTATAAGGCTATGTGCACACGTTTGAGATTTTGATTTGGATCCGCAGCATTTTTGGAGGCGAGGAATTGCATCAAATCTGCAGTGTAGTGCACAACCAATGCTAGTCAATGGGAAATTCAGAATTGGTGTGCACATGTTGCAGAAAAATACGCGCTGATGTGCAGCATTTTATTTTCCGCAGCATGTAAATTTTTTGTTGGATCTGCTGCGTTTCTGCACCCATTGACTTCCATTGAGTCAGTCAAATCCACAGCAAAACCGCAGGTGTAAAAAAGTTTTCCAGTTTTGCTGCGGAGTTGCGTGTGAAAAACGCTGCAGATAGACAGGTGAACACTGGAATATCGGCCTAAAATGGCCAAACTTGGACCATGCAGATATATGAGGCCTGGCATGGAGATCCTACACTGCCAAATATGTGGCCTGTTTCTTTTTAAAATGTAAAATAGTGCTGTATACTGTATAACTAGAGTGACAGACAGCAAAAAAAAATGGAATGTAGGCGTAAAATGCCCAAATTTAGAGCACACGGCTGTATGAGGCATGTCACGGATATACAACACTGTAAAGTATTTGGCCTGCTTTTTTTTAAATGCAAAATAGTGCTGTATATAACTATAGTGAGAGACAGGAAAACACTGAAATACCGGCCTATAATAGCCAAACTTGGACTTCGCAGATATATGAGGCCTGGCACAGAGATCCCACACTGCCAAATAAGTGGCCTGTTTCTTTTTAAAATGCAAAGTAGTGCTGTATATAACTAGAGTGAAAGACAGGAAAACACTGGAATACCGGCCTATAATGCCCAAATTTAGAGCACACAGATATATGAGGCCTGGCACAGAGATACCACACTGCTAAATATGTGGCTGTTTTTTTTAAATGCTAAATAGTGCTGTATATAACTAGAGTGACAGACAGGAAAACACTTGCATACCTGCCTAAAATGGCCAAACTTGGACCACGCAGATATATGAGGCCTGGCATGGAGATACCACACTGCCAAATATGTCGCCTGTTTTTTTTTAATGTTAAATAGTGCTGTATATAACTAGAGTGACAGACAGCAAAAAAAATGGAATTTAGGCCCAAAATGCCCAATTTTTTAGCACACGGATGTATGAGGCGTGTCGCAGATATACCACACAGTAACATATGTTGCCTGTATGTATTTTTTTTTATGGTTCAGCAAAATGGTGTCAAGAAACTGTGTAAGACACTCAAAAAAAATTTCTACTCTACCGTACCTCATAAAAATGAAAGATTTCTCTAAAATTGCTGGATTTTCATACTGTGCTAGGAAAAGGATCTGGTTGTATTGTGCAGTGTCAAAAAGCAAATGGAGAAAAAAAAGGGCTCTGGATTGCTTTGCAATACAATAATCTCTATTAACCTGACAAAAAATTTTTTTCTAAGCCAATTATGCCTGGGGCTAGGTATATGCGGTCAAAATATGCTATAAGTACCAGCAGCAGACAGTAATGGAATGGAGCCTCTTGATGTATGCAATGATATCTATATACACACGTACAGTGCCTGCAGGCCTTGCACTGATATGTATAGAGTGACGTACACTCCCCTGCCTACCTAATACTGCAACCTATATACTCTAGAATTAGTCCTTAGAAGGACTGTTGGTTTAGCTGGATTTGAGTAGTTTAGGATGGTAGACCCCACACTGACTAAGAAATACTCAAATCTGACCCTATCTCGGCAGCAGCTCTCCCTATACTATCTCAATCCGGAGCTGATTGCGCCGAGCAGGGCAGCGTCCGGTCTCTTATACCCCTGATGATGCTGTGTGGCCACCCAATCACTGCAAGACCATAACAAAGATGGCTGCGGCGTTACAGTGCCTAGCAGATAATCCCTGCATGGTGATTTGGTCTCTAAAGAACACCAAAAATGCAGGGTGGAGACCCGAGTTCCCGCCGAGTAATCCCGGAAATGCTCGGTGCTCGCCGAGTACACCGAGTACAGTGATACTCGGGCGAGTGACGAGTAGTGGCGAGCATGTTCACTCATCACTATTTAAGAGGCTTTTGTCTGTGCAGCACTGACAGGTATAATACATTGCAAAGCATTATACCAGCAATCAGAGTAATGAAAGTTAAAGTCACATGGGCAGACTAAGTAAAAAAAACTAAAAATAAATTGTAAAAATATTTTAAAAAACTCATGCAAATTGTCTCTTCAGAGAGCAAGAGGATTAGTACTCTAGTGCCACCTATAGGAAGTAGCAATCCTAAAAGTCGATGTCAACCCTTTAACGAGCCTTGTCACATGACTTAGGATAAAAGCCAAATCCAGAATCTCAATTTGCAGACACTGTGTTTTGGGGTTTCGGAGCAAAGTGTGAGATCTGGTTTAGTTGTGTGAGAGGTGTTTGACCATGATCCAAGGGGTAACGTTTCTCCTTGCAGAGAGTGACATCTTAAGCATGCCGAGATGAGGAGACTAGTGATGGGCGAGCACTAAAATGCTCGGGTACTCATTGCTCGGATCGAGCAAATTGGAATGCTTGGGTGCTTGACCCGAGCAACGAGCCCAATGTAAGTCTTAAGGAAACTTGAGGATTTTTTTTGCCGCACCCCCCCGGCGGTCTGCAGATGGACTAAAAATTGTGGAAATTGATGAGAACAGTGCTCAAATGACATGGGAACAGCATGGGGAAGACTCCTGGAAGCATTTCTGACTCCCAGGTCACTGCTGTGAACAATGATGTCAGAGTCTTATGCCACTTTTACAGACTCACAATAAAACGTACAATAACAAAACCAAAATGGATTTTCCTGGGAAATACGTTAAGAAACATCCTTTCCAGGGTAATGACTTGTACATAAGGCAAAATAAATAAACAAAAATTCTCCTCCACACCATGGGCTATGTTCACATGTAGCGTTTTTAACTTTAGCATTGCTTTCAACCAAGACAAATGCATTCACTTGGAAATGTCATTTTAACATTTTACAACCATATCTAGCCATATGGCGTGTGACATATAATCAGACACATCCTTTTTCATTTATGGAAGAGGGACTCTGAAATTCACAAAGCCTATTTTTATAGGGCCATCAGGTGGCCTTTACTATTCCTAAATGGCCAGCAGTCAGCCTCACTATTCTTAGATAGCCATCAGCCAGTTATGCTTTGTTGTTTCCATTATTAAACAGTGGGTCTCCTATACTGTTGTTGTGTATGCAGTGAGTGGCAGGGCTGCCCAAAATTTTGACACAGCACAATACCCCTTTGAAGATGTGTACAGGAGGGCCTCCTGAAATCAATGTTCCCATTATTAGGAAGTTGATACTCCCATTCTGTTTGCCTATGCAGTGAATGCAAGACCTGCCCAAATTTTGAATGCACCCCAATAACCCTTTGAGCAGATGTACAGGAGGGCCTCCTGAAGGCAATGTTCCCATTATTAGGAATTTGGTACTCCCATACTGTTTGCCTATGCAGAGAATGCAAAACTTGCCCCAATTTTGGACGCACCACAATACCCCTTTGAAGACACAAACTGTTCAAAAGAACCTCCTGAAAGCAATGTTCCCATTATTAGGCACTTGGTGCTCCCATACTGTTTGCCTATGCACTGAATGCAAGACCTGCCCCAAATTTAGATGTACCCAATACCCCTTTGAACAGATGTACAGGAGGACCACCTGAAAGGAATGTTCCCATTATTATGAAGTTGGTACTCCCATACTGTTTGACTATGCAGTGAATGCAAGGCCTGGTCAAAATTTAGATGCACCCCAATACCCCTTTGCTTTCAGGAGGCTCTCCTGTATGCCTCTTCAAAGAGGTATTGCGAAATTTGTAAATTTAGTAGTGTGGTCTGTGGAGCGTTGACTGTGTATTTGCGCTTGCGTTTCAAAGACTGGGGTATGGACAACTGAACGCTGCGCTGGGACAAGGATATGGACATGCTTGATGATGGTGCTAGTTGAGAGTGTGCAGCAACAGGTGCAGGACAGGAGGCATCTTTGCATGCACTATGGACAGGGGATTGGCTTGCACACACAACAGCGGATGAAGTAGTGGTGTCACCCGCAGACACTGTTCATGGACCCTGGAGTTCGGCCCACAAAGACGGGTGCTTTGCTGCGATGTGCGCATCATGCTGGTGATGGTCAGGCTGGTAGTTTTCCTACCCCTGCTGATGCTGGCCTGGCAGGTGGTGCAAATGGCCTTTTTAGGGTTATTAGCAGAGTCTTTAAAAAACAACCAGACTCGGAAAGACATAACAGTTAGACTGGCAACTTCCGTCATGTTGGTGTTACTGGGAATGGTTGTCCAACTTCTGTCTGAGGCCACCACACTGCTTCTTGCTGCCTGTTGGGGTGCTATGCCTCCCTCACCCTGTGTGCTGCAGACCTTGCTCTGCATGTCCTCCTGACAGGTTGGGTCAGTTACTATATCATCCACCACTTCGTCTTCCACTTCCGCACTCTGGTCCTCCTACTGACTTTCTGGCAATTGTGTCTCATCATCGTCCACCTCTTGTGACACTTTCCCACCATCGCATTCATGTGACTGTGGCTGCTCAATTATTTGGGCATCACTACATGCGATCTCCTCTTGCCCTACTTCAAGTGCACCGGGCAAGAGGCCTGAATCTATAAATGGAAAAGTGAACATCTCTTTGAAGTGTCCAAGTGTGCCATCAGTTGTCACTGGCTACGGACACTCGGCTTGGTGAGAGGCAGGAGGATCAGGGTGAGAAATATGCGGTCCAGTCACGTGGCTACTGAGTGGTGGCAAACTGACTGGAAGCATTATCCGCCATCAAACCAACAACCTTTTGACACTGCTCTGGGTTCAAAAGTGGTGTGCTGCTGTGGTCCCCTAGTAATTGAGAAAGGAAGGTTGGGCGAGAAGATGTGGGTGTTTGTTGTGGCACAATTTCTGCTTGCCATCAGCCTCGGCCGAGGCATGCACAGTCACCATCACATCCTGTTCCCCGTCCCTTGCCACGCGCCTTGCCCATTTTAAAAGGAGGACAATATTTTCCACATTCACTACAAATGGCTGCATTTGGAGCGAACTTATATGTGATCCGTGTGACGACAAACCACAGTTTCAAAAATCTGGCCTGTAGGTAACTATTTCTTTTTTCAGAAAACTGGTGTCAATAACTTGGATAAAACCCTGCAACAAAATTTAAATTGAGGCCTGAAATGGCTCAATTTTGAGCGTACTATGTGATCCTTTTGACAGACAAACCACAGTTTGAAATATCTGGCCTGTAGGTGACTATTTCTTTTTTTCAGAAAACTGGTGTCAATAACTTAGCTAAGACACTGCAACAAAAATTAAATTGAGGCCTGAAATGGCACAATTTTGAGCGCACTGATATGTGATCCATGTGATGAACTGTTAGGCCTCGGGTTTCTTCCCCTGCACTGGAAGAATCCTGAGCCTTGCCTTCTGCGGTCTCCCATCCAGTCTCCACCGCAGAGGAGGCTGTGTCATGATCCAGGTTGGATCTGACAGATAAATGCACAAAGTAACCTTTTTTTTCCTTTGGCTGTGTGCCAAGGTTTGGCTTTTGCCCCCAGTGGCCATTAGGATTATTGCACTGTGGTGTCTTTTGTTCTAAATTTGCCCCCCGGTGGTGGTGAGCATCATTGCACTTGGTTACCTTAGTAGGGGCACTTGATTAAATAACAGGTGTGATTGCTCTATAAAAGAGTATCAGGTGTGTTAATCACTGTTGGTGATTAGTCCTCAGTTACATGCATGCCTGGGTGAAGGATGGAGCTGAAAGAGAGTCCCAGGCAGCTCAGTGAGAGTCCTGGAGTGGCAGCTATGGTGTCTGCAAGGAGGGCTGGCATGGCTTGGTGGAGTTGCAGCTATGGTGTCAGCAAGGAGTTCATGCATGGCTTGGTGGAGTGGCAGCTGTGGTGTAGAGCTGCACTCATGATGCTGGATTCGGTTGCTGGAAAGCTGGACTCAACATGCTGGACTCTTTGGAGGAAAGCTGGACTCTTATGCTGGACTCTGTTTTCTGGACAGCTGCACAAAGGTGGTGGACTCTGTTTGCTCCAAGTCTGCACTGGTGTTTGACCCGGTCGGAGGAAAGATGCCCGCAGGTGGTGGGCTCTGTTGCTGGGAGCGTAAGCAACAGAGCAAAGCTTAGTGGTGTTCCCCTGTTTTGTCACTTTTCCTTATGTGTGTTTAGTGCAGTGGTGGGATTAGTTTCCGCACCGACCATTTCCCTAGTGAGGGTTTAGGTGCAGGGCGAGCTAGGGTTTAAAGGTATCCTGAGCGGCGCCCTGTTATGAGTTCATTTTCTCCTTCACCTCTGATGTCTGATGAACTCCCTCTGCTGGTGAAAGGAGGTAGTGAAATTGATCTGGATGGGATGGAAAGAACCTGTCATCTGAACAGGTGGAGTGTGATTGGACATCCGGAATTTCTGAGTGGATATAAGGCAGCTGACGCCCTCCAGGGTTGCTGGTGATCCTTTCTGCTCTGAGCTCTGGCATCCAGTTTAGTTCCTGTCTACTAAAAGCTAAGTTTTTGCTCTGCTATTTTTCCATGAGATTTTGTCTGTTTACTTAGTGTTTGTGTCCAGCCTGCCCTGGTTGGGACGGGCTGAACTCCATTTTTGTCTCTGATCATTTGATCTCTTTGCTCTGTTTTCAGAATATACCTGAGTGCTGATATAGTGATTTTGAAGTCTAGTGACTTCAGGGCCTTTTCTATCAGACGTGTTGGACATTATTTTTGGCAGGGTTTTTTGCGTGATTGCAGCCAGCATCTTTCCTGTCCTTTCCTATCTAGTTAGTTGGGCCCCATCATTTGCTCAGCCTGTCTTTCTGTCTGTGTTTGTGTTTTCATCTGTTTTTCACCGACAATACATGTTGGGGGCTGTCTATTGCTTTGGGGTCTGCTCTGGGGCAGTTTAGATTTCCCCTTTCTTTCTTTAGGCTTATTTAGCTCTCCGGCTGTGACGAGGGGTCTAGGGCACCGTAGGAACCCCCCACGGCTACTGTTAGTTGTGGTGAATAGGATCAGGGGTCTGCAATCCGCTAGCTACCAACCTCTCTGGTTTTCTGGACTTAGCTTGTGTTTTTGCTTTTTCCTCCTCCGGTGACTCATTCATAACAGAATCACCAGCCATACCGCAGATTCAAGGGTACTCAATAGCAGGAAGGAATTGTAAAAAAAAAAAAAAAAAGTGTCAGAATTTTTTTTTTGTGTATATTTTTTCCTCTATTTCTCTGAGGCCGTAGGGGGAATTTTTTCTCAATGGAGATTAAGCAATTGTCTTATCATGTGGAGCAGCTCACTGCTGAAGTGCGGGGAATTTCCGCCTATCTTGCTCATTCACATGCTGCTGAACCAAAGATCCCTACTCCTGATGTGTTTTTTGGGGATCAGTCTAAATTTTTGAATTTTAAGAATAATTGTAAATGATTTTTTGCCTTGAAGCCTAACTCATCAGGGAGCTCCGCGCAGCAGGTTAAAATTGTCATCTCTTTGCTGCGCGGCGAGCCCCAGGATTGGGCGCTTTCTTTAAAACCTGATGATCCTATTCTAACTAATGTGAACGCATTCTTTCAAGCCTTGGGGTTGTTGTATGATGAACCTAATGCTATTGATCAGGCTGAAAAGGCCCTGTTGGCATTGAGCCAGGGTCAGGATTCTGCAGAGTTGTACAGTCAAAAATTCCAAAAGTGGGCGGTCCTTACTACCTGGAATGATGGTGCCTTGGCAGCTCTCTTTCGGAAGGCTTTGTCAGAAACCGTAAAAGATACTATGGTGGGATTTCCTGTTCCCTCTGGTCTTGACGATTCTATGTCATTAGCCATTCAGGTTGATCGGCGTTTGCGTGAACGCAAAACTGCACGAGAGGTGTTGTCACCTGTTGAACAAATGTCTGAACCTATGCAATGTGATAGAGTTTTGTCTAGGGCGCAACATCAGGAGTTCAGAAGGCGTAATAAGCTGTGTTTTTTTGTGGAGATGCCTCTCATATTATTTCTGTCTGCTCTAAACGAGAGAAACGTTTTGCACACACATTTGCTGTGGGTGGTGTTCAACCTAAGTTTCTTCTGGCAATTACTCTGATCTGCTCCCTGTCCACATTTTCCACTAAGGCTTTTGTGGATTCGGGAGCAGCTCTGAACCTGATGGACTTGGATTTTGCTAGACGTTGTGGGTTTCCTATGACACCTCTGCGGACACCTATCCCTTTGAGGGGTATTGATGCTACTCCTTTGGCGAAGAATAAACCTCAGTTTTGGACCCAGGTGGTAATGCGGGTCGCCCCAGACCATCAAGAAGATTGCAGATTTTTGGTGATTCAAAATTTGCATGATACCATTGTTCTGGGGTTTCCCTGGTTGCAAATCCATAATCCAGTTTTGGATTGGAAATCTTTGTCTGTGGTGAGCTGGGGTTGTCGGTGTGCCCTTAGTGATGCTCCTGTTTTCTCCACCTCTCCCCAGTCGCATGATGTTCCTGACTATTTGGCTGATTTTTATGATGTATTTAGTGAGAATGAGTCTGCGTCTTTGCCTCCTCATAGGAGTTATGACATTGCATTGAGCTGAGCCCTGGGTGTAAATTTCCCAAGGGTCGACTTTTCAATTTACCTGTACCCGAGCACGAGGCTATGTGATCCTATATTAAGGAGTCGTTGGAGAAGGGTCATATTAGACCATCCTCTTCACCCTTAGGTGCTGGTTTTTTTTTCGTGGCCAAGAAAGATGGTACATTAAGGCCTTGTATTGACTATCGTTACCTCAACAAAATTACTGTTAAATATCAGTATCTGTTACCCCTGATTTCTGATCTATTCTCCAGAGTTAAAGGTGCTTGCTGGTTTACCAAGCTTGACCTCAGGGGGGCGTATAATCTTATTCGCATTAAGCATGGGGATGAATGGAAGACGGCGTTTAATACTCCGGAGGGACATTTTGAGTACCTGGTGATGCCTTTTGGGCTCACTAATGCCCCTTCTGTCTTCCAGTGCTTCATGAATGATATTTTCTGAGACTTTGTGGATAAATTTTTGATCATCTATCTGGATGATATTTTGATCTTTTCCAGGGATTGGGACTCTCATGTGGAACATGTTCGGACTGTGTTCCGGATTTTGAGGGAGAATTCCCTGTATGTCAAGGGATCGAAATGCCTTTTTGGGGTACAGAGGATTTCATTTTTGGGATTTATTTTGTCTCCGTCAACTATTGAAATGGACCCGGCCAAGGTACAGGCCATTTATGATTGGGTTCAGCCCACTTCTTTGAAGGCCCTCCAGAAGTTTTTGGGTTTTGATAATTTTTATCGTAAATTTATAGCTAATTTTTCTGGTATTGCCAAACCATTGACTGATTTGACTAAGAAGGGTGCTGATGTGCTGAATTGGTCTCCGGAGGCTGTTTCTTCCTTTCAGGAGCTGAAGCGAAGGTTCACTTCTACTCCGGTTTTGCGGCAACCTGATGTCTCACTCCCGTTTCAGGTAGAGGTGGACGCTTCTGAGATTGGTGCAGGAGCTGTTTTGTCCCAAAAAGATCCTGTAACATCTAAAATGAATCCCTGTGCTTTCTTTTCCCGAAAGTTCTCCCCATCCGAACGTAACTATGATGTGGGGAATCGGGAACTGTTAGCCATGAAATGGGCATTTGAGGAGTGGAGACATTGGTTGGAGGGAGCTAAACATCAAGTCATGGTCCTTACTGACCACAAGAATTTGATTTACCTGGAATCGGCCAAACGCTTGAATCCTAGACAGGCTAGGTGGGCCTTGTTTTTCACACGTTTTGATATTGTGGTCTCTTTTCTTCCGGGCACTAAGAATGTCAAGGCAGACACCCTCTCTAGGAGTTTCTTTGCTGATTCTCCTATTGTGACCAAGCCTGCTACCATCTTAGGTGAGGGAGTAGTTCTTTCTGCCATCTCGCCCGATTTGAGACGTGCTCTGGAAGAGTTTCAGGAGGACAAACCTGAGCGTTGTCCCATTGGAAAATTGTATGTTCCTGACCAGTTGAGGAAGAGAGAAATGTCTGAAGTTCATTGCTCCACATTGGCTGGTCATCCAGGTATTTTTGGTACTAGAGATTTGGTGAGTCAGTCTTTTTGGTGGCTCGCCTTGTCTCGTGATGTCAGGAATTTTGTGCAGTCCTGTGGGACTTGCTCCCGGTCTAAACCTTGTTCTCGCTCTAGTGGGTTGTTGATGCCTTTGCCGGTGCTCAAGAGGCCATGGACCCATATTTCAATGGATTTTATCTCTGATATGCCTGTCTCTCAAAGAATGACTGTTATTTGGGTGATTTGTGATAGATTCTCTAAGATGGTCCATCTTGTACCACTCCCTAAGTTGCCATCTTCCTCAGAGTTGGTGCCCTTGTTTTTGCAACAGGTGGTTCGCTTGCACGGGATTCCTGAGAACATTGTATCTGACAGAGGAGTTCAGTTTGTTTCTAGATTTTGGAGGACTTTCTGTTCCAAGCTGGGAATTCAGGTGTCCTTCTCCTCTTCGTTTCACCCTCAGACCAATGGGCAGACGGAGAGAACAAACCAGACTTTGGAGTCGTATTTGAGATGTTTTATTTCTGCTGATCAGGATGATTGGGTTTCATTTTTGCCCTTGGCCGAATTTGCTTTAAATAATAGAGCTAGTTCTGCCACTTTGATGTCACCTTTTTTTTGTAACTTTGGGTTTCATCCTCGATTCTCTTCAGTGGAGTCTTCTGCCTGCCCAGGTGTTGACACTGGTGGAGAGAATGCACCAGATCTGGGACCAAGTGGTGGATAAGTTGTCTCTCTCCCAGGAAAAGGCCCAGCGGTTTTCCAACCAGCATAGGACCATTGGTCCCCGGTTTAAGGTGGGTGATATGGTTTGGTTGTCATCAAAGAATATCTCTATGAAGGTGCCTTCTCCAAAGTTTAAACCTAGATTTATTGGACCTTACAAGATTTTGGAGATTCTTAATCCAGTCTCGTTTCGATTGGCCCTTCCTGTTACATTCAAGATCCATTACGTGTTTCATAAGTTTCTGTTAAAGAGGTTTGTTGAGCCAGTAGTTCTTGTGGTGGCACCTCCTGATCCTGTATTGGTTGAAGGTAATGTGGAATATGAGGTTGAGAAGATACTGGACTCTCGTCTGGCTAGACGGAGACTCCAGTATTTGGTTAAATGGAAGGGTTATGGCTAGGAGGATAATTCTTGGGTCTCTGCATCCGATATTCATACCGAAAGATTGGTTCGTGCTTTTCATCGGGCCCATCCTGATCGCCCTGGTGGTGTGGATGAGGGTTCGGTGACCCCTCCTCAAGGGGGAGCTACTGTTATGAGTTCATTTTCTCCTTCACCTCTGATGTCTGATGAACTCCCTTTGCTGGTGAAAGGAGGTAGTGAATTTGATCTGGATGGGAAGAACCTGTCATCTGAACAGGTGGAGTGTGATTGGACATCCGGAATTTCTGAGTGGATATAAGGCAGCTGACGCCCTCCAGGGTTGCTGGTGAAAGTCAGTGCAAAGTGTGAGAAATGGTTAGGCTGCATAATTCCTCATCTCGGCATGCTTAATATGTCGTTCTTCGCAAGGAGAAATGTTATCCTTTGGGTCCTGGTCAGATGCCTTTCACACAGCCAAAGCAGATCTCATACTTTGCACTGAGGACGGGTAGTACCCCAAAACACAGTGTCTGCAAATTGAGATTCTGGTTTTACCTTTTATCCTAAGTCATGTGAAAAGGCTTGTTAAAGTGTATACATTGACTTTTAGGATTGCTACTTCTTAGAGGTGGCACTAGATTTCTTGTTCTAGTTCTCTCTGAAGAGACAATTTAAAAATGCCTGTGGGAGTACTGTGTCAAAAAGCCTCTGTGAGTATTCTGCACACCTGCTTGTGGGAGTACTGTTCTGTGAAGCCTCTGTGTACTTTGTGTACCATTGTGTTTGTATGAGTTGTGGCTGTGCCTTAAAAACAATTACTCTACCGCTATGTCTGTACGAGTTGTGGCCGTAGCTAAAATAATAATTTTACTCTACCTCTTTGTCTGTATAAGTTGAGGCAGTGCCTACAAAATAATATTACTTTACTGCTCTGTCTGTGCTAGTTGTAGGAGACCTAAAAAACTAATTTTACTCTACCGCTGTGTCTGTACGAGTTGTGACTGCGCCAAAAAATTAATTTTACTTTACCTCATTGTCTGTACAAATAGTGTGCCTAAAAAATAATTATTCTGCAGCCATATCTGTATGAGTAGTGTGCCTAAAAAATAATTATACTCTGCAACCATCTCTTTGCGAGTAGTGTGCCTAAAAAACAATTCTACCCTGCCTCTGTGTCTGTGCCAATTGTGGGATTAAAAAAATTATAACATGTTGCTAGCTCTGTGGGAGTAGTGTGCCTTAAAATCACTTCAAAAAATGAGGAAAGCATCAAATAGGGGATGTGGTTGTGGCCGCGGTGGTGCTTGTGTAGCTGCTGCTGGTGGTGTAGCTGCTGCAGAGAGACGACATGGTCATTCTCTGCCTGCTACAAGTCCAAATTAAACACATTCCTCTGGTGCACGCGGGTGACAGGATGTTCTACATCATTTTGTAGTGCCAAGTACCACTGCACGAATGGTGAGGCCACAAGATGTTGAAAATATGTTAGATTGTATGGCTGAGAGTGCCTCCAGTACCTTCACATTATCTTCCACCTGGTCCATTGCAGAAAGTGCAGAGTTGGCACCTGAGCACCATGGTCATCCAGCTTACACCTCACCTCCTTGCAAATAAGTCAAGCAGTCTGAGCCCTAAGTCATAGAGCAGCCTCTTCTGCTTTTTGATGACTCTACTGGCTAGGATCCTATGTTCAATCCACCTATCCCTGCCCAAGAAGTGAAAGAGTGCACTGATGCCCGCACCACTTACTATGTTGGAGGATGAGTACATGGGAGGGCTAGTGCACAGAGTCATTGGAACACCACAGCACATCTCAGAGGATGACAAAACATAGTTGCCAACTGAAGTGTCTTTCTGCAGAGTGCAGACTGGGAAGGAGGGCAGAGGTGATGAGTGATTGGAAGTTTATGAGGGGGATTATGAGGTACTCGAACCCACATGGAGTGAAGGCCATCTGTGCACAGTTTGGAGGAAAAGGACTTTGACAAGTTGCCCCAGCAGCACAGTAAAAGAAGGAGCAGGGTGCAAAGGCACAGAGGGCAGCACCTAACAAGTACTTTGGCAGATTCTGCCCACCGCACCGCTGAAATAAGCAAACCTAAGCAAGATGAAAAGAGCTCCCTGGCTTGGCATATCGTCAGGCAATGTGCTTACAACAAGCCACTGGCAGTTTACATGCTGTGCTTTCAGACCCTTAAACGAGGCATACAGAGATGCTCACCCTTATTTGCACCCCTTCATTTTTTTCATAGACTGCACAATATCTTCAGAAATAAATGGAAACGTACCATTGTTGTATACTCAGGATTTTTTTTAATTTTTAAGTGCTCAAAGGTAATACAAGAATAAAACATTGTTTTTCAACTCACGTGTTACAATTTCAAAGAAGAAGCAGAATAAACAGAATGTGCAGCAATAAAGGCACCCCTAATTAATACTTGTTTGCACACCCTTTGGCATTCATGACAGCCACTAAACGTTTCTTGTAACAATTATTACAGAGTAACTGGCACAATATATGAAGGGAGATACGTGTCACGGTGCATACGGTCAGTGATATAGAACCAGAATGTTTTTGCCTCCAGCAGGCTACGTGCTTAGATGGTTAATTGAAAGCTATGTTATGGGCTGGTTTTATAGTGGACCTTCATAGAGCGGGTGGGAGGAGGTCCACCGTATCGCCACCTCCAGAATCATGACAGGACCTTGTCTGATGTTAAGGTCATGTGATCGTCACATGGGTTGTTAAATATCTGGACATGAGAGTCAGGCTGTGTTGTGTGTTGAAGAACAAGAACTCCCTCATAGCTCCAGGAGGAGCTGAGGACTTTGCGGGTTAACTGCAGCGGAATCCTGCAGAGAAAAGACGCGTATGGACTGTGTTTTTCTTTGTTTTTCCGTTATGCCAGAAAGGCTGTTTATTTTGCTGCACCCTGCCAAGGTTTATGCTATCCAAAATAAACCAGCAGGTGATCTAATACCAGAACTGTTCCTGTGTTTACCTTGTGAATAAGCTGAGCCTGTCAACACTGCACACGTGGTGTTTTGAGTTCCAGGAACATGCATAGAGGTTGTGGACAACTGCATGTCCTGTGTAAAATCCGCCATTCAGCGTGAGACATCTGGCAGCATGGAGGAGCTTGTGAAGCATCTTGTTCAGGTACAGCAGCAACACCAGCTTGCCAGTCAACAATGGCAATTGGCACAACAGGAGACAAATAAACTGTTAGCACAGCAGCTCTAACAACAGCAGGAGCAACAGCAGCAGGAGGCGCTAACATGGCAAATGGAGCTCCTCGCAGAGGTGATTCATGTAAGGCCAGCGGTGTCCTGTCTGTCTCCAGGAGATAATGTGTATGTCCGGAAAACTGTAAGATGAGCCATACAGAAAATGACCCTGGTGATGATGTAGAAGCCTTTTTGATTGTGTTTGAGTGGGTATCGGAGCGTGAGAAGCTACTACCAGAGCAGTGGGCAGAGGTGCTGGTCCCCTATTTGATTGGTGAACTCCAAAAGGCGTATTACAACTTAGCCCTCTAGGATGCCAAAGAATACAGAAAATTAAAAACTGAAATTCTGGCATGCCTGGGCGTAACAATGTTTGTAAGGGCTCATCGAGTCCACCGCTGGGTGTATGCTGGCGACAAACCCCCACGCTCCCACATGTTCAATCTGTTGCACCTAGTCCAAAAATGGTTACATTCAGAGACTTCCACCCCAGATGGTCGAGCATGTAGTGATGGACAGGTTCATCCATTCCCCCCCAGGCCCATACAGACCTGGGTTGCCCAGAGTGACCCCCAAATACAGACGATCTAGTCGACATGGTCGAAAGATACCAGTTTGTAAAGAAATCTCTCGGGAAGCCAGACATCGCTACTTCCCCTTACTGAGATAACCAAAAGGGGGCGGGCTCACCACAGAGGTGTCACAATCCTGGTCACATAGCCACCCGGTGTCATATGGCCCCTGAACCAATGGACTGTAGCCTAGGCAGGCGCTGCTCCAACTATGCCTATCTGGCCTGCAGTGTGGACTGTCAACCCAGCGAGAGTCCCCAGTCATGTGTGTTGTTCATCAATGGGTTAATGGTTCTGGGATTTTTGGACTCTTGAAGTCTGGTAACCGTAATCAGTGCTGCGCTGCCCCACTAGTTAATCCCTAACAAGTTTGTAGCGTCCGCTTCATACATGGAGACACAAAAGACACTCCTTTAGCCATAGTAACTATATGAACAGACTGTAGTAATAAGTTACATGAGGTTGGGGAAGTAAAAGACTTAATCCATCCTGTCATACTAGGGTGGGATTTTTCTCTGTTTTGGAAATTGTGGCAAAAGGGGGCTGTACAACGTGTCCCAGTCTAAAGTGAGGCCCCTCCGAAACGAATACAACTCCATTGAAATTAGAGATGGAGGAGTTTCCTCTATGTGTCCTTGCTGGAGAGGAGGACGAGACGATAACAGAGTAGACCAGCTTCCCTGGTTTAGAGGTGCTCGAAGAGAACTTTTGGATTGCTCAACTTCGAGACCTTGCATTAAAGGGGGCATTTGAGAATGTGATTGTATGTAATGGGGTTGCTCATGAGCCAGGGGCTGATACCAGGTTCCCTCACTTTGCAGTCAATGGCAAATTGTTGTATTAGGTGACCAAACTGTTATGACTCATTTTGTACCCTGAAGCGGTGCCACTGAGGGATTCTTTGGCTAAGACTGTTGCCCAGGAACTTGTCCATATCTTTGTCAGGACTGGTTTGCACAAGGAGATCTTGATGGACCAGGCTGCCCTGTTTCGGAGCAAAGTGATGCTCGAGCTGTGTAGAATCCTCCAGATTGACCAGCTACGAACCTCCGTTTATCATCCACAGACCAATGGCCTGGTGGAGCGCTTCAACAAGACCTTGAAGGCCATGCTCAAGAGAGTTGTGGAGAAGGACGGTCGAGACTGGGACTATCTGCTCCCATTCCTGCTCTTTTCTATCATAGAAGTCCCACAGGCCTCCACTGGCCTTTGAGCTCCTATACAGCCGACATCCACGAGAGCTCCTGGACATCGCAAAGGAAACCTGGGAAGTCAAGGTCACACTGCACCAGAGTGTTATTGAGCATGTCACCCAGCTGCAGGAAAGGATGGCACACATGATGCCTATTATAAATGAACATGTTCTCCAGGCACAGGAGGCCCAAGCAAGGGTGTACAACCAATTAGCAAGGCTATTTCTACTGTTGTTAATTCAAGGTTCTTTTAAATCAGTTATATAAAAAAACACAAAAATCAAACAAACAAAATCCCCCAAAACGGTGTAAAATAACTCCTGCTTTGCCTCTTCCACCCACACCGCCATGTCCACCTCCACCTCTTCCACCTGCTCCACCTCCTCCTCCTCCACTTCTTCCTTCAGGTTCAAGATTATTCATTTTTATTTCTGCTGTGCTTTGCATAGGGATATGATGCAGTAGTGAATGACAGTAGTAGGTTTTGTGTGTGCGCAGTTTTCCGAAACATTTCCATAGGTATGTTTTGCATCCATGTCTGTGACAGTGCTGTGCATACCCAAAAGTTTTTAAATTCTGCAACTTGGTCTGTGGGAGTCATGTGCATCAAAACAAATTTTTCTACTCTTATGCACTTATGTCTGTTAGCACTGTGCATACAAACAAATTTTTCTACTCTTATGCACCCATGTCTCTGATAGAAAAATTTGTGTTTACATACAGTATGGTACTATTATGCACCCATGTCTGTGATAGTACTATGCGTAAAAAAAATGTTCCTTCTCTTATGCACTTATGTCTGATAGTACTGTGCGTACAAATTTTTCCCCTCTTATGCACCCATGTCTATGATAGTACAGTGCATAAAAATACATTTTCTCAATCTTCAACTGTGTTTCTGGGAGTACTTTTCCTAAAAAACACTTAAAAAAATGAGGATACAATCAAATAAGAGAGGTGGCCATGGCCATCAAGTTCTTGCCTTTTGACATCTTATTGTGTTTTGTGTTATCTCATATCATTTCTTCCGTACATTCTTTGACAGATACGTGTTTCTAACTGTGATCGGTAGTGATAAATTTATTTATTTATTTTACTCACTTATATAGCGCCATTAATTCCACAGTGCTTTACAGACACTGTTGCCGTTGGGGCTCACAATCTAAATTAACAATCAGTATGTCTTTGGAGTGGAGTTTGTGAGGAAACCAGAGTACACTGAGGAATCCCATGCAAACACAGGAAGAGCATACAAACTCCTTGCAGAGGTTGTCCTTGGTGGAATTTAAACCCGGGACTCCAGCGCTGCAAGGCTGTAGTGCAAACCACTTAGCCACCATGCAGGAAAAATGTACTCATTTCATGACCATTTGCAGTTTCACTGTACAATCCGTGTGCACACGGTTGTGGTGAGCGACTTTAGTGTACGTTACTAATGCTGGAATTATCATGGCTGCTGATACCACATTTGCCCTCCAATAGATGCTCATTAATGGATTTAACTACTCTTTCCAATTACAGAGCCTCTAAATTGTCGTGAATGGCTATTTTGCCTTGCAATAT
The DNA here is from genome assembly GCF_039654945.1 of Dendrobates tinctorius. Taxonomy (NCBI): domain Eukaryota; kingdom Metazoa; phylum Chordata; class Amphibia; order Anura; family Dendrobatidae; genus Dendrobates; species Dendrobates tinctorius. Next base: position 76,997,855 of record NW_027361676.1, read on the forward strand.
CCACTGCTGACTCAGTTGAGGAGTGGTTAATTTACTTGGTTGCTGACTTCCTTGCATGTTTATTAGTTTGCCTCTCTGAAATAGAACTCTGATTCTCCGTTACACGTGGTCACCATGGAAAGGATCCCATATGGCATGGGGGGTGTTTGGATGAGAAAGTAACTCACTGAGCGGTTGGTTCCAAAGCATCAGGCATAAAGAAAACAACCCTTTCACAGGGAGAGTGAGGTGAATGGCCTCCAGAGGACTTCATGGCTGCCCTGCCTTGTGACTCATTGCACCAAAAGGTTCACTCAAGAGAGATGAGGGTGTGGGACTATGCGTTGCCTTTTTCAGGCTTATAGGCTTTTTTAGGCATATATGGTTTACGTCCTGAGGAAGAAGTCTGGAATGACTTTGAAACGCATTGAGTGAAAAACCTCAAATAATAAATCCTTTATTATTGTAATTCCATCTGGATCTTCATTGCCTACCAACAGCGCGGTTAAACCACATTGGCTCTTTTTTTCCCCAATTTCATGTAAGCAGCTGTGGCACCCTGAGTCTTTAAAGCCACAAAAGGGTTAAATACTGTTTTGTATGTGTTTTGTGAGCAATGGGAGTTATGCTTTCTCTGCTAGAGACCACAACACACACACACACAATTTGCCTCACTCCCTTACTTGTCTGAAGGTTAGAGCTTTGCAGACATAACATAACTGGGAGGGGGAGGAGTTGAGAGTTGTTGTTTTCAGTGAAGAAGGAGAGAATGGAGAATGCTCGTGGAAGCCATGACATGTGCTTCCTCCAGGAGCAAAGCTAACAAGAATCAGGGAGTCAGCCCCTAGGCCATCCATGCTTTCAGAACACGGTGGTAAGCTGAGAGACTGTGTGAGTTTATACAACCAACAGCAGAGTGCAGCAAATTAGGATCAGTGAAGGATTGTGCAAGAAGGAACTGGAGCTTCACACAGGATCCAAGCTGCAAGTTGCCAGAGGAATACACAGTGAGTAGTGGCTATACTGGGAGTTCCAAACTCTGGGAAGCCTTGGTCCCAGAAGGGATTAGAATAGCAGGAAGCTTACACCGAGTCACAGCAGAGTTAAGGATAACTCCCATTCTGCAGAGCAGACTGTAACCTGGTGAGAGTTGTAATATCTCCTTTGAACTGCACCTGAACTACAGTAAATGATAAAGTGATTTTCCTTGTCTCCTGCCTGATTACTCCGTTGCCTTCTACTTCCATCACAATCTCTGGGGGTCAGCCCTGGTTGGAGAGGGTTAAACATCTGCACTGCCATCACCATCTACTCCCCCAGGGATCATCTGCAGTGCTGGCTATACTACAGTCGAACACTCCAACTGGCGTCACGAATCACTACATAAAATTTATCCCTAATCAATACTCCCTTTTACATGACCGCCTGGGGTCACGGACCGGATCACTGCCACTGTGACACATCCCTTTAAGACGACCGGCCCGGTACCAAGTATCCCACGGCCTCTGGGGCGTGTCATTTTTGGCATCACAAACAGGATTCGAACGGGATACTGTGCGTGCCTAAATTCCAACAGGAGCAACGACCTGCAGCAACTGAAGCTGTGAGTCGCACCCCTGCAAGGGTTAACTAGGGGGGAGATGTCTAATCCCGGCGACGCTCAGGGTGCAGCATCTGCAGCTCTCATATTGCCTCTCACCATGCCTTATATACCGGGTGTGGCATGGTTGCCATAGTACACTGGCAAATCGCACACCTTAAGTGACTTCAAAGAGAAGCTGCACAGCACGTTTGAAATTTACCCTATGTCAGAGGAGCAGAAAATCAGTATACTTACAAGACGGCTCAGTGGTGCAGCTCAGAGAGAAGTTAAATCTTGGCTAGCAACTGATAGATAGACTGTAAAAGACATTTTTGCTAAGCTAAAGGATACTTTTGACACCCGTACTGCTTCAGAAATAAAGATGCGATTTTTCAGCTGCAGACAGAAATCACAGGACACTATTAGAGACTATGCTCTTAACCTGCAGGAGGTGCTGCAGGCCATTAAACAAATTGATCCAGACAGTGTAAGAGATGAGAACAAAATGTTGAAAGAGCAGTTCATTGAAGGTCTTTTGTCTGATTCCAGTAAGTCACAACTGCGCATGATGTCATTGCAGAACCCTGACATGGACTTTGTTCAGTTTAAGGACAGATCCATCCGTATCTTAAGAGAATCTACCTATGTCTGCCGTGAGCCAGTTAAACACCCAGCAGTTACATACCACCAGGGGGCAGTATCCTCACCCCAGGTGCCTGCAGTACAGCATGTGCAGATTCCAGTTGATGATTCTACTACAGATTTACCACTGCAAGTACAGGAACTGACTAAAAATATGGCTGCTCTATGTAAAACTGTTCAGACTCTCCAGACTTGTTCTCCCACAGAAAGGATCCAAATAGCATCAAGCCTGGATGATCTCCCATGGCGACGGCCAAAGAGGATGCTGCAACATCAGCAACGACTGACTCGCACTGGCAGGAGAACAACGGACCGATTTGACTCTTCTGGGAGACCCATCTGTAGACGGTGCCATAAGGTTGATCATATTGAAAGGGAATGTCCTTTAAATGGGCGACCCCTGGGGCCAAGGACAAACTCCCAGGAGTAAGACAATCTGGTCCAACTTTCTGGAGAAACAGGCATGTTGGAGGATGTCCACTTATACCCGTGGTAGTGGATGGTATCCCCTTCACCGCCCTCGTAGACACTGGATCACAGGTAACCACAATGCCTCACACACTGTACCTGAGATATTAGACTGATGCTGATTTCACCTAACTTCCTGATGGTGACTTGTCATTAATAGCAAGTAATGGTCAACCTCTGACACAGATGGGTGTAGCATCCGCGGCAGTGCCTGGTCGCGTGTCCTCGTCGGCAGCACCAGCTGCCACCGCCCCCCATCAGCGTCCTCGCCACAGCGCGCGCTCTTACCCTGCCTCTTGCTCTGCTACTTCTCTGCGCCTTCTCCTTAGGCCGCGGGCACGCGCCAGCATTCTTTCTTCTGCCGGCGGTGGGCGGCGCTGAGGGCTGGGCGTACCTCCCACTTCCGGACCCTAAGGTATTTCAGGCGTCCTCACTGTAGAGAGGACGCCTGAGGATTGTGTAATACTCCACGCTCTGTTCTGGCCCCACTGTTTTGCTAAAGCTTTATGTTAGCTTCCTCTCCTCCCTGGCTGTCTCTGCCGTGTCCTTCCTTCTCCTCGCCCCTTCCTCCTGGTCCCTTGGGTCTCGGCCCTTCTGTATTCTGTCCCGGTGTCTCCCTTCTGGGTCCTCCTAGTCTGTAACCCCTTGGCTCCCGCGCCCTCTCCTGTGCTTCCCCTCTAGTAGCTGCTACCTGGCTGCTTCCTCCTATATCCTGGCTCTGGTTCTCTGGATCCCCATCCAGTGCCCTTGCCCTGTAGCACCCCGTGTCCCCGAGCCGCCCCTCCTGGTACCGGCTGTCGCGGTTCTGTCCTCTGCGGTGTTGCCCCTAACGATCCCTGTATAGGGGTCGGTCATCACCTGGCGCGCTCGACCCAGGGGCTCCAGATCCGCGACCCAGAGGGTCCACTCTCGGACTTTGTCTATCCCCTGACCGTTACAGTATCCTCAGGCCATGGACCCCGCCGGTGCCGCGGCCTCCACACAGAAGGAACTACTGTTCCTGAGCGAAAACCAGACCCGGATAATGTCCTTTATGAAGTCCATGGACACCCGGTTGTCCGCTCTGCAAACTTCAGACCCAGGGCATGCTTCCCTCCTAGTCAGCCTTCAGCAGGAGCTTGCGCAGCAGCGCGATGCCCAGTCCCACATTTTGGGCTATATGGCGTCTGTCGACGACCGACTGCTGGCCCTGCAGTCCGCCGCAGTCGCCGCTACCCCATCCAGGGACGCAGTTTCGTCTCCGCCCCCTTGACTGGGGAAGCTTCCCCGGTATAGCGGAGACCCTAAGCTATGTCTGGGATTTTTAAATCAGTGCAGACTGCACTTTGAGCTCTTGCCCCAACAATACCCCACTGATCGCGCCAAGGTGGCGTTCATTGTATCCCATCTTGAGGGAGAGGCCTTGTCCTGGGTGAATCCTCTATGGGAGAGGGATGACCCCATCGTGTCTAGTATCCAAAACTTCCTGGAGACCTTCTGCCGAGTGTTTGACGAACCCGGACGCTTAGCGTCTACCACAGAGGCCCTCTTTAACCTCCGCCAGGGGTCTCTCACGGTGGGACAATACGCCATCCGCTTTCGGACATTATCATCGAAACTTGGATGGAATAACAAAGCACTTGTGGGTGCCTTCTGGAGAGGCCTCTCAGGTAAAATTAAGGACGAGCTAGCCGGACGGGATACTCCAACCACTCTGGAGGATCTCATATCCTTGGCTACGCGCATAGACCTGCGGTTTTTGGAGCGCGCTCGAAAATCGGTTAGGGAGCGCAGACCCTTCAGGCTGTATCAAGCGCCCATTCCGCGCTCCTCAGTACCCTCTACTAGCGTCGCTCCCGAGCCCATGCAGGTAGATCGGGTCAGATTAACGGAGCAGCGACGCAGGGACAGAATGACGAATGGGCTCTGCCTGTACTGCGGTGGAGCCAACCACTTTGTGCGCACCTGTCTGGAGAGACCGGGAAATGCCTCCACCTAGGTCAGGTAAGAGAGGTCTCCCTAGGTGATCATAATTCCTCTCTGCCCCTTACTCTTTCAGCTCTAATTATTTCAGGTCAGGAGCGCAGATCTGTGCGGGTGTATGTGGACTCGGGTGCGGCGGGCAATTTCATCCGGCAAGAAGAGGTGGATAAACTCCAGATTCCGGTGGTCATCTTAAAAGGGGAGATCCTACGCTGGGGTCATTCCTGCCATGCACGTTGTTTGCAGTCCATCCTTCGTCCTCGTCCCCTGCCTGTGCCTGCCAATCTTCCAGGCCTTCCCGCACCGTACTACGCGTACGCTGACGTTTTTAGTAAAAAAGAAGCTGACTCCCTGCCTCCGCATCGGTCCTACGACTGTCCTATCAACCTGATTCCCGGAGCCACTCCGCCCAGAGGGAGAACGTATCCCTTATCCCCAGCAGAGACCCAGGCTATGTCTGAATACATACAGGAGAACTTGGCCAAAGGGTTTATTCGAAAATCCGCGTCCCCAGCAGGCGCAGGCTTTTTCTTTGTCCGAAAGAAAGAAGGATCGCTCAGACCATGTATCGACTACCGGGGCTTGAACAATATCACGGTTAAGAATCGATACCCGCTCCCGCTGATCCCAGAACTATTCGACCGGCTGAGAGGGGCTCGGATCTTCACGAAGCTGGATCTGCGGGGAGCCTATAATTTGATCCGGATCCGCGCAGGGGATGAGTGGAAGACGGCCTTCAATACCCGTGATGGTCATTATGAGTATTTAGTCATGCCGTTTGGTCTCTGCAATGCTCCAGCCGTGTTCCAGGTGTTCGTTAACGAGGTGTTTCGGGATCTATTATACTCGTGCGTAGTGGTGTACCTATATGATATTCTTATCTTTTCACCCAACCTATCCTCTCATCGGAAAAGTGTACGCATGGTCCTGCACCGTCTCCGAGAGAATCACCTCTACGCCAAAATCGAAAAGTGTCTCTTCGAACAAACCTCGCTACCCTTCTTGGGGTATATAATCACTGACTCCGGCCCAAGGATGGATCCCGAGAAACTCTCTGCGGTACTCAAGTGGCCCTGCCCTGTCGGTATAAAGGCCATCCAGCGTTTCCTCGGGTTCGCAAATTACTACCGATAGTTCGTACCACATTTTTCCACGGTGACCAAACCCATCGTGGCCCTGACCCGTAAAGGAACTAAACCAAACAGCTGGCCCCCCGAGGCTGAGGACGCCTTTCTGGCGCTGAAACGCACCTTTGCCTCAGCACCAGTCTTGCATCGGCCGGTAGCCAGTAGGCCTTTTGTTGTAGAAGTGGACGCCTCTTCCACCGGAGCTGGGGCAGTTCTCTCCCAGCCGGGCTCCTCGGGTCAACTGGTTCCCTGCGGGTTCTTCTCCAGGTCCTTCTCGCCTGCGGAGTGCAATTACTCCATTGGAGACAGGGAATTGCTGGCCATTAAGATGGCCCTAGAAGAATGGCGGTCTTTGCTCGAGGGGGCGGTGCATCCCTTTTCTATCTTCACGGACCATAAAAATTTGGCCTATTTACAGTCCGCTCAGAGGCTCAATTCCAGACAGGCCAGATGGGCCTTGTATTTTTTGCGGTTTGATTTCAAGCTTCACTTCTGGCCCGGTGATAAGAACATCAAGGTGGATGCACTCTCCAGGTTCTTACAGTCGCCAGAGGAGGACGAGGGTCCATCTTATATTATCGAGCATGCCAAAGTGATCACTGTGGCTCCTGTGAACTTTTCTACTCCTCCACCAGGCAAGACCTTCGTTCCTCGGAATAAGCGTCTGGAGGTGCTGCGCTGGGGGCATTTTTCCAAGGTCGCTGGGCACGTGGGGACCAAGAAGACCCTCTTACTTCTCGCCCATTATTACTGATGGGCCACCCTCCGCCAAGACGTTGTGGATTATGTTGCCTCCTGCACAACCTGTGCTCAGAACAAGGTCCCAAGGACCCTTCCCTCCGGTCTTCTCCACCCATTGCCCGTTCCGGAGGTCCCTTGGCAGCAAATTGCTATGGATTTCGTAACTGACTTGCCTCTGTCAGCTGGTTGCACCACCATCTTAGTCGTAGCGGACCGGTTCTCCAAGATGGCTCATTTTGTCCCCCTGGCCGGTTTGCCGTCAGCTCCGAAGTTGGCCGAGATCTTCATCCACCAGATCTTCAGGTTACATGGCCTCCCTCTACGGATTGTGTCGGACCGTGGGGTCCAATTTACGTCTCGCTTTTGGAGGGCCCTCTGTCGGCTTATGCGTACATCCATTGACTTCTCCTCTGCTTATCATCCACAGACCAACGGGCAAGTGGAACGGATAAATCAGGGCCTGACAACCTACCTGCGTCACTTTGCCAACGCTCATCAGGACAACTGGGTCTCACTTCTACCTTGGGCAGAATTTGCCCACAACAACCATCCCAGTGAGTCGACCACCAAATCTCCGTTCTTTGTGGTCTCTGGTCGCAATCCGGGTGTTCCGCTGCCCTTTGCCGTGTCATCTGGAGTTCCCGCAGCGGATGCTCTCGCCATGGAATTTTCTGAGATTTGGAAGGAGACCAAAGACGCTCTCATGAAGGCCAATGCCCGAATCAAGAAACACGCAGACAAGAGACGGAGGGACCTTCCCCCGTACCATCCTGGCGACAAGGTATGGCTCTCGACCAAGCACATCCGCCTGAAAGTTCCTTCCTATAAATTAAGTCCTCGTTACATCGGTCCCTTCGTGGTACTAAAACGCATCAATGACATGGCTTATAAATTGAGATTGCCGGCTTCACTCCGAGTTCCCAACGCCTTTCATGTCTCGCTCCTGAAACCTGTAGTTCTGAATCGGTTCCAACCAGCCTCCATTACCCCTCCTTCACCTATTGGGTCTGATGACATCTTTGAAATAAGGGACATTTTAGCCATGAAAAGGGTCAGGGGGAGGTCCCTTTTTCTTATTGATTGGAAGGGGTTTGGCCCTGAGGAGAGGTCTTGGGAGCCTCGAGAAAATATCAACGCTCCCCTAATACTAAAAAGATTTCTAGCCAATCTCAAAAAGGGGGGATGTAAAGGGGGGGGTACTGTAGCATCCGCGGCAGTGCCTGGTCGCGTGTCCTCGTCGGCAGCACCAGCTGCCACCGCCCCCCATCAGCGTCCTCGCCACAGCGTGCGCTCTTACCCTGCCTCTTGCTCTGCTACTTCTCTGCGCCCTCTCCTTAGGCCGCAGGCGCGCGCCAGCATTCCTTCTTCTGCCGGCGGTGGGCGGCGCTGAGGGCTGGGCGAACCTCCCACTTCCGGATCCTAAGGTATTTCAGGCATCCTCACTGTAGAGAGGACGCCTGAGGATTGTGTGATACTCCACGCTCTGTTCTGGCCCCACTGTTTTGCTAAAGCTTTATGCTAGCTTCCTCTCCTTCTCCCTGGCTGTCTCTGCCCTGTCCTTCCTTCTCCTCGCCCCTTCCTCCTGGTCCCTTGGGTCTCGGCCCTTCTGTATTCTGTCCCGGTGTCTCCCTTCTGGGTCCTCCTAGTCTGTAACCCCTTGGCTCCCGCGCCCTCTCCTATGCTTCCCCTCTAGTAGCTGCTACCTGGCTGCTTCCTCTTATATCCTGGCTCTGGTTCTCTGGATCCCCGTCCGGTGCCCTTGCCCTGTAGCACCCCGTGTCCCCGAGCCGCCCCTCCTGGTACCGGCTGTCGCGGTTCTGTCCTCTGCGGTGTTGCCCCTAACGATCCCTGTATAGGGGTCGGTCATCACCTGGCGCGCTCGACCCAGGGGCTCCAGATCCGCGACCCAGAGGGTCCACTCTCGGACTTTGTCCATCCCCTGACCGTTACAGTGGGGTACAAAGAGGTTGTCATTAAAGTGGGGAAGGTGGAGCTCAAAGCTCAAGGTCTCATGGTGGTAGAGGTGGAAAGAGCAGAGTGTCAACCTATCATAACATTGGGCACAAATGTGATTGAAAATTGTTTAAGTGAGGTCATCACCATTTTGAAAGGCATAGCCAATCAGCCCCATAGAAAGAACAGCATGCACTTAATAGAAATCAAGGCCCTTGTACAGCAACAGCAGGTGGTGTTAACTGGTGGAGAGATTGGTAGTGTAAGGGTGCGTGATCCATACTCCATTATGCTTCCCCCTAGGAGTGAGACCCTCATCTGGTGCAGAGCAGCCATAGGCATCAAAGGACGGGACTACCAAGCTCTCCTTGAACCAGTCTACTCAGATAGCAGACCTACTATGCTGACGACCAGGGGGATTGTTGATGTTAAAAGGGGCAGGGTTCCGGTACGTGTTCTGAACTGTGGAGAGGAGGAAGCTCGCTTGCCCCATTATGCAACCGTAGCCAAACTATTCACAGTCAGCAACAATGATATTCAGGCTGTAGAACCCTTGACTCCATCAGAAGCGATGGATGGTGTAAGGATAATGTAAGATATGTCTTCTCCGGAACATTCCAGAATCTTCCATTCTCTAAACTACAGATGAGACTCTGCCTGTCACACAGCTGCGACCCCCTTCCTCACCCACAGCTCACACACATTGCAGCTCTGTGCCTGCATCTGTAACAGGACACCAGACACTTCCTGTGCCAACATTCCCCCTCCTCAGCTAAGGAATGTTAATTAGCTAAGTGGAAAGAATGTTCTTTGTCCTCACCATGTGGTGAATTCAAGTTTGGGAGATATTAGTGACACCTTAGCTCAGACCCTGTTTGCGACAGAAAAATGAAACGGACATTTCTGTGACGTGCTCTGATCCCGCTTCACTACGGTGGTTCTTGCTAAGTTCTAGCCCCGACAGAATCCGAGAAACGGTGTGACATAATTACTGCATGTTTGGTTTTGAATTATTGCCTTCGACAGGCTAAAGCAAATGATACTATGTGCATGTTTATACAAGGTACCCTCTGAGATATATAGTTATGATAAGTTTCGCAGTCAGATTGTAACTCCAAGAGCAGGGGGAGGACCATCACCAGACCGCCCCTTTTGTGATGTTATGACCCAGAACTATAGAGTACACTCACTCAGTTGGGAGGTCATTCTTGCTGGAGATCCCATGCTGCTAGGATCCCAGATGCAGGGATACGTCTGGCCCTGCCTCCCACATGGCTAGCCTAAGTCCATCTAAGTAAATGTAAGTGTTAATCTCTGTTTTTTTTAATCCCATTTATTTTATATTTGCAGTGTACATATCTAATGTCTCAACTTTGTAAAACCTTTTTATCTTTGTAACACTGCCCATCTTTGGGAATAAACTATAAAACTTATTAGCTCTGTCTCCATGCTCTAAAAATGAATTTACGTGCCTTTAAGATAATTACGCTACTGAATGAGTTGGCTTCGAACCCCTCTATTAGGTTTATAAATTAATAAGAGAAAATCTGGAGCTGATGGCGGCAAAGTGTGGTCTGGGTCCCAGGTACTGCTGACTGTGATGGAAAGGGATTTTATAAGCTAATTGGGTGGCTGCGGCCAGAGCATTTTATAATTCCCTCACTGTAGCGTGCCGGGTGGCCAGACAGCATTGAAGCAGCTGCCTGGCGACTAATTATCCCAGGTCTAGTTCCCTGACTGACCTGAGGGTAAGGGGGGCGCCGGAGAGCTGCGAGTTCCAAAGTGGAGCTGAAAAGTTTCGTAAAGTATTGTGGGCAGTGGTGGGACAGCCAAAATAAATCCCCTGCGATAAATTGTTAGGGCAAGACTAGCTTGCTGTTTTTATCACATTGTGACAGCGGTGGGATAACTAAGATAAGCCCCCCTGTGCATGTGACAGCTGTGGAACGGCAGTGCGTCACGTCCCTCCGTCCGTGACATACCGGTGTCAGCGGTGGGATCATGACATATTGGTGGCAGCGGTGGGATAATCATAGAGCATTAGTGATATGGTTTGAGCAATCATTCCTCTCACTAAAAACCTGCACGGTTCCTGCATCATAGGTTTTGGAGAACAGTGTTTACTAGAGTTGAGCGAAACGGGTCGAACAATTTCAAAAGTCGCCGACTTTTGGCAAAGTCGGGTTTCATGAAATGAAACCCGATCCTAGGATGAGGTCGGCCACGAGGTCGGCGACTTACGCGCCAAAGTCGCGTTTCAAAAGTTTGTTTTGCGCTCTTTTTCAGCCAATCAGGATCCACGGACACTGTGGGCAACGTGATGACATAGGCAGGGGTCACCACCATCTTTCAGAAGGGCATGCAAGTGATTGGCTTGCTTTGGTGGGCGTCACAGGGGGTATAAAAGGGCGTGCACGCCGACCGCCATCTTACTTCTGCCGATCTCAGTATAGGGAGAGGTTGCTGATTCTGTAGGGAGAGCGTTAGGCAGGGAAGAAGACAAAAAAACTGCTTCTGCTGCTAGCGATTTGGCCTGCACAACACACCAGTCACTGTGTGTGCAGTGCAAGGGGAGGCTATATAGTGGTGTATCAGTGGTGTAGGTTGTTGGGCAGCCTTCTAAGGCTTCCTGACATTCCTGCATTGCTGTTTACCCACTGCTCCGCAAACTGCTTTTTTAAAAGCAATCCAATCTCCCTTATCCTCTAGTCACTTTTGTCACAGCTGTGCCATCGAGCCTGTGACATAGCGCTCAGATATCAGTGGGCCCCACACAATCCAAAAGTGTCCAGTGTCCAAAAGTGTGTGCAGAGATTCAAAATCTCCCTTATCCTCTAGTCACTTTGGTCACAGCTGTGCCATCGACCCTGTCACATAGCGCTCAGATATTCATTGGGCTTCACACAATCCAAAAGTGTCCAGTGTCCAAAAGTGTGTGCAGAGATTCAAAATCTCCCTTATCCTCTAGTCACTTTGGTCACAGCTGTGCCATCGAGCCTGTCACATAGCGCTCAGATATCAGTGGGCCTCACACAATCCAAAAGTGTCCAGTGTCCAAAAGTGTGTGCAGAGATTCAAAATCTCCCTTATCCTCTAGTCACTTTGGTCACAGCTGTGCCATCGAGCCTGTCACATAGCGCTCAGATATTCATTGGGCCTCACACAATCCAAAAGTGTCCAGTGTCCAAAAGTGTGTGCAGAGATTCAAAATCTCCCTTATCCTCTAGTCACTTTGGTCACAGCTGTGCCATCGAGCCTGTCACATAGCGCTCAGATATTCATTGGGCCTCACACAATCCAAAAGTGTCCAGTGTCCAAAAGTGTGTGCAGAGATTCAAAATCTCCCTTATCCTCTAGTCACTTTGGTCACAGCTGTGCCATCGAGCCTGTCACATAGCGCTCAGATATTCATTGGGCCTCACACAATCCAAAAGTGTCCAGTGTCCAAAAGTGTGTGCAGAGATTCAAAATCTCCCTTATCCTCTAGTCACTTTGGTCACAGCTGTGCCATCGAGCCTGTCACATAGCGCTCATATTCATTGGGCCTCACACAATCCAAAAGTGTCCAGTGTCCAAAAGTGTGTGCAGAGATTCAAAATCTCCCTTTTCCTCTAGTCACTTTGGTCACAGCTGTGCCATCGAGCCTGTCACATAGCGCTCAGATATTCATTGGGCCTCACACAATCCAAAAGTGTCCAGTGTCCAAAAGTGTGTGCAGAGATTCAAAATCTCCCTTATCCTCTAGTCACTTTGGTCACAGCTGTGCCATCGAGCCTGTCACATAGCGCTCAGATATTCATTGGGCCTCACACAATCCAAAAGTGTCCAGTGTCCAAAAGTGTGTGCAGAGATTCAAAATCTCCCTTATCCTCTAGTCACTTTGGTCACAGCTGTGCCATCGAGCCTGTCACATAGCGCTCAGATATCAGTGTGCCTCACACAATCCAAAAGTGTCCAGTGTCCAAAAGTGTCTGCAGAGATTCAAAATCTCCCTTATCCTCTAGTCACTTTGGTCACAGCTGTGCCATCGAGCCTGTCACATAGCGCTCAGATATCAGTGGGCCTCACACAATCCAAAAGTGTCCAGTGTCCACAAGTGTCTGCAGAAATTCAAAATCTCCCCTGTCCTATAGACACCTTGTACCTTGTTTTACATTACTATATACAGTAGTTTGTTGGATTTTGTCTACATTTCTACCAAAAATGAGGAAGGCTGGTGGAAGAGGCCGTGGAATTGGGCGGGGGTTGGCAGCTGGTAATGATGGTGTTGGTGGTGGATCTGATGGTAGTGGCAAGAGCAAAATAGGACCAAATGCAGGAGGTGTTGAGCCTGTGTCATCGTCTGGCTACATAAGGCCTCGAACGCTTAGTTTTCTAGGAGTTGGCAAACCGCTTTTAAAGCCAGAGCATCAGGAAAAATTTTTGTCTTACATTGCTGACTCAGCCTCCAGCTCTATCGCCTCCTCTTCTTCAGTTGTAAAAAGTAAAAGCACTGAGTCGTCATTGGAGGCTCATGTTCATGAACCACACCTTTCCTTGTGTCCTTCACCCCAACCAAGATTGAAGGATGACGCAGGCCATACTACTGATTACTCCATGGAGCTGTTTTCACATACCATGCCTGGATTATCAAGTCAAATGGTGAATTACCCAGGCCAAGATGAATCTGACATGGAGTGCACTGATGCACAGCCGCTGATGGATGATTCTGCTGGTACATTCACTCAGAGCACTACATTGTCCTCGCAGTGTACAGAGCCAGATTATGACCCTGATGAGACTCAGGTGCCCCTTCCCGCACACTATACCACCATACACGGTGACACAGAGGAAGGTGCACATGACATAGAAGAGGAGGTGATGGATGACCCAGTTGTTGACCCAGATTGGCATCCATTGGGGGAAGAGGGTGCTGCTTCCAATAGCTCAGATGAGGAGCATCCACAGCAGACATCGACATCGCAACAGCTGTTATCTGGCAGGCCCGTAGCACTCCAAAGACAGGTTCCAAACATCAAAAGAGTTGCTGGACAGCTTGTCCAGAGGGTCAAAAGATCACAGCGTGCTAGGCAGCAAAATGTCTGCCAAAGTAGGAAGAGTGCAGTGTGGCACTTTTTTGAACAAAATCCTCATGATCAGGCCAAGGTTATCTGTAAGAAGTGCGCAAAGACCTTTAGCCGAGGGAAAAATCTGAAAAATTTGAATACCAGTTGCATGCTTAGACATTTAACCAGCATGCACTTGCAAGCGTGGACACAACACCAAACCTCAAGTGCCACATGTGCAACTGATCACAACGAAGGTAGTCAGCAACGCTACATTGTTTCCCCCACTGTAAGCCCACCGGTTAGCACAGCAGCAAATGTTGAGGTGTCGTTGCAAGGCCACAGCAGTCAGGGAATCCCACTGTTATATCAACGAAAGACTGATTCTAGGCCATCAGAAAGAACACCAACTCCATCACCATCATCAACCCTCTCTCAGTCCGCCCTGTCCACCGCTACTTCCACCATATGCAGCTCTCAAGTCCAGCTGACCCTCCCAGACACTATGAGTAGGTCAAGAAAGTACTCAGTCTCTCATCCGCGTACACTGGGTTTGAACGCCCACATTGCCAAACTAATCTCGTTTGAGATGATGCCCTTTCGGTTGGTGGAAAGCACAGCTTTCCGCGAACTCATGGCCTATGCAGTACCACGCTATGACCTACCCAGTCGCCACTTCTTCTCTCGCAAAGCCATCCCAGCACTCCACCATCATGTGAAAGACCGCATTGTCCATGCACTCAAGCAGTCAGTGAGCGGAAAGGTGCACCTCACAACTGATGCATGGTCCAGTCGGCATGGCCAGGGCCGTTACGTGTCCATCACTGCGCACTGGGTTAATGTGGTGGATGCAGGGTCCACAGGGGACAGCGGTGGTGGGACAGTGCTGCCTAGCCCACGGTATAGGAAACAGTTGGCTGTAGGCGTTCGACCCTCCTCCTCCTCCTCCTCCTCCAGAAGCGAAAGCTCGTCCACAGAGCGCAGTCGTACGAGCACTCCATCTGCAACTGCCACTGTTGCACACGATGTGTCCCCCTATCGAGCAGCTAGTGGAAAGCGTCAGCAGGCTGTGTTGCAGATGATGTGTTTGGGCAACAGACACACCGCCGAGGTGCTGGCCGAGTACTTGAAGCGACAAACTGAGTCATGGCTGGGCAGTGTACATCTTGAGGCAGGCAAGGTAGTTAGTGATAACGGTCATAATTTTGTGGCAGCCATAGCCCTTTCAAAACTCAGCCACATACCTTGCTTGGCTCACACCTTGAACCTGGTGGTGCAGTGCTTCCTCAAAAATTATCCGGAGTTAACAGCCCTGCTCCAGAAGGTGCGAAGACTGTGCGCGCACATCTGCCGGTCGCCTGTATACTCCGTTTGTATGCAGAAGCTGCAGCGATTGCTCCACCTTCCCAACCACCGCCTCATTATCGACATTGCAACAAGGTGGAACTCCACCCTGCACATGGTGGAGCGGCTGTGCGAGCAGAGGCAGGCCATAATGCATTTGTGGGAGGATACACGGCCAGGCACTTTGAGAGCAGACATGGAGTTGACAGGTGTGCAGTGGTCGAAGCTGAAAGACCTCTGTAAAGTCCTTCAGTGTTTTGAGGAATGCACACGGCTGGTAAGCGCAGATGACGCCATCCTAAGCATGAGCATCCCACTTATGCGTCTGCTCATGCAAACTTTGACGCACCTTAAGGAGCAGGCGTCTGCAGACAATGTTGATGAGGAGGAAGAGGAGGAGGGAATCCTTGATGACATTCAGCCATTGTCTGCTCAGGGACCTCTCCTGGACGAGGTGGAGGAAGAAGAGGAGGAGGAGGATGATGATGGGGATGATTACTTAGGGGAGGAGGATGCATCTCGTGGGGCAAGTGAAAATGTTGGCGTGGCAAGGTCTGGTACAGGGTTTGTGCGTGACTGGAGGGATGTGGATTTGCCAGAAAGTGCTCCTCCACCCAGCACTCGCAGTGCATCATTGACACCGGGAACATTGGCCCACATGTCAGATTATGCCTTGCAGATCCTAAAAAGGGACCCCCGCATTGCCAAAATGATGAACGATGACGACTACTGGTTGGCCAGCATCCTGGATCCACGCTATAAAGGCAAATTACAAAACATCATGCCACA
This sequence comes from Dendrobates tinctorius, assembly GCF_039654945.1. Lineage (NCBI taxonomy): Eukaryota > Metazoa > Chordata > Amphibia > Anura > Dendrobatidae > Dendrobates > Dendrobates tinctorius. The sequence goes on from NW_027361676.1 coordinate 77,013,487, forward strand.
GGAGAACCTTGACCTAATATTGGCTAATAAACAAGCAACTCTGGTAAATCGGTTGCTTGAGGCATTCCCAGCACACAGCAGCGGTGATGGTTCTCACACGAGCCATACGGGCCAGGGGCAGCTTGGCAGAGGTGTTCGTGGTGCACACAGCAGAAGTGGCGTTGGAGACAGGGGTTTCATGACAATGTTGTGGACTGATTTTTCAAATACCGCTCACACAACTGGTAATACTGCATCGATGGAAAGTGACAGGAGACAGCAGTTGTCAACTATGGTTACAAACTACTTTTCCTCCCATATCGATGTTCTCCCACACAGGTCATTCCCCTTTGACTATTGGGCCGCTAAACTGGACACCTGGCCTGAATTGGCCCAATATGCCTTACAGGAGATCGCTTGCCCAGCTGCAAGTGTGCTATCGGAAAGAGTCTTCAGTGCAGCTGGATCAATCCTGACAGAAAAAAGGACCCGTCTGTCAACCCAAAATGTGGATGATCTAACCTTCATTAAAATGAACCATGCATGGGTTTCCAAGGATTTTGTCCCACCTTCCCCTGATGACACATAGGGTGACAGAAAAATGGCTTGCTTTGGTCCACCTCTTCCTGGGACTTCACCTATTTCGCCTTTTGCATCAGCTGAATGTCCAACATCAACATATGCCACTTTCTAAAACTCCCTAACTGTGCTGCCTCCCCCCCCATGGCCGGGGTCACCACCTAGCGCACGACACCGTGCGAGTGCCGTTGCCCTGGACAGGTGGGTAGGCCGACTCTTGGGCGCGGGCACTGGCACAGGGTCCCTCATAGTGCAATCAAGTGTCTCTGACGGTGGTGGTGCACACCCGCCGTCAGACACACCGCTGTACTATGAGGGGCCCAGTGCCAGTACCGACGCCCACGAGTGGGCCCCCCTTGCTTGGGCATGGCCCCAGCATTTGCAATCTTTACCTCTCCCTGCTCCTCCGCTGTGTAATCTGGGCCGTCAAATCCATACTGTGCCTGACTCCGTCTGAGCCTGCCTCCAGATGTATAGACATATATTTTGAATGTGTACGCTATCCATACATGTTATCTGGGGATACGGTACCCTTTCTAACCTTTGTGCAATCACGTGCAATCCATACTGGGCCTAACACCGTCTGAGCCTGCCTCCTGAGACATATATTTTGAATGTGTACGCTATCCATACATGTTATCCGGGGATACGGTACCCTTTCTAACCTTTGTGCAATCACGTGCAATCCATACTGGGCCTAACACCGTCTGAGCCTGCCTCCTGAGACATATATTTTGAATGTGTACGCTATCCATACATGTTATCTGGGGATACGGTACCCTTTCTAACCTTTGTGCAATCACGTGCAATCCATACTGGGCCTAACACCGTCTGAGCCTGCCTCCTGAGACATATATTTTGAATGTGTACGCTATCCATACATGCTATCCGGGGATATGGTACCCTTTCTAACCTTTGTGCAATCACGTGCAATCCATACTGGGCCTAACACCGTCTGAGCCTGCCTCCTGATGTATAGACATATATTTTGAATGTGTACGCTATCCATACATGTTATCTGGGGATACGGTACCCTTTCTAACCTTTGTGCAATCACGTGCAATCCATACTGGGCCTAACACCGTCTGAGCCTGCCTCCTGAGACATATATTTTGAATGTGTACGCTATCCATACATGTTATCTGGGGATACGGTACCCTTTCTAACCTTTGTGCAATCACGTGCAATCCATACTGGGCCTAACACCGTCTGAGCCTGCCTCCTGAGACATATATTTTGAAGGTGTACGCTATCCATACATGTTATCTGGGGATACGGTACCCTTTCTAACCTTTGTGCAATCACGTGCAATCCATACTGGGCCTAACACCGTCTGAGCCTGCCTCCTGAGACATATATTTTGAATGTGTACGCTATCCATACATGTTATCTGGGGATACGGTACCCTTTCTAACTTTTGTGCAATCACGTGCAATCCATACTGGGCCTAACACCGTCTGAGCCTGCCTCCTGAGACATATATTTTGAATGTGTACACTATCCATACATGTTATCTGGGGATACGGTACCCTTTCTAACCTTTGTGCAATCACGTGCAATCCATACTGGGCCTAACACCGTCTGAGCCTGCCTCCTGATGTATAGACATATATTTTGAATGTGTACGCTATCCATACATGTTATCCGGGGATACGGTACTCTTTCTAACCTTTGTGCAATCACGTGCAATCCATACTGGGCCTAACACCGTCTGAGCCTGCCTCCTGATGTATAGACATATATTTTGAATGTGTACGCTATCCATACATGTTATCCGGGGATACGGTACCCTTTCTAACCTTTGTGCAATCACGTGCAATCCATACTGGGCCTAACACCGTCTGAGCCTGCCTCCTGAGACATATATTTTGAATGTGTACGCTATCCATACATGTTATCTGGGGATACGGTACCCTTTCTAACCTTTGTGCAATCACGTGCAATCCATACTGGGCCTAACACCGTCTGAGCCTGCCTCCTGAGACATATATTTTGAATGTGTACGCTATCCATACATGTTATCTGGGGATACGGTACCCTTTCTAACCTTTGTGCAATCCATACTGGGCCTAACACCGTCTGAGCCTGCCTCCTGAGACATATATTTTGAATGTGTACGCTATCCATACATGTTATCTGGGGATACAGTACCCTTTCTAACCTTTGTGCAATCACGTGCAATCCATACTGGGCCTAACACCGTCTGAGCCTGCCTCCTGAGACATATATTTTGAATGTGTACGCTATCCATACATGTTATCTGGGGATACGGTACCCTTTCTCACCTTTGTGCAATCACGTGTAATCCATACTGGGCGTGAGAACGGCTGGCGAGCTGTTAAGCAAGCTACAGCACCTGTGGTTTGCACACGTAAGTTTTTCATTTTTTCAGGAATGACGGTTAGGCCTAATTCCGGAACTGCGGTTGACCTGCACTTACTGGGAAATCATTGTTCGCGGGTAATAATTGTAATTAGTGTTGAGCATTCCGATACCGCAAGTATCGGGTATCGGCCGATACTTGCTGTATCGGAATTCCGATACCGACTTCCGATATTTTTTCAATATCGGAATTCGGCATCGGAATCGGAAGTTCAAAGTTGATTGACAGCCTGACGTCATCATGATGCGCGGTGTGTGCGCATCATGATGCGCCGTCATTTCGGGCCTTCCGGGGGTCTCTGCCGGCCTGCCGGGGGGTTGTGCCGGCCTGCCGGGGGGCTGTGTGGACTGCCCGGGGTCTGTACCGGCCTGCCGGGGGGCTGTGCCGGCCTGCCGGTGGTCTGTGCACCCTGTGGGGGTCTGTACCGGCCTGCCGGGGGGCTGTGCCGGCCTGCCGGTGGTCTGTGCACCCTGTGGGGGTCTGTACCGGCCTGCCGGGGGGCTGTGCCGGCCTGCCGGGGGGCTGTGCTGATGTCCGGGGGTCTGTGCAAGCATCGTCCGATGGGACTACAAGTCCCATCTGGCGATGCCTGCTACCATGACAGTGATTGACACATTAGCCAATGATGGGACAGTAGTAGTCCCATCATCCGGCTAATGTGTTAAATGTTAAAAAAAAAAAAAAAAATACTACATACATACTACATGCATGCTACATACATACTACATGCTACATACATACTACATATATACTACATACATACTACATACATGCTACATACATGCTACATACATACTGCATGCTACATACATACTACATACATACTACATGCATGCTACATGCATGCTACATACATGCTACATGCATGCTACATACATACTACATGCATGCTACATGCATGCTACATACATACTACATGCTACATACATACCACATACATACTACATACATACTACATACTACATATATACTACATGCATGCTACATACATACTACATGCTACATACATACCACATACATACATGCTACATACATACTACATATATACTACATACATACTACATACATACTACATACATACTACATGCATGCTACATACATACTACATGCATGCTACATACATACTACATACATACTACATGCATGCTACATACATACTACATGCATGCTACATACATACTACATGCTACATACATACCACATACATACTACATACATACTACATACATACTACATGCTACATACATACTACATATATACTACATGCATGCTACATACATACTACATGCTACATACATACCACATACATACTACATACATACTACATGCTACATACATACTACATATATACTACATGCATGCTACATACATACTACATGCTACATACATACCACATACATGCTACATACATGCTACATACATACTACATATATACTACATGCATGCTACATACATGCTGCATACATACTACATGCTACATACATACCACATATATACTACATACATACAATACATTCATACAATACATACATAGACATACAGTACATATAACATAGAGTAACATACTTACCAATACTTGTCACATTGTTCCCCGAAGCCATTGTCTTTTCCGGAATAAATATTAACATAACAAACCACAAAAATACTCACCCACGATCCGAAGCAGTCCACGAGTGTGTCCCACGATGATCTTGGGTAGAGAACTGCAGCATCAGATGATGCTGCCGTTCTCTACGGGCTGCAGGAATCCAATGACGGAAGGTAGGTATCCTTCCGCACTGTATTCCTCCGCCACTTAAAAAAAAAAAAGTCCCTAGTCTCACTTTATGCCACAATGGCATAAAGTGAGACTAGGGACTTTTTTTTTTTTAAGTGGCGGAGGAATACAGTGAGGAAGGATACCTACCTTCCGTCATTGGATTCCTGCAGCCCGTAGAGAACGGCAGCATCAGCTGATGCTGCAGTTCTCTACCCAAGATCGTCGTGGGACACACTCGTGGACTGCTTCGGATCGTGGGTGAGTATTTTTGTGGTTTGTTATGTTAATATTTATTCCGGAAAAGACAATGGCTTCGGGGAACAATGTGACAAGTATTGGTAAGTATGTTACTCTATGTTATATGTACTGTATGTCTATGTATGTATTGTATGAATGTATTGTATGTATGTAGCATGTATGTAGTATGTATGTAGTATATATGTAGTATGTATGTAGCATGCATGTAGCATGCAGTATGTATGTAGCATGCATGTAGTATATATGTAGTATGTATGTAGCATGTAGTATGTATGTAGCATGCATGTAGTATATATGTAGTATGTATGTAGCATGTAGTATGTATGTAGCATGCATGTAGTATATATGTAGTATGTATGTAGCATGTAGTATGTATGTAGCATGCATGTAGTATATATGTAGTGTGTATGTAGCATGTAGTGTGTATGTAGCATGCATGTAGTATATATGTAGTATGTATGTAGCATGTAGTATGTATGTAGCATGCATGTAGTATATATGTAGTATGTATGTAGCATGTAGTATGTATGTAGCATGCATGTAGTATATATGTAGTATGTATGTAGCATGTAGTATGTATGTAGCATGCATGTAGTATATATGTAGTATGTATGTAGCATGTAGTATGTATGTAGCATGCATGTAGTATATATGTAGTATGTATGTAGCATGTAGTATGTATGCAGCATGCATGTAGTATATATGTAGTATGTATGTAGCATGTAGTATGTATGCAGCATGCATGTAGTATATATGTAGTATGTATGTAGCATGTAGTATATATGTAGCATGCATGTAGTATATATGTAGTATGTATGTAGCATGTAGTATGTATGTAGCATGCATGTAGTATATATGTAGTATGTATGTAGCATGTAGTATGTATGTAGCATGCATGTAGTATATATGTGTTATGTATGTAGCATGTAGCATGCATGTAGTATGTATGTAGTATGTATGTAGTATACACTCACTGGCCACTTTATTAGGTACACCTGTCCAACTGTGTGTTAAGACTTAATTTCTAATCAGCCAATCACATGGCGGCAACTCAGTGCATTTAGGCATGTAGACATGGTCAAGACAATCTCCTGCAGTTCAAACCGAGCATCAGTATGGGGAAGAAAGGTGATTTGAGTGCCTTTGAACGTGGCATGATTGTTGGTGCCAGAAGGGCTGGTCTGAGAATTTCAGAAACTGCTGATCTACTGGGATTTTCACGCACAACCATCTCTAGGGTTTACAGAGAATGGTCCGAAAAAGAAAAAAAAACCAGTGAGCGGCAGTTCTGTGGCCGGAAATGCCTTGTTGATGCCAGAGGTCAGAGGAGAATGGGCAGACTGGTTCGAGCTGATAGAAAGGCAACAGTGACTCAAATTGCCACCCGTTACAACCAAGGTAGGCAGAAGAGCATCTCTGAACGCACAGTGCGTCGAACTTTGAGGCAGATGGGCTACAGCAGCAGAAGACCACACTGGGTACCACTCCTCTCAGCTAAGAACAGGAAACTGAGGCTACAATTTGCACAAGCTCATCGAAATTGGACAGTAGAAGATTGGAAAAACGTTGCCTGGTCTGATGAGTCTCGATTTCTGCTGCGACATTCGGATGGTAGGGTCAGAATTTGGCGTAAACAACATGAAAGCATGGATCCATCCTGCCTTGTATCAACGGTTCAGGCTGGTGGTGGTGGTGTCATGGTGTGGGGAATTTTTTCTTGGCACTCTTTGGGCCCCTTGGTACCAATTGAGCATCGTTGCAACGCCACAGCCTACCTGAGTATTGTTGCTGACCATGTCCATCCCTTTATGACCACAATGTACCCAACATCTGATGGCTACTTTCAGCAGGATAATGCGCCATGTCATAAAGCTCGAATCATCTCAGATTGGTTTCTTGAACATGACAATGAGTTCACTGTACTCAAATGGCCTCCTCAGTCACCAGATCTCAATCCAATAGAGCATCTTTGGGATGAGGTGGAACGGGAGATTCGCATCAGGGATGTGCAGCCGACAAATCTGCGCCAACTGTGTGATGCCATCATGTCAATATGGTCCAAAATCTCTTAGGAATGATTCCAGCACCTTGTTGAATCTCTGCCACGAAGAATTGAGGCAGTTCTGAAGGCAAAAGGGGGTCCAACCCCTTACTAGCATGGTGTACCTAATAAAGTGGCCAGTGAGTGTATATGTGGTATGTATGTAGCATGTAGTATGTATGTAGCATGCATGTAGTATATATGTAGTATGTATGTAGTATATATGTAGTATGTATGTTGCATGTAGTATTTATGTAGTATGAATGTAGCATGTATGTAGTATGAATGTAGCATGTATGTAGTATGCATGTTGTATGTATGTAGCATGTAATTTTTTTTTTTTTTTTTTACATTCAACACATTAGCCGGATGATGGGACTATTACTGTCCCATCATTGGCTAATGTGTCAATCACTGTCATGGTAGCAGGCATTGCCCAATGGGACTTGTAGTCCCATCGGACGATGCCTGCACAGACCCCCGAAGCCTGCACAGACCACCGGCAGGCCGGCACAGCCCCCCGGCAGGCCGGCACAGCCCCCCGGAGCCTGCACAGACCACCGGCAGGCCGGCACAGCCCCCCGGAGCCTGCACAGACCACCGGCAGGCCGGCACAGCCCCCCGGCAGGCCGGCACAGCCCACCGGAGCCTGCACAGACCACCGGCAGGCTGGCACAGCCCCCCGGCAGGCCGGCACAGACCACCGGAGCCTGCACAGACCCCCTGGCAGGCCGGCACAGCCCCCCGAAAGGCCCGTACAGACCCCAGAGAGGCTGTACAAGGGCAGGAAAGGGTTTTTCTTATTCCGATACCGGAAGTCCCATAGACTTGAATGGGACTTCCGGTATCGGAATCGGCGATACCGATACTTTTTTTAAAGATCGGCCGATACCATCCGATACGATACTTTGAAGTATCGGACGGTATCGCTCAACTCTAATTGTAATCATTGATCCCCATCACTAACGTTGTTCAGCGGGTTATCTGCACCTGTAAGCGACAAACGCTGGCCTTTTCAGTGTAGCGCACATGCAGCCACGGACATGTAAGGGCATGACACACCAGTTATTGGCCAATCTCATGTGCCAGAGCCTCACGTGTCCCTCTAGTAAGCCGGACTCGGACCGTGGGGCATGACGGAGTCTCGTTCGTTAACGGAATTAAGCTTGCAATGTGTGCATCTGTTCTGTAGCTGGCATGGTTGAGGTTTCCCAGGTGGAGTCGAATTTAATCGTAGGCTCCACTCCTGGTGGTGCCCTTCTGGACATTCCTTTAAGGTTCAGCTTTGCAACCATACTGCCCACGTAAAACAAACACTTTGCCTTCATGAACGCTGTTTGGAGGGTCATGACTCGTGGGAATAACGCCGCCCAATCAGTTAACCTGCTAGAGAGATCCTTCGTTGCTCCCAAGCATGACATCACACTCCCTAGGAAGAAGGTAATGCCACTGTGGCGACCGTACTCCTGGGGGCGACACAAGTGCACTGATGCCCAGCCACTGCTCGATGAATCTGCTGGTACATTGACCCAGACCACTACATTCCCCTCGCACGCTACCCGGCCTGAATCTGATCCTGATGAAACTCAGGTTACCCTTCCCATATACAGTTCCATCTTACACGGTGACAAAGAGGAAGCTGCAGATGAAAGTGCAGGTTCGGCCCACCCACCATCAGACACACCACCGTACTATCAGGGGCCCTGTGCCAGTGCCGTCGCCAACGAGTGGGCCCCCCCTGCTTGCCCAGGATCACAGCACTTGCAAAGTTGAAATACTGTGCAGTGAGATGGAAGATGGGGACGACGAGGAGTCTAGACTAGTACAGGGATTCCCTAGCGAGGAGACTTATTTGATTGTTTTCAATGTTGGGACAGCAATTTTTGGGGAGCACTATACTCTGGAGAATGATAGATGGGGCCCACCATACACTGGAACATTCCAAAGGTGGACATCAGACACTGGAGCAGCATTTACAGGGCCCATTATACACTAGAGCATTAGAAATGGGGCCCATTATGTTTGGAGCATTATTTGGGCCCATAAGACAGTGGAGCTTCATCCATGGGGACCAACATATACTGTAGCATTATGTGGAGCTCATCATATACTGTTTCAAACATTATATGGGACCAATGATTCTGTATGGAGAAATAGATGGGCCTCGTCATGAGATGTAAAAAGTGAGGTATTTTTCATTGTACTATTCCGCTATTTCTCTGCCGTATCGGAGCATGATGAGTTGTGGTATGTGTTAAAGGGGCGCTCTTTCGCCCAGGGCACATGAAAACCTGCAGCCAGCCCTCCCCCCCCACAACTTTAGCCAAATAACCCCCATTTTTCAGTGCGTAACTTGTATTATGAAGTTAATTAAGGTTGACAAGCTTAAGTAAGAAGAATTTATGCTTTTGGCATTCAAATGGGCACTGTAGGTGTGTTTCCTGTCCTCCTCTCACTGCCGACTTTTATTCCCCATTGACTTACATTGGGTTTCGTGTTTCGGGACGACCCCGACTTTTCCCTATAATCGGACGATCTTGCTCGACCCGACTTTTGGAAAAGTCGGGTTTCACGAAACGAAACGCGACCCTAAAAAACCAAAAGTCGCTCAACTCTAGTGTTTACTAGTCCTGAGACAATTGTATGTACTTGCGAGTATTCCCTCCCTTCTCTTTGTTTTTCTATCCTATCTTTTATTTGGCAACCATTGCTGAAAAAGGAGAACGCTAGTACACACAGCAGAAAAAGGAAACTCTTGCTGGAATATGCACGTACCGGGGCCTGGACACCACAAACAAAAACAAAGACCAACTGATCGCGGCTCTGGTGCAGCTGGACAATGCCCAGAGCCCAGCGAGAGCAGAAGCCGTCCCAAGCTGGGATGGTGCTGCAGCCAAGGTCCAACCACCGTATGCTGGCCCCACATTCAACCAGGGCAGGTTGGATCCCTACCTGAAAGCTGCTTTGAATGAAGTCTCTGCCGACGACCGTGATGGACATCTGAGGCTGATCCAGCAAGCTCAGGAGAGAGCTGAGCAGAGAGCCGAGTGAGAGGTCCAAGCTCAGATAGCCCATGAACTGGAGCTGCTCCGACAAGGGGTTATGCCCTCCGCAGCCCAGAGCAGTGAGCCCAGCAGTGCCCAGAGTCCGAAGCCCTGGCCAGAGCATTTTCTCATGATGGAAAAGGATGGAGACTTGGACACGTTTCTGCGGGTCTTTGAGAAAGCCTGCAGACAGTACCGGCTGCATAAGGACCAATGGGCCAGGTATTTGACCCAAGGGCTAAAGGGCAAAGCCCTGGAGGCATTTGTATCTTTCCGGCCCAAAGAAGATGATGACTATGATGCCATCAAGCAGGCCCAGATCGCCAAATACCAGCTGACACTAGAGGTATACTGAAAGAAGTTCCGGAACCTCCAACGTGGCCCACACGATAGTTATAGCGATGTGGTGCAAGGACTCAGGACCCACTTTGACCAGTGGATCCATGGACTGTCAGTTGATACCTTTGACCTGCTGAAGGACCTGATGATCAAAGACCAGTTCCTGCATTTTTGCAGAGCTGAGGTCCGACAGTTCACCCTGGACCAAGAACCAACGAATGCTAACAAAGCCGCTCAGATCGCCGACAACTTTTAGGCCAACAGGAAGCCAGAAACACGCAGGCCAGTCACCGCCAGCTGGAGAGGGGGTAAGCCTGCAACCAACCCCAGTGCCCCTGCCAGCCGTCCCTTCGGAGGCCCTGTCCCTGTTGCCAACACCAGGCCTTCTACTGACAGTCGCAAGTGTTTCATCTGCAGTCAGACTGGTCATGTCACTACCACCTGTCCGGAGAGGCAGAAGACCCCCCCAGCCAAGGCCTCTGGGCCCAACGCCTCTGTTTTTTTGGTGGGACATGTGGTTGGGAGGATTGATGACAACATACAGCACATCCTGGTGGGGGCCCATTTTGCTACAGGCCTCAAGGACACCGGGGCTGAACGTACCCTCATCTATCCTGGACTGGCAGCCCCTGAGGAGTTTATTGAGGGGAAAACCCTGACTGTCACCGGGATCGGGGGCACCCGCTGTCCCTTGCCAGTGGCCCGGGTTTTTCTTGATTGGGGTGCTGAGTGCGAGGTGAGGGAAGTTGGGGTGTCCGAAAACCTGCCCACTGATGTTTTATTGGGGACTGATTTGGGGAGGATGGTTGCCTACTATGTCCCTGACACCCCTCCCCAATCTGATAATAAGGGTAACGTTAACCCTGATGATGATGATGATGGGAAACTGAATGCGTTACCTGCTAATGCCTTGATGAGTAATGATGCAACTAATAACCATTCTTTCCCCAATAATGTTACTGATGGTGATGTAAATGTACCAAAGAAATCTGATAACCATTCTTTTCTTAGGAATAATGCTGATGATGATTATGTATCTGTGCCGACTGAACCTGTTAGCCATTTATCTGAAACGGTAGATTTGTCCACAGGTACCGAGGTGCTCAGACCCCTCACTCTGCGGAGGGAGACGTTTGAGACCTTTCCAGAGAATCGCGGTGGACATTGTGGGCCCGCTGGCCATCCCCAGCAGCTATGGAAAGCAATACATCCTAATGTGGTAGACTACGCTACCTGGCACCCAGAGGCAGTAGCTCTGTCTTCAACCAGGGCAGATAAGATGGCTGATGCACTGGTGACCATCTTTTCAAAGGTAGGATTTCCCAGGGAGATGCTTACCGATCAAGGGACCCAATTTATGTCTCGCCTAATGGAGGCTCTCTGTGAGAAAATGCAGGTGAAGCATATGGTATCAAGTGCGTATCGCCCACAGACCAATAGTTTGTGCGAACGCTTCAGTGGTACCCTCAAACAGATGCTCCACATGCTGGTTGAGAACCAAGGGCACGACTGGGAGCGGTACCTCCCACACCTGCTATTCGCTTACAGAGAAGTTCTGCAGGCTCGATGGGTTCTCCCCCTTCGAGCTCCGGTATGGCAGGCGAGTCCGGGGACCCCTTGGGTTGATATGAGAATCCTGGGAAGATGAGCCAAACCCCTCTGAAGTGTCCATCATGGATTTTGTCATGCGCTTCTGTGACAAGATGCAGACCTTGACGCAGTTGGTGCATGACAACATGACGCAGGCTCAGGCTGACCAGAAGCACTGGTACGACCAGAATGCCCAGGAGCGGACCTACCAGGTGGGTCAAAAGGTGTGGGTGCTGGTCTCTGTACCAACGGATAAGCTTCAGGCAGCCTGGGAAGGCCCAAACGTCGTCCACCAACAGCTCAACCCGTTCACCTATGTGGTCACGCTTGACCATGCTCGGGGTAGGTGCAAGGCCTTTCACGTCAACATGATGAAGGCTCATCACGAACGGGAAGCCTGAGTTCTACCAGTCTGCAACCTGCCCGAGGATGGGGAGGAAGACCCCCTCTTGGACATGCTGGCAAAAGCCAAGGCCAATGGGTCCATTGAGGACATGGAGGTAAGTGCCTCTTTAACCGTACTCCAGAGGCCTCAGTTGTTGGCCACCCTGGAACTGTTCCGGGCCGTGTTCTCCAACCAACCGGGGAGGACGGAGGTAGCGGTTCACGAGGTGGACACCGGGAGTCATGCACCACTACGGCAAACGCCTTATCGCATCTCTGAGGAGGTACAGCAGGTTATGCGCCGAGAGATTGATGAGATGTTACAGCTGGGGGTGATTTAACGGTCCAAGAGCTCGTGGGCCTCACCTGTAGTCCTCGTGTCTAAAAAGGATCGGACCACCCGGTTCTGCGTGGACTTCACGGGGCGCAACGCCATCACAACCTCTAATGCACACCCGATACCGCGCTTCGAGGATCTGCTTGAGCGGTTGGCAAACGCAAAGTACATATCCATCAAGGATTTGAGTCGGGGATACTGGCAGATTCCCATGAGCCCTGCGGCGCAGGAGAGATCCGCCTTTACCACCCCCTTTGGACTGTATGAATCCACAGTCATGCCATTCAGCATGAAAAATGCCCTTGCCACTCTCCAGCGGATGGTCAACCACCTGCTCCAAGGATTGGAGGAGAACGCAGTGGTGTACCTGGATGACATTGCCGTCTTCAGTTCCAACTGGGAGGAACACCTTCAGCATCTCCAGGAGGTGCTCAAGCGTATTAACCGGGCAGGGCCGACCATCAAGCCAGGAAAGTGCCAAATGGGCATGAACAAGGTCTGCTACCTGGGGCACTGGGGAGGCGGGGGTTGTGTGGCACCCCCAGGAGTATGGTCGCCACAGTGGCATTGCCTTCCTCCTAGGGAGTGTGATGTCATGCTTGGAAGCAATAAAGGATCTCTCTGGCAGTTAATTACAACACACAACACAGCTTCCATTCCAGGTCAGCAGAGGGAGCTCTGAACCAAAACTGGGGAGGAGCTACTCTCTGGGGGCCAGAAAGGGAGAATTGAGAGTTCGTGTGAGGAGGGCAACATGTGTGGACGTGGAGGAGAAGAGCTGGGAGATTGAGCAGAGAGTTCAGGCTCATTCCCAGCTATAGCGCACGATCTGGAGCCCGGTCTCCAAGGCTGTACGGACACTGACGGTCCTGCAACAGAAACCGGAGGAATAGGAAGCTGTAAATGCTCCATTCCCACATAAGACTCGGAGGAACAACAGCGATATTTGAGCCAGAAGAGGAAGTCTACAGCTGTCTGCCATACGAGGGAGTTCTAGAGAGAATAAGCAAGTGGAACTTCAGTGTAACACAGTACTGCAAGTACCTAAAACTAAGCGCTAGGAAGGAGACTACACAACCCATCTGCCTAGAGAGATACCCAAGTTGCTTCCAGGCTAGCCAGCTCCTGTGCCATCTATAATCTGGACCCTGGACTGCATTTGCCAAGCAAAGTAAAGGTAAAGAAACTGCACCCTGTTGTATCCTTGCCTTCTTCCTGCAACCCCGTCAGCACTGTGACATCTCGGTGCCAGAGACTACACCCTCTTCCTCAACACCTATCCTCACTGCCCTGGGACTACTGCCCTACCTGTGGAGGGCAACAACATCACTGCTGCACCAGACCATCTGTCCCAGGGGATCTGTCTGCAGCATCGGCTTAACATCTTCATTGCCGTACACCACAGGTGGCGTCACAAATCATTCACTCATAAACTTTATTCCATCAATTAATTCCTTTTACATTGGCACCCAGGGCCACGGACTGGGTCACCGCTTCTGTGACATTCCTCTCTGAGAGACTGGCCTGGTACCGAGTACCCCACAGCCCTGGGAGGGCGACCCATTTTGGCGTCACGAACAGGATTAACAGAGCCCGGTGTCCCCGGGTCCTGTGTGCCAGAGACTGTGTTGTGTGCCAAAGACTGTCGGCACCATAGCCGCCATTACCCCGCTGCTTGGCGCGAGTGGGAAATGAAAGGGTCGGCCATCGTGGGCGGAGCCAGCCGGAGAGCGCGAAAAGTGAAGTGCCACGCGGGAAGAGGCTAGCGCGCGAGAAGTGAGAAGCTGAGTGGTGGAGCGGTAACCGGTACGCCAGCGCAACCCAGGGCCTGGCAAACGTTAACTAGGGGGGGAAGAGAATGTCTGAAGCCAGAGCAGACGCAGCGGCAGGGCCCAGCGCAGCTGTGGCTCTCATAGTGCCGCTGCCTCCAGCAGCCAGCGCTGCCTCCACAGCGCCACAAGAATCAGCGCCCACCACAGCAGTCCCCATATTGCCGCTGTCCGTGCCCTATATACCGGGAGCGGCCTGGCTACCGCAGTACTCAGGGGATTCACATACCCTGAGTGAATTTAAAGAGAGACTGTGCAGTTTGTTTGAGTTGTATTCTCTGTCTGAAAGCCAGAAAGTGAACATCCTTATTGGGCAGCTAACTGGTGCAGCGCAAAGGGAAGTAAAAGCCTGGCAGGACACTGATAGAGAGACTGTTAAAAAGATCCTGGCTAAGCTAAGAAGCACCATTGACACCCATACTGCAGCTGAAATAAAGATGAGATGTGGGTGTAAGCAGAGAGCGCAGGGCAGTATACGGGACTATGTTCTTAACCTGCAGGAGGCGCTGCGAGCCATCAAGTAGATTGATCATGTGAAAGATGGAGACAGACTGCTAAAGGAGCAATTTATTGAGGGCCTCCTATCCAGTACCCACAGAGCACAGCTGCGCATCATAGCCCTACAAAACCCTGACCTAGACTTTGCAGACTTCAAAGACAGGGCTATTCGGGTATGCATGAACCAAATGTCAGATGTCCAGCGCCCCCTAGGCGCCAAGCGATCACATACCATCAAGAAGCAGCATCTTTCCCTCTCAGCCCTGTGGAGGCTGATGCACAGACTCTGGACAAAGACCCATTTGCCGAGCTACGTCTTCAGGTCCAGGAGCTCACCAAAAATATGGCTGCACTTGCCAAAACTGTGCAGTCCCTGCAGGTGTCATCAAAGGAGAAGATCCAGCTGGCCTCCAGTCCAGAGGATGTCCCATGGCTACAGAAGAAGAGGATCCCGCCACGCCGAGGGAGAGACAATGATTGCTATGACCCAGACGGACGTCCCATCT
The DNA here is from genome assembly GCF_039654945.1 of Dendrobates tinctorius. Lineage (NCBI taxonomy): Eukaryota > Metazoa > Chordata > Amphibia > Anura > Dendrobatidae > Dendrobates > Dendrobates tinctorius. The sequence continues at coordinate 77,029,013 of NW_027361676.1, forward strand.
ATTGTCACTGCCACAAGGCAGGCCACATTGTAAGGTTCTGTTATTTAAAGAGCAACCCCTGGGGCAGAGGGCCAACCCCCAGGAGTAGGACCAGAAGGCCCAAGGAACTGGCGAGCCAAGTATGTTGGAGGGCGACCGGTCCTCCCAGTGGTGATTAACGGCATCCCCATGAACGCTTTGCTGGACACTGGCTCTCAGGTGACAACTATGCCATATATCCTTTACAAGCGGTATTGGGCTGACTCTGAACTTACCCGTGGCCCAAGTGATGAACTCACAGTAGTTGCCAGCAATGGTCAGTCTTTGCCGCAAGTAGGATGTAAAGAGATTACTATTAAAGTCGGGCGAGTAGAGTTAAAATCTCAAGGTCTGATAGTAGACATTGATCGACGAGAATATATCCCAATGATGAACCTTGGTACTACTGTGATTGAAAATTGTCTTGCCGAGGTTATTGTTTTGTTGCAACAGGTAGCTGAGACTGCTGGTTCCAGTGAACAACGAGTCCTGCAGAAGGAGATCAAGGCCCTGATGCAAAGACAGCAGGTAGAACTGTGTGGCAGAGAAATTGGCAGCGTCAGAGTGAGTGATCCTTTCCCCATTGCGATTCCCCCCAGATGTGAAATGTTAATTTGGTGTCGGGCAGCCATAGGCCTCAGAGGAAAGGATTACCAAGCATTGGTAGAGCTAGTCTACTCTGATAGCCGGCCCACTGTCCTGACAGCCAGAGGGGTAGTTGATTTGCACAAAGGGAGAGTACCTGTACGCCTTTTGAATTGTGGGGAAGAGGAGGCCACAATACCCCGGTATGCCACAGTTGCTAAGCTGCTTACTGTCAGTAACAATGCAATACAGGCAGCAGAGACCTTGGCCTCATCCGACCAGGTGGAGGACAATGGCTCTGTAAAGCAGCTAGAGGAGTGGTGTCAGCAGCTGCATGTGGGAACTGACTCCACCCCTTCATACCAAAAGAATGGGATTTACCGAGTGACTCAGGAGTATGAGCGGGTATTCAGTAAACACCCTCTAGACTTTGGGAAGGCAAAAGGGGTTCAACCCCATATCCCCACTGGAGATCATCCACCCATTAAAGAAAGGTACCGGCCTATACCCCCAACGCAATTTCAATGTGCCAAAGGTATGTTGTGGTAAATGAAGTTGGCTGGGGTGATCAGAGACAGTTGTAGCCCCTGGGCAGCTCCAATAGTCTTTGTGAAAAAGAAAGATGGTACCATGAGAATGTGTGTTGATTACAGAAAAATTAACAGCCTTACACATAAGGATGCCTACCCGTTACCCAGAATTGAGGGGTCATTAGCTGCACTTAAAACTGCTATTTTTCCACCTTAGATCTCACTAGTGGGTATTGGCAGGTTCCCGTGGCAGAGGCAGACAAGGAGAAAACAGAATTTACCATCTCAATGAGTCTCTGCGAGTTCAACTACATGCCGTTCGGGCTCTGCACCGCCCCAGGGACATTTCAACAGCTAATGGAGTGCTGTCTTGGACACAAGAACTTCGAGACAGTTCTGTTATACCTTGATGATGTCATTGTTTTCTCCAAGACATATGAAGACCATCTGAAGCACCTGGCTGAGGTGTTTGAAGCCCTCTCCAGCTTTGGCCTGAAAGTGAAGCCTTCCAAATGCCACCTCCTGAAGCCCAAGGTACAGTACCTCGGTCATGTAGTGAGTGCAGAAGGTGTGGCACCGGATCCTGACAAAGTCACTGCCATCCGAGACTGGCAGAAGCCCAGCAACCTCCATGAAGTACGTCAATTCCTCGGGTTGGTAGGCTACTCCCGAAGGTTCATCAAAGGCTTCACTGAAATAGCCACGCCTATGCAAAATCTTCAGGTGGGTCAGCCCAAGAAGGCCAGGAAGAAGAGTCCTACATTTGAATGGAATGAGGAACTGGAGAGGTCTTTCACTCGACTGAAGATGGCTCTCACAGGAGATGAAGTTCTGGCCTACCCAGATTATGATCATCCATTTGTTCTGTATACTGATGCCAGCAACGTGGGACTGGGAGCAGGACTGTCACAGGTACAGAATGGCAAAGAAAGAGTGATCTCCTACACCAGTAGGAAGCTTCGTCCCACTGAAAGGAACCCTGACAACTACAGTTCCTTCAAACTGGAGTTCCTCACCATAGTCTGGGCTGTGACTGAACGATTCAAGCATTACCTATCTTCAGCAAAGTTTATCATCTTCATGGACAACAACCCATTGACTCACTTGGAAACTGCCAAACTAGGTGCACTGGAGCAGCGATGGATGGCCCGGCTGTCTAACTATGAATTCACCATCAAGTACCGAGCGGGGCACAAGAATGCCAATGCCGATGCGCTGTCCAGAATGCCCAATCTGCCAGTTGCAGGAGAAGACCTTGAGGCACTCGAAGAAATAGAGTTACCTGCCATCCACCAGCCAATTGCGGCCTAACGTGCCCAAGGAGTGAGAAACAGACGATCTATCATGAAAGAGGCAACCCTAAATCCATTGCCTCATCATGACTGGGCAGAAACGCAGGATAGTGACCCCGCAGTTCGCCTGGTAAAGGAGCTACTGTCACAAGCTGACTCACGCCCAGATCCAGATGCTCTTGAAGAAACCCATCAGTTGTGGAAGGAAAGAGGCAGGCTGTTCCTATATGAGGGAAAGCTGTGCCGGAGGAGTATCAATGCCCGCACTTATGAGATGGTCTGGCAAGTGGTAGTCCCAAAGAGGGAGGCATCAATGGTCTTGGAAGCATACCACAATGGAGCTGGACACTTCGGAAGAAGTTGGAGGCCTTGCTCCGGGAGAGATTCTACTGGGCTGGTATGAGGAAGGCCATTGAAAATTGGTGCCGGGAGTGTGGACAATGCAATCTGCGCAGGAAAGACTGTAACAGCCAGCGAGCTCCTTTGCAGCCAATAGTAACTAAACAGCCACTCGAGTTGGTTGCCCTGGACCACGTGAAGCTGGTTCCAAGCCGTTCAGGCTACATTTATGCTCTACCATCGTTGACTACTCGAGATTCCTGGTAGTTGTGCCTGTCAAGGATTAAAAAGCCAGGACAGCAGCCAGAGCATTCCAACAGCACTTGTGTCGACCTCACGGATATCCCGAGCGAGTGCTTACAGATCAAGGTCCAGCCTTTGAGGCAGAAGTGTTACAGGAATTCTGTAAGTTGTACGGTTGCAAGAAGATCAGGACAACACCGTACCATCCACAGATCAATGGCATGTGTGAAAAGATGAATCAAGTGGTGATCGATCTACTGAAGACCTTGCCTTTGGAAGAGAGGATTCTGTGGCCAGAGAAGTTGACAGATCTGGTAGACTTCTACAATCACATTCCTGTGAATTCCACCAACTGCACTCCAGCCTAACTAATGAGAGCGAGGCCTGGCAAGTTGCCTATTGATTTGGATATGGGAGTCCTTACACCTGAGGTGACATCACCAGATGCTGACTGGGACACAGAGAGGCAGCAGCAATACCGAAGAGTACAAGAGTGCGTAGAAAAGAGTCTAGCGCAGGCAAGACAAAAACAGGAAAAGAACTACAATCAACATGCACCTGCTGTTCCCTTGTCACCAGGAGAACAAGTCCTAAAGAGGAAAAGGAGGATGCATAAATTGGATGACCAATGGGAAGCTGAACCCTACACCGTCTTACCATCAAATTTTGACAACACCAAAGTGTGCCTTATCAGTAAGGATGGAGGAGAAACCTCATCAGCAGTGTCGAGGGATCATCTAAAATTGTGCCCTGACCAACTAAAGGACAGAATGGAAGAACAAAACAACCTTCAACCCATAGAAGAAGAAAAGGTCAGCACTGTACTCGGAGAATTCCCTGCAAATTGGACCAGAACGAATCAAGCCATAGAGGTGCCAGTTTTGACCTTTCCCCAACTGGTAGTGCAAGAAGAAGTTACTCAAGACCACCCTGAAAACCAGCACGTCCAAGCAGCAGATGCCGCGCCAGCAGTGGAGCAAGAGAATTCTCACCCTGCCAGTGGTGAATCTGTCATGCCCACAGTGAGTAGAAGTGGTCCAAGGAAATCTAGTATCCCTGTGCTATGCAGAACCACCAGTATTGTAGCCAGTGCAACACACACTACACCAGTAGTTAACACAAGGCATCCAGTAAGCTCCCCAACAACACCAGGTCTGCCCAACACGTAGGTCTGTCCGTAGTACCCAAGGTATACCACCCCTAAGGTTTATTTTATAAATAAGTTATGTAAACGGTAAACTGTAAATATGCAATCTTTTCAAGCTTATGTGCCTACAGAGACTCTGTAAGAACCTTTTGGAAATATCAGTTTGTTTTTGATGGACAATTGGGCCACAGGACTATGTGTGGTCAAAACTCTACTTGTACATAGTTACGAACTGCGTAGGAAATGGACCATGGACATTAACGCATGGACTAATCATCATCAGGACTATTTTTGAGCTTTGGTTTTTGTAATTTTTCATTTTTGAAATCTTGTTACATTTACAATTGTTTATTTGTTAATATGTTTGTACAAGACAAATCTGGAGGTGCTAAGGGGAGCTGCACGGAAATTACAACCTTTAATACAAAAAGATGCCCGATTAAAATCCATTTTTCCAGACCCCCCACTGCTGTGTTTTAGGCAGCCCCCAAATTTAAGTAGCATCATTGTCAGAAGCTCCCTGTCCTCTCCAACAGCTGCAGGAACCTTTCCTTGCAACCAGAAAAAATGTAAAACCTGTCCATTTATAATGACCACGGACAAGATAAAGATCCCCAACTCACATCAGGACTACAAGATTCCAGGTACTTTCAGCTGCATTACATCTAATGTGGTGTACTTAATTATTTGTACTAAATGTCCAACTGGGGGTCTGTATGTGGGGGAGACAGGGCAAAAGCTTAGAACAAGGATGAATGCTCATCGTCACACAATAAGAGAAAAAAGAATGGATCTACCTGTGGCAAAACATTTCTGTATCCCTGATCACAGCAGCGTGGATATGAAATTACTGGTATTGAAAGGTAACTTCAATTCTCAGAGAGAGAGACGAGTTTGGGAGTATAAATTTATGACAAACTTTGACACTCTTAGTGCTGGAATGAATGTGTCACATGGATTTATGTCTTTTTACATCAATTAAGGAATTTCCTTTTAAAACCGTGTGGGGGCATCACAACACAGAACTAGACCCCAATCAGAGGACCATAAAACATCCAGACTCCTTATCTATGAACTGGTCCAATGTTTATATTTTTGTTTCTCCCTCTCCCATATTGATAGTTCTGCTTCACGTCACTTGTCTTATCTATTGCATTTTTTCTAGGCTGTATTGTGCATAAATATGTGACTTCAGATTTTGTATTAGTCTAGCCTGATGAAGAGACCTGAGTAGTCTCGAAAGCTTGCAATGTGTTACCATCTTTTCAGTTAGCCATTAAAAGGGATCAACTACTGAGGACTCTCAATCCTGAATATTTTTCTAGGAGAAAGTAAACTTCTAAAATTTACCCATAACCCTTCGCTAACATACAGCTCCTCTCCCATTCCCAGGTTGAACTTGATGGCAGGTGTCTTTTTTCATTTTTGACATCTATGTAGTTCTGAATTTTACATTTTTTTGTTTTTATAATACATAGCATTGTAGGTCAAAGTTTGTATTTTCTCAATGCACATAATCAGCATCAAACATTTTAAGTCTTCTTGTGTGGTGTCTTTGCAAAACTTTACATCTGTAAGTAAGTAACTATTTCACTTAAACTTTAGATGTACATGACTTTTCCCACATTAAATATGCCCTATGCAGTTGTAAGCTTTGAATAGCGCTCCGTATTAATCAAGCTCTATTCCTTACAAGAAGAAAATTCACATGAATCAGGCTGCTGCTAACATTTTAAATGGAAATTATGCAATGAGTCACAAACTTGGCAAAGTTTTTGATAAAGTTTCAACAGGAAATATTTTTATTTGAGCTTCTTGACTGTATATAGACAGGCAGCTTGGCCACCCTCAGAGAAGAAAATGTTGTTTTAATCTATTCTCATATTTTCAGACTTATTTAAAAGATTTTTCATAAATATCACTAATTCATTTGTATAAATTAGTTCAAGAGAATCTGTCACCATTTTATTTCCAACAAAATAAGAAAAGGGGGATGAGGCCAAATCTGAGTAATGCCTGTCTGCACTTTTTCAAGAAGATGTGCATTAGGGTCTCTCTGGTTAGTGACAACACTCAAGTTCATGGTCCTTAGTAATACCACATAGCGTGTCAGTGTGTAGAGTTGAACTGGCTCAAAAGTTGAGCCTGTTCCACATGTGGTAGATGATGCCTGGGTTAAAGGGCTGGTATCTGCTTTTAACAGCAGAGGCTTGTTCTAAGCTCCAAAAACTGCTGTTAACTATTTAGATGCTACTGACGCTCTCGTGGTCCAGACGTGTGACTATGCCAAATGTTGTGGCTGTAGCTGCGACGGTGCGGATGCCAATCCCGGACATGCACACACACACATACATACATACATACACACATTGAGCTTTATAAATTAGATATATATATATACTGTATATATATATCTAATATATAAAGCCTGAGAGCGTCCTAAGCTATGTTGTTAGTCGAAATTTTAACCCCGTGCATTACAATTCACCAAACGATTTTGCCCCTATCTACATAATGGGGAAAAAGTGTGTGTGCATCAAGCCCCGCCCCTCATTATGATGTCAAAATGGTTGCCATGGCGACGCTGATGTCATCATAGGTTGCAAGCCCCGCCGTTCATTATGATGTCATAATGGTTGACTATGGGATGGAGGATGTGTGATGGATATATGGGCACTGGACTATGGGATGGAAGATATGTATGACGGATATATGGGCACGGGACTATGGGATGGAGGATGTGTGATGGGTATATGGGCACTGGACTATGGGATGGAGGATATGTATGATGAGTATATGGGCATGGGACTATGGGATGGTGGATATGTATGATGGGTATATGGGCACGGGACTATGAGATGAAGGATATGTATGATGGGTATATGGTCAAGGGACTATGAGATGAAGGATGTGTGATGCGTATATGGGCACTCGACTATGGGATGGTGAATATGTATGATGGGTATATGGGCATGGGACTATGGGATGGAGGATGTGTGATGGGTATTTGGGCACTCGACTATGGGATGGAGGATATGTATGATGGGTATATGGGCATGGGCCTATGGGATCGTGGATATGTATGATGGGTATATGGGCACGGGACTATGGGATGAAGGATAATTATAATTTGCTATAGCTAACCACAGTTAGTTACTATGCCCGGGCAGCGCCGGGCTCTTCAGCTAGTATATATATATAGAGAGAGAGATAGAGCTAATCTGGAAGTAAATAGCATTACAATGCTGTCCCCCTACTTTGAATGACATCTTGCTCTGCACAGATGTGCTGCAGTGCCAGCCGTCAATCACTATCATCACTCATCACTTACATCCATCACTTACAGCATAGTGAGCAGTGCTATGATCGGTGATTGTGACCGCTCTATGCCCGCCCCCATAAATGAAAACCGGTTGTCACGAATCATTAAGAGATTTGTGTCAGTTCTGTGTCCCATCCCCCTCTTCCTACCTTCTCTCTTTAACATTCTCTTGTACATATATTTTGTGACTTCTGCCAGACATAGCCATGTCTATTCGTGACACCTGTGTCTTCTGGGAGGAATTAGTTTATTTTCTCCAGGTTGCCACACTTTCAATAAGATGAAGACGCAGGATTGCAACACTATTAACCTGCAGATTAACAGGTAAATAGCATTTTCCAAGGCAAATATTTTCCTTTAAAAGGGTTTCCCATGAGCAAAGTTAATATTAGTCAACATTTTAATCAATAGATCTTTGAATAATAATTTCCACAATTGGATATATTTAAAAAAATGTTTCTGTGCAGAGATAATCTTATAAATGTGCCCCTGCTGTGTTTTGTGTAACGCTTTTAAGCTAGATAAGGAGGAAAATATCCCCAAAGCATTGCCATAAAGATATGCGAAGCACTACTCAAGCAAACAAAACATAAGATGCAAAAAAGATAATTACTTGAAAAAGTATATAAATCATATTTGATCAATAACATAATTTTATCTAGGACACCAAAAAAAAACCCTGCAAAACTACAAGACACTTTATAAGTATGCCATAATTTTCGGCCACTAGAAATCAGCAGTGCTGCTTATGCTGTTCTGCCTTCTTTTTTTTACTTATTGGTTATATTTTATCATGTCTTGTAGTTTAGTGCTGGTTTTTGGTATGTCTTGTCAAATTTTGTTGCCTTAACCCCTTCACCCCCAAGGGTGGTTTGCACGTTCATGACCGGGCCAATTTTTACAATTCTGACCACTGTACCTTTATGAGGTCATAACTCTGGAACGCTTCCATGGATCCCGGTGATTCTGACACTGTTTTCTCGTGACATGTTGTACTTCATGTTAGTGGTAAAATTTCATTCAAATAACTTGCGTTTATTTGTGAGAAAAACGGAAATTTGGCGAAAATTTTGAAAATTTCGCAATTTTCCAACTTTGAATTTTTATGCCCTTAAATCACAGAGATACGGCACACAAAAAACTTGATAACTAACATTTCCCACATGTTTACTTTACATCAGCACAATTTTGGAATCAAAATTTTTTTTTGTTAGGAAGTTATAAGGGTTAAAAGTTGACCAGCGATTTCTCATTTTTACAACACCATTTTATTTTTAGGACCACATCACATTTGAAGCCACTTTGAGGGGTCTATATGATAGAAAATACCCAAAAGTGACACCATTCTAAAAACTGCACCCCTTAAAGTGCTCAAAAGCACATTCAAGAAGTTTATTAACCCTTTAGGTGCGTCACAGGAATTTTTTTGAATACTTAAAAAAAAATGAACATCTAACTTTTTTTCATAAAAAAAATACTTCAGGTTCAATTTTTTTTATTTTACCAAGGGTTACAGGAGAAATTGGACTGCAAAAGTTATTGTGCAATTTGTCCTGAGTACGCAGATACCTGATATGTGGGGGGGAACCACTGTTTCGGTGCATGGCAGAGCTCAGAATAGAAGGAGCGCCGTTTGACTTTTTCAATGCAAAATTGGCTGGAATTCAGATTGGACGCCATGTCACGTTTGGAGAGTCCCTGATGTACCTAAACAGTGGAAACCCCCTACAAGTGACCCCATTTTGGAAACTAGACCCCCCAAGGAACTTATCTAGATATGTGGTGAGAACTTTGAACCCACAAGGGCTTTACAGAAGTTTATAACGTACAGCGGTACAATTAAAAAATCATATTTTTTCCACAAAAATGATCTTTTCACCCCAATTTTTATTTTCCCAAGGGTAACAGGACCCTAAAAGTTATTGTGCAATTTGTCCTGAGTACGCTGATACCCCACATGTGGGGGTAAATCACTATTTGTGCGCATGGCAGAGCTCGGGAGGGAAGCAGCGCCACTTGACGTTTTTGGCTGGAATTGAGATCGGACACCATGTCGCGTTTGGAAAACCCCTGATGTACCAAAACAGTGGAAACCCCCCACATATGACACCATTTTGGAAACTAGACCCCCTAAGGAACTTATCTAGATGTGTGGTGAGAACTTTGAACCCCCATGGGCTTCACAGAAGTTTATAACATAAAGCCATACAATTAAAAAATCATATTTTTTCCACAAAAATGATCTTTTCACCCTCAATTCTTATTTTTCCAAGGGTAACAGGACCCTAAAAGTTATTGTGCAATTTGTCCTGAGTACGCTGATACCCCACATGTGGGGGTAAACCACTGTTTGGGCGCATGGCAGAGCTCGGAAGGGAAGCAGCGCCATTTGATGTTTTTGGCTGGAATTGAGATCGGACACCATGTCGCGTTTGGAAAACCCCTGATGTACCAAAACAGTGGAAACCCCCCACATATGACACCATTTTGGAAACTAGACCCCCTAAGGAACTTATCTAGATGTGTGGTGAGAACTTTGAACCCCCATGGGCTTCACAGAAGTTTATAACATAAAGCCATACAATTAAAAAATCATATTTTTTCCACAAAAATGATCTTTTCACCCTCAATTCTTATTTTTCCAAGGGTAACAGGACCCTAAAAGTTATTGTGCAATTTGTCCTGAGTATGCTGATACCCCACATGTGGGGGTAAACCACTATTTGGGCGCATGGCAGAGCTCGGAAGGGAAGCAGCGCCATTTGACGTTTTTGGCTGGAATTGAGATCGGACACCATGTCGCGTTTGGAAAACTCCTGATGTACCAAAACAGTGGAAACCCCCCACAAATGACACCATTTTGGAAACTAGACCCCCTAAGGAACTTATCTAGATGTGTGGTGAGCACTTTGACCCCCCAGTGCTTCACATAAGTTTATAATGCCCAGGCGTGAAAATAAAAAATTCGTACTTTTTCCACAAACATGATCTTTTAGTCACCATTTTTTTATTTTCCCAAGGGTACCAGGAGAAATTGGACACCAAAAGTTGTTGTCCAATTTGTCCTGAGTATGCTGATACCCCATATGTGGGAGAAAACTACTGTATGGGCACACGTCGGGGATCGGAAGGGAAGTAGTGACGTTTTGGAATGCAGACTTTGATGGAATGGTCTGCGGGTGTCATGTTGCCTTTGGAGAGCCCCTAATGTACCTAAACAGTGGAAACCCCCCACAAATGACACCATTTTGTAAACTAGACCCCCCAAGGAACTTATCTAGATGTGTGGTGAGCACTTTGTACCCCCCAGTGCTTCACAGAAGTTTATAACGCCCGGGCTTGAAAATAAAAAATTCGTATTTTTTCCACAAACATGATCTTTTAGTCACCATTTTTTTATTTTCCCAAGGGTACCAGGAGAAATTGGACCCCAAAATTTGTTGTCCAATTTGTCCTGAGTATGCTGATACCCCATATGTGGGAGAAAACTACTGTATGGGCACACACTAAACGAAAAGCAGTGAAAAAAGTTCAAATAGCACATAATAAAGTGCAAAGTAAATTTTATTCAAGGATGAAAAACAGCAGAACATGACTAAAAAGTGACATTGGCATGGAAAAGACAGACCGGGTGACAATGATTGCTCCGAAAAGCATTATATTCATGGACATACATGATCATCTAAGTGTGCCTCATAATTCTAAACATGAACAATGCTCTCTCAAGGACATAGCCATAAAGTGAAGGAAAAAATTCCTGGCAGAGTAAAAGTAGAGTAGAGCAGTGATGTAGAGGAACACTTACAGAGTACAGGAGCAACAAGAGGGACCACGGTCATACCCCAACGCGCGTTTCGGCAGTTGTGCCTTCCTCAGGGGGCATGTGTTAGTGCTGGTAATGGCTCATTATATAGGGGAGGTGGAAAGAGAGAAACCAATCGCGCCCGAGGCCACAAGACACACCCATCCATCACAGCATGGCCAGCACCGCTGACGCTGACAAATCACGGGGCCCCGTGTGGTCAGACATCAGACAGCGGGCGGGAGGAAGGACGGAAGATGTCACGCGGTCTGTGACGTCATCGGCGCATGCGCGGTACAAGAAAAAGTTAGCGCGGCCATCTTGGAAAGGGGAAAGGAGAAGGGGAGGCGATGTAACGCGGTAAAGAACGTCATCAACACATGCGCAGTACATGCGGAAAGTTACCGCAGCCATCATTAAAAGGGGAACGCTGCAAGGGCAGAAATGAAATCAATGTCTGCCCCAAGCATGGAGAATAGTACATGGAACCGCCACAGGACAGAGGGGGGGACATAGACAAACGGTAAATTAGGAGAACATAATAAAGAAAAAACAGATAAACATAATACTAAAGAAAAATATACACTCACTGGCCACTTTATTAGGTACACCTGTCCAACTGTGTGTTAAGACTTAATTTCTAATCAGCCAATCACATGGCGGCAACTCAGTGCATTTAGGCATGTAGACATGGTCAAGACAATCTCCTGCAGTTCAAACCGAGCATCAGTATGGGGAAGAAAGGTGATTTGAGTGCCTTTGAACGTGGCATGATTGTTGGTGCCAGAAGGGCTGGTCTGAGAATTTCAGAAACTGCTGATCTACTGGGATTTTCACGCACAACCATCTCTAGGGTTTACAGAGAATGGTCCGAAAAAGAAAAAAAATCCAGTGAGCGGCAGTTCTGTGGCCGGAAATGCCATGTTGATGCCAGAGGTCAGAGGAGAATGGGCAGACTGGTTCGAGCTGATAGAAAGGCAACAGTGACTCAAATTGCCACCCGTTACAACCAAGGTAGGCAGAAGAGCATCTCTGAACGCACAGTGCGTCGAACTTTGAGGCAGATGGGCTACAGCAGCAGAAGACCACACTGGGTACCACTCCTCTCAGCTAAGAACAGGAAACTGAGGCTACAATTTGCACAAGCTCATCGAAATTGGACAGTAGAAGATTGGAAAAACGTTGCCTGGTCTGATGAGTCTCGATTTCTGCTGCGACATTCGGATGGTAGGGTCAGAATTTGGCGTAAACAACATGAAAGCATGGATCCATCCTGCCTTGTATCAACGGTTCAGGCTGGTGGTGGTGGTGTCATGGTGTGTGGAATTTTTTCTGGGCACTCTTTGGGCCCCTTGGTACCAATTGAGCATCGTTGCAACGCCACAGCCTACCTGAGTATTGTTGCTGACCATGTCCATCCCTTTATGACCACAATGTACCCAACATCTGATGGCTACTTTCAGCAGGATAATGCGCCATGTCATAAAGCTCGAATCATCTCAGATTGGTTTCTTGAACATGACAATGAGTTTACTGTACTCAAATGGCCTCCTCAGTCACCAGATCTCAATCCAATAGAGCATCTTTGGGATGTGGTGGAACGGGAGATTCGCATCAGGGATGTGCAGCCGACAAATCTGCGCCAACTGTGTGATGCCATCATGTCAATATGGTCCAAAATCTCTGAGGAATGCTTCCAGCACCTTGTTGAATCTCTGCCACGAAGAATTGAGGCAGTTCTGAAGGCAAAAGGGGGTCCAACCCCTTACTAGCATGGTGTACCTAATAAAGTGGCCAGTGAGTGTATATATGAATATATAATCTATAAAAATGGATGGCCAACATACATAAATAAACATAAAAAGTATAGCAATATAGCAAGAAGTCAATATTAAGTCCATGAACATATTAAAGGACATATTTAATGGCCTAAATATAAAGCCAAAGGTGGAAGTAGTCTGACATCACTATCCAGTAGAAGAAGTATATGAAAAAAGTCCAGAAACGCCACATCCTCAGATCACGGGAGCCAGAGTATTCATTCACATGAAGAGCCAGAAAACAGCAAAAACACAAGGTCACTAAAAAGGATAAAAAACATAAATTAAAAAACATGCTAAAAACACAACCAATGTCATATAACTGGATTAGAGGAAAGGGGCAAAAGAAAGGCTTTCGTTGAGGCCATGTGGATGAACAGTCTTAAGTTGCCAGATCCACCTGGTTTCAAGTTGGCTGAGTCTCTTGAATAGACCCCCGCCTCGAATATCAATTTTAAGTGCATCGATCCCTTTGACCTTCAGTAAAGTAGCATCACAGTCATGATGATCTAAAAAATGACGTGGTATAGTTCTAAGAGTGGCAGGGTCCTCGTGTGTACGTGCCGCTTGAATCCCCAGTACATGTTCCCTCACTCTGACTTTGAGCTGGCGTGTTGTGAGGCCAATGTAAATCAGGCCACATGGACAAGTGGCATGGTAGATGACATATCTAGTGGTGCAAGTTATTCTTTGACGAATGTTATAAGTATTAGTCCCACTAGAATCACAGAAGGAATTACTGCGTATTATGTTGGGACATGCCACACAGCCACCACACGGGACACAGCCACTCCCAGGAACAAAGTTATCAAGAAAGGTCAGTGGTCTTCGGGCAATGTAATGACTAGAAACCAGATAATCTCTAAGGCTAGTTTCACACTTGCTTTTTTTTGCAGCGCGTTTTTCCCGCAAAAAAACGCATTAAAAAAACGCATACAAATGCATACAAATGCTGCGTTTTTTTCAAGCATTTTTATGCGCATGCAGGAAAAAAACGCAGCGTTTTTGCGCGTTTGTATGCGTTTTTTGTGCGTTTGCGTTTTTTTACAGATTTTGGAAAAACCCCACAAAAATGAAAAAACAACCATTCAACAACACACAAGACCAATGGGACTTCATTGTGGGTGTGGTATGTTAATATATAGACCCTGTCTACAGTATTCTTCACATTTGCTTGATTCTTCTCGTGACCATGGATCTGCGCTGGAAGAGTTTTCACTTCATCTTGGATTTGGACATCGCGATGGCTCAGGCGTATGCAGTTGCTTGCCATGAACAAAGGAAGAGAGAGAGGCAGCGAAGACGGCGGCGTATGTGGATACATCCGATTGTTGAACTCCGGGAGAGCCGTGGGGCATACCACACCCTCTACAGCGAGCTACAGGCAAACCCGGAGAAATTTACAGATTATATCAGGATGTCCCACGAAAGTTTCATGGATTTGCTTGCTCGTGTCCAACAATCCATCCGGAGACAGGACACACAGCTCCGTCGTGCGATTCCTCCTGAGGAACGGCTACTGGTGACATTACGGTATGTTTTAAAAACCAAGGGGTGCGGTCTGATGGGTTTTTTTTAAATTTAGTATTCAAAACCTTGGGTAATTAGTTTTCGTGAATGTACTAATATTTTATTTTATAGTTTTTTAAAATAATATACATAAATATTAATTTTACTTCTTTGTCTGTTCACAGATTCCTGGCGACTGGAGAAACCCTATCTTCACTACACTTCCAGTACCGTATTGGAATCTCTACCTTGTCTGGAATTGTTGCTGACACCTGCCGGGCTCTCTGGAATGTTCTTTGCCCAGAATTTATGCCCCTGCCCACCGCTGAAAAGTGGATGGAAATTGCTGACAAATTCTGGACAGTATGCAATTTTCCCAACTGTTTGGGAGCTGTTGATGGTAAACACATACGGATCATCAAACCCCAAAGAACGGGATCTGAGTACTATAATTACAAAAAGTACTTTTCAATAGTACTCATTGCGATTGCGGATGCCGGATGTATGTTTGTAGCAGTGGACATTGGAGCATTTGGCCGTGGTAATGACTCACAGGCTTTTAAAAACTCAGACATGGGCCGGAGGTTGTATGGCAAGCAATTTAATTTCCCTATGCCACGGCCTCTTCCTCACACCGAAGCTCCGCCACTGCCCTTTGTAATGGTTGGCGATGAGGCTTTTCAAATGTGCGGAAACTTACTGAAACCCTACTCCAGCCGGGACTTGGACCACACCAAAAAAATATTTAATTACAGGCTGACCAGGGCCAGAAGAACTGTCGAGTGTGCTTTTGGGATTCTTGTTTCCAGATGGCGAATTCTGGGCACGGCCATTAATCTTAAACTTGAAACAGTCGATGAGGTGGTGAAGGCCTGTGTGGTTCTACATAACTTTGTGATGGCTAAAGAGCACCCGACCTTTGAACTGGACGATGATGCTCCTAACCCATTGCCTGAATTCACTCAGCACACTCTCAGGTCATCCGTTGAAGTTGGCCAAATGAGGGACCAATTTGCGGCCTACTTTATTTCTGATGTAGGACGGGTGCACTGGCAAGATGAAATGGTGTAATGTTTTTGTTTGTTTATGGTAATAAAAAACCTTATTTGATACCATTACTGAGTGCACTATATTTTTTAAACTCCAATTAAATAAAAAACTTCCCATGTATAACTGAATTTTTTGATGTTCACACACCTGGGCAGGTAAATACACATATGAGTTAAAATGCAGCATTGCTAGTCTGCGTGAAATATATTGGAACGAGCAAAGCTGCAGGCCATGAATCAGGAAACCATTTTTTTTCAAGAGAAAATTGTGCAACTAGTTGAAAACAAAGTATGTGATTTTCTCAAAACACAACCCTCAAAACCCAACCCCAATGAAAGTCCATGGGGAATACAAGTCAGCATTGAGTGGATGAATGTAATCTGCTCCATTCCAACTTACAAGTCGTGGTATTTCAAATATGAGTATAGTAGGCCTTGGGCCTACTAGTATAGTCATATGTGAAATACCACGGCCTAGTATAGTCATAACAAGGCCTACTCGATTTTTGCCAACTAGGATCTTGTTTCACGAAAACCAAACGGGTGAAACTTGACAAGTTTCAACAGTTTGTTTTTCATGAAACCAGATTCTAGTTGGTAAAACTAGAGTTATTACACTAGGCCTTGGAATGGCTATACTAGGCCGTGGTATTTCAAATATGAGTATAGTAGGCCTTGGGCCTACTAGTATAGTCAT
Source organism: Dendrobates tinctorius (assembly GCF_039654945.1). Classification (NCBI taxonomy): domain Eukaryota; kingdom Metazoa; phylum Chordata; class Amphibia; order Anura; family Dendrobatidae; genus Dendrobates; species Dendrobates tinctorius. Next base: position 77,045,366 of record NW_027361676.1, read on the forward strand.
ATGTGAAATACCACGGCCTAGTATAGTCATAACAAGGCCTACTCGAATTTTACCAACTAGGATCTTGTTTCACGAAAAACAAACTGGTGAAACTTGACAAGTTTCAACAGTTTGTTTTTCATGAAACCAGATTCTAGTTGGTAAAAATAGAGTTATTACACTAGGCCTTGGAATGACTGACTATACTAGGCCGTGGTATTTCAAATATGAGTATAGTAGGCCTTGGGGCTTGTAGTATAGTAATATGTGAAATACCACGGCCTAGTATAGTCATACCAAGGCCTACTCGAATTTTACCAACTAGGATCTTGTTTCACGAAAAACAAACTTGTGAAACTTGACAAGTTTCAACAGTTTGTTTTTCATGAAACCAGATTCTAGTTGGTGAAACTAGAGTTATTACACTAGGCCTTGGAATGACTATACTAGGCCGTGGTATTTCAAATATGAGTATAGTAGGCCTTGGGGCTAGTAGTATAGTAATATGTGAAATACCACGGCCTAGTATAGTCATACCAAGGCCTACTGTAATAACTCGATTTTTAACAACTAGCATCTTGTTTCACAAAAAACAAACTGGTGAAACTAGAAAGAAACTTATTTTTAAGACAAGTTTCAACAGTTTGTTTTTCATGAAACCAGATCCAAGTTGGTAAAACTCGAGTTATTACACTAGGCCTTGGTATGACTATACTAGTCCGTGTTATTTCACATATGACTATACTAGGCCTTGGGTTGGTTTTTAACATGTATTTACCCATCAGTGTGTGTGAGCGGCGCAAACAACATTAATGAAACTTAGTAATGGTGAACCACAAATGTAAATTTATTTTTTATCACAAAAATAAACCAAAAAATTATTTTTTCCGGCGTTTGGGGGCAGATGGTTTCAATTTGGGGGTGTGCAGGGAATATGCAACACTTGCAGTTGAAGACGGGGGGGGTGGGGGGGGGGGGGGAGGGGGGGGGGGGGGGTGTTTGAGGGGAAGGGGCAACAAAACTTGTGGGGGAAGGTAGTCCAGTTAAGGGAATTAAACTAGGAACACTTGGAGGAGAGGAAATCTGTTCAGGTACATTAGTTGTTATGGCATGTCGCCGTAGGCTTGTGTGCCTGGACCGACTTTGGCCCAATGCCCGCCTTGATAGATTTCGCCTTGAACTAGGGGCAAATATGGAATGTAGGTCCCCCGTCTGCTGGTATGGCTGCTGCTGCTGCTGAGGTGGCGGCTGCTGCTGCTGAGGTGGCGGCTGCTGCTGAGGTGGCGGCTGCTGCTGAGGTGGTTGCTGCTGCTGAGGTGGTTGCTGCTGCTGAGGTGGTTGCTGCTGCTGCTGAGGTGGCTGCTGCTGCTGCTGAGGTGGCTGCTGCTGAGGTGGCTGCTGCTGCTGAGGTGGCTGCTGCTGCTGCTCTTCGTTGTCAGTGCTCGTCCTTGCAGGAGGACTGGTGGCGGCAGTGATGGTCCAGGTTTGCAGAGTGGTGGTGGCAGGGCTACTACATGTTGTTGTAGCGGCAGGGCTGTTCCATGTTTGCCTAGTGGTGGCTGAGCTCCACGCATGCATGGGAGTGGCGGTGGTGCTCCAGACAGGAGCAGCGCTTGCCATGGTGGTGTCGGTGAAGTGACCAGCTGCACTCAGACTTGTGGTGGTGTAACGGTGGGTGTCCTGGCTTTGAATAGAGGTGTCCGTGCAGTGGTATGCAGCACAAGTCGGTAGTGAGGTGAAGCGAGTCAATGGTGGCACAGGTGGAAAGGACACCACTGACTGCTGACCGTACCGATTATGCTGCATAGCCTGCAAGAAAGCATTGTTGCAGGCCTGCAGCACATTCAGCTGTTGATCAGGACTAAGGTGTTCCGCCATGCCCTTTTCAATCTTACTAAAAAAATGGTGTGCTGGTCTGTTGAGGTCGGCCTCCAGATGGTCAAGGCGCTGTTCTACAGAATTGAAGCGGTGTTCAAAGTGGTTAAAACCACGTTCCATGAGTGCAAAACCGCTTTCAACTCTGTCGGACAGTGACTTGAGGCTGGAATTAAATGTCTCGCTCAAATGCATAAACTCGGGCAAGACATTCCTGTCCAAGGCCCTCTGCCGCTGGCGGGTAGTGCCCGCATAACCAGTGGCAGAGACCTGGGACAGGGGAACACCTGATGGCCCAGCTTCCTGGTCACCAGCTGTGTGTGTGGTTGACCTGCAAGGTGCTTCCTGGCTGTCGGATGGCTGGGACGGGTCAGAGGACGTCCGAGGAAGGACCGCTCCAGGGCCAGGTTGCAGGGTGCTGCTCCAGGTGCTGTGGAAGAAAGGAAAATCATTACTACCATGCCTTTACAAGAAGCATCAGCTGTGGATTAGAAAAACACAGATTAATAAAAATAAAAACCCAAAATTTATAATACTTACGATCTCGTGGCAAGGACCGGTCTTAGGAACTGCAACGCGTGATAGTGACGGTATCTAGTTCTGGTCCTTGACGCAGATCCACTGCGAACCTGGCCCTCAGCACGAACATCACTGTTGAAGCGGTCCTTGATCGAACGCCAACGTGTTCGGACTTTGTCCACTGTTGATAAAAAAAAAACAGTGCCGTCAAGGACAACAGTCACTGCGGCACAATGTAGCAATACAATACTCAAAGCAGTCACTGTAGACCCCGATGACACTGTTGGGTTTCCTGCTAGAATACACCTAGCATGAAACCCAACAGTGCCGTCAAGGACAACAGTCACTGCGGCAAAATGTAGCAATACAATACTCAAAGCAGTCACTGTAGACCCCGATGACACTGTTGGGTTTCCTGCTAGAATACACCTAGCACGAAACCCAACAGTGCCGTCAAGGACAACAGTCACTGCGGCAAAATGTAGCAATACAATACTCAAAGCAGTCACTGTAGACCCCGATGACACTGTTGGGTTTCCTGCTAGAATACACCTAGCACGAAACCCAACAGTGCCGTCAAGGACAACAGTCACTGCGGCAAAATGTAGCAATACAATACTCAAAGCAGTCACTGTAGACCCCGATGACACTGTTGGGTTTCCTGCTAGAATACACCTAGCATGAAACCCAACAGTGCCGTCAAGGACAGCAGTCACTGCGGCAAAATGTAGCAATACAATACTCAAAGCAGTCACTGTAGACCCCGATGACACTGTTGGGTTTCCTGCTAGAATACACCTAGCACGAAACCCAACAGTGCCATCAAGGACAACAGTCACTGCGGCAAAATGTAGCAATACAATACTCAAAGCAGTCACTGTAGACCCCGATGACACTGTTGGGTTTCCTGCTAGAATACACCTAGCACGAAACCCAACAGTGCCGTCAAGGACAACAGTCACTGTGGCACAATGTAGCAATACAATACTCAAAGCAGTCACTGTAGACCCCGATGACACTGTTGGGTTTCCTGCTAGAATATGCATAGCACGAAACCCAACAGTGCCGTCAAGGACAACAGTCACTGCGGCACAATACAGAGCAGGGAAATACTCACTAAACGCCTTTTTGGAGGATGCTGTGGCGCTGTCCCAGCCATCCATCAACGCTGCGGCCACCTCATTCCATAGCCGCCGGGTCACCACAATGTCCTTGTGCAGCCGGTCACGGCTGTCCCACAACGGCGAACACTCCTGGACCAGGCTGATGAGCTGCTCATTATCCAGGTAGACGTCTTCATCCCGTTGTGGAACCTAGACAAAACACATTCATTAGAATAATCAAATTTAAATTGAATAAAAAGTTCCAAAAAAAGAAACATAAAAAAGAGTAAAAATAGAAGATAAAAAATAAAGAACATTACAAATCATTTGATACTTACATTCCGTATCACCAACGGGACTTGGCTTCGCTGCTCCTGCTCTTCGCCCTCACTTGTCCCGTCCGCAGAAGATGATGATGACGATGTCTTAAAAAAGTTGAAAAAAACGTAAGAGATTTGGAGAAGCAGCAGATATACTTACCAGATGCACGAAAATAATCACCTCACAGTCTGCTTGCGCCAATTCCTGCCGCGATGGGGAATACTCGGATTCTGAAGACATACTGCATGTAAAAATAATAAAAATCATTAGTACATACATAATTTAAAAGGACAGGCATATAATGTAATATACTCACATTCTTCGCTGATATAATGGGTTCTTGGTTGACTGTCTGCTCTTCAATCTGTCAGTGTAGTAGTGGCAGAGTTTTGGCAGGCACCTCCTTTATATAGACTTTTTTTTTTTGACTTTAGAAGATTATAACTAGGACAACAAGTGGACACCACCAAAAAAATGCAGCGCTAAAAAAACGCATACATGCGCTTGCCAGTGCGCACGTATGCGCATCCATAGGCTATAATGGCCATTTTTAGCGCAAAACGTGCGCATACGTGCGCATGCGCTTTTTTCCAGGGCCAAAAAATGCAACATGCTGCATCTGGAAAATACCAACGCACACCCCAAAAAAACGCAGCGCATGAAAATCGCATACGTGCGCATGCCAGCGCGCAGGTATGCGCACCCATGTTAAATATAGGGGAAAAAACGCATGCGCAGGTATGCGTTTTTTTCCAGCGCTAAAAAACGCAAATGTGAAACCAGCCTAAGATTCTTAGAGCGCCTAAACGACATAGATGGTCTTCGAGATAAAAACTGGTTAATAACAGGGTCAACCCGAAGAATAGGCCAAGATCTCTGTAGTGCCATACGTACCTGGTTAGACCTAGAACTAAACGTGGTGACAAACCTAACAGTCCCATCTGTTTTTTGGTGCTGGGTGGACTCTGAACGATATAAAAGATCATGGCGGGAAGCATACTTAGCCCTATTAAATGCCCGCTTGATGGACCTGTGGCTGTAACCACGTGCCAGAAAACGTTGCCGCAAAATTTCAGCTTGCCGAAAAAAATCATCATCCGTGGAGCAGATCCTACGAAGTCGCAGAAACTGCCCCACAGGAACGGCACGGATGATATGTTTAGGATGACTAGAACTGGCATGTAGCAGAGAGTTAGTGGCAGTAGTTTTGCGAAAAATATCCGTCTGTAGCACCCCAGTATGGTCCCTCTTAATAGTGACATCTAAGAAATCCAAAGATTCCCCACTATAGGAAAATGTTAAATGGATATTCTGATCGTTGCCATTCAAGAGAATAATAAGTTGTTCAAGGTCGACGGGCGTGCCATGCCAGACGAAGAAGATGTCATCAATGTACCGTGTCCAAAAGGGGACACGGCACATTGAAAGACCCTCGTCTGACATAAAGAGGTCCCTCTCCCACAGCCCCAGGAAAAGACCCGCATAGGAGGGCGCATAGGCCGCTCCCATCGCGGTCCCCTGGAGCTGCAGGTAGAAGGACCCCTTGAACACAAAGAAATTGTGTGTGAGGGTGAACTCAAGTAGTCTCAGCAGGAGGTCCCTTACACCTAAACATAGACTAGAAGTACTTAGGAAGTATTTGACAGCCCTAAGGCCATCACTGTGTTTGATGTTGGTGTAAAGGGACTCCACATCTGCCGAGACCAAAAGAGTATCACCCCCAAGGCACAGCCCGTCGACCCTGCGCAAAAGATCACCCGTCTCCCGAAGAAACGAGGGAAGGCTAGTAACCAGGGGTTGTAGGTGGAAATCGATCCATTTATTGATATTTTCCAGGAATTTCCCCCTTCCCGAGACAATAGGCCGCCCGGGTGGCACAGAGGAGCTCTTGTGTATTTTAGGGAGAAGATATAGGGTAGAGACCTTGGGTTCAGAAACAATTAATGCATTGCACAGCTCCTTGATGATAATGCCGTCCCGTGTGGCATCTTTGAGAATAGTCTCCAACATAACAGAGTATGTAGAGAGGGGATTATAAGTTAATTTTTTATAGCAGACAGTGTTGTTAAGTTGTCTGAATGCCTCCCTCTCATACATCTCTACCGGCCACAGGACGACATTACCACCCTTGTCAGCTGGTTTAATAAGAACCCCAGGTAAATCTTGAAGTGATCTCAACCTACATCTCTCTTCCTTAGTGATGTTGTCATTAATGACAAAACGAGGAATGTTATAGAGCTCCTCTGTGACCACCCGTACGAACATGTCAATGGTGGCACAAGAGGATAATGGGGGAAACTTCCTGGATTTAGGTCGAATCGAAGGGGGAATCTTACCTCCATCATTCTCATTTCCAGACGCCAACTCCTCCAGTATAGTTAAGGCCGCCTGTTCCTCCTCTGTGGGAAACAGGGATTGCATGTTATTGGAGTGAAAATATCTCTTAAATAGCAACGATCGCGCAAAGATCTGGAGATCCTTTATAGTGTCAAATAGATCAAATCCAGAAGCTGGAGAAAAAGAGAGTCCCCTACTGAGGAGCCGCAGATCGGCCGCAGAAAGAGAACAGCCACTAAGGTTAATCACCTTATTGTCATGTCCAGAGGGAGCCAGATTCCGCTTATAGGGATGAAACGTATGGTCCCGTAGTCTCGCCAACCCATTATTAGAAACGGATGCTGAAGAGATGGAAGATAAATCAGACCGCCCACTCATGGAAGAAATAGATAAAGCGGATGAAGCCTTACGTGAGGGAGGCTGAGTAACATTCTGTCTCCATAAATAGACTCTCTTAGAGGAATAGTCTTTAGAGTCCCTATTAAATTTAGAGATTTGGGAATCCTGGATCTTTTTAACAAGGGAGTCCATAGTCTTATCAAGATCTGTCTCAAATTTCAGCATTTTATCAGGTGGACATAAAGTACGAAATTCATTAAGGGACGTGTCAATTGTAGTATCAAGACTGTTAATCACTGATGTATTGTGTTCAATAAGTAGCCTCATCAGGGATACTGAACATGTATTGCATGTTTCCTCCCATTTGGTGATGAGAGCCTCATCATCTATGGGGAAGGACGGAATAATTTTAACCCTCAGGCCTCTGGGGATCATTTTATTGGTTATATATTTGTCCAAGAAAGTCCTATTCCACCAAAGTTTAGACCTCTTAAAGAGCATGTTTTTAATTATAGAAAATTTCTCCTCCAATCCTAAATCCGGAGTCTGTAATGAATCAGCCGTGTTGCCGCTGAACACCCAATCCATTTGGGACAGCCAGGTTTGTTCTCTGGCTCGAAAATCCATGTTGCTGACCAAGAGACCTGTGCATAACACAGTAAGGGTAAATCGTAAGAGCAAAAGACAGCAAAATGTGCTGGAGTGGTTTGTCGAAATCATGATAATCTAGATGTGTTGGTAATCACAACCAAGATTCCAGCACATGCATGGACAGTGTAGAACACACTGCATATGAATTGCAAAAACTAAACGAAAAGCAGTGGAAAAAGTTCAAATAGTGCATAATAAAGTGCAAAGTAAATTTTATTCAAGGATGAAAAACAGCAGAACATGACTAAAAAGTGACATTGGCATGGAAAAGACAGACCGGGTGACAATGATTGCTCCGAAAAGCATTATATTCATGGACATACATGATCATCTAAGTGTGCCTCACAATTCTAAACATGAACAATGCTCTCTCAAGGACATAGCCATAAAGTGAAGGAAAAAATTCCTGGCAGAGTAAAAGTAGAGTAGTGCAGTGATGTAGAGGAACACTTACAGAGTACAGGAGCAACAAGAGGGACCACGGTCATACCCCAACGCGCGTTTCGGCAGTTGTGCCTTCCTCAGGGGGCATGTGTTAGTGCTGGTAATGGCTCATTATATAGGGGAGGTGGAAAGAGAGAAACCAATCGCGCCCGAGGCCACAAGACACACCCATCCATCACAGCATGGCCAGCACCGCTGACGCTGACAAATCACGGGGCCCCGTGTGGTCAGACGTCAGACAGCGGGCGGGAGGAAGGACGGAAGATGTCACGCGGTCTGTGACGTCATCGACGCATGCGCGGTACAAGAAAAAGTTAGCGCGGCCATCTTGGAAAGGGGAAAGGAGAAGGGGAGGCGATGTACCTAAATGTACCTAATGTACCTAATGTACCTAAACAGTGGAAACCCCCCACAAATGACCCCATTTTGAAAACTAGACCCACTAAGGAACTTATCTAGATGTGAGGTGAGCACTTTGAACCCCCAAGGGCTTCACAGAAGTTTATAATGCCAGGGCATGAAAATAAAAAATTCGTATTTTTTCCAGAAACATGATCAATTAGTCCCCAATTTTTTCATTTTCCCAAGGGTAACAGGAGAAATTGGACCTCCAAAAGTTGTTGTCCAATTTGGCCTGAGTACGCTGACACCCCATATGTGGGAGAAAACTACTGTATGGACACACGTCGGGGCTCGGAAGGGAAGCAGTGACGTTTTGGAATGCAGACTTTGATGGAATGGTCTGCGGGTGTCATGTGCGTTTGGAGAGCCCCTGATGTACCTAAACTATTGAAACTCCCCACAAGTGACCCCATTTTGGACACTAGACCCCCCACGGAACTTATCTAGATGTGTGGTGAGCACTTTGAACCCCCAAGTGCTTCACAGAAGTTTATAACACTCGGACGTGAAAATAAAAAAATCATTTTTTTCCACAAAAATGATATTTTTGCCCCCAATTTTTTATTTTCCTAAGGGTAACAGGAGAAATTGGACCCCAAAAATTGTTTTGCAATTTGTCCTGAGTAGGCTGATACCCTACATGTGGGGATAAAACACTGTTTGGGTGCATGGCAGAGCTTGGAAGGGAAGGAGCACCATTTGAATTTTTCAACTCAGAATTGGCTGGAATTGAGATCAGACGCCATGTTGCATTTGGAGAGCCCCTGATGTGCCCAAACAGTGGAAACCCCCCAATTATAACTCCAACCCTAACCCCAACACAACCCTAGCCCTAACCCTAGCCCTAACCCTAGCCCTAACTCTAACCCTAACCCTAGCCCTAACCCTAGCCCTAACCCTAGCCCTAACCCTAGCCCTAACCCTAACCCTAATGGGAAAATGGAGATAAATACTTTTTTTTTTATTTTATTATTTTTCCCTAACTAAGGGGGTGATATCGGGGGGTTTGATTTACTATTTATGGCGGTTTTTATGTTTGGCGGCTGTCGCACGCTAAAAGACGCTTTTTATTGTAAAAATAGTTTTTGCATCACCACATATTGAGAGCTATAATTTTTCCGTACTTTGACCCACCGAGTCATGTGAGGTCTTATTTTTTGCGGGACGAGTTGACGTTTTTATTGGTACCATTTTCAGGCACGTGACATTTTTTGATTGCTTTTTATTCCTATTTTTGGGACGCAGAATGAACAAAAACCAGCGTTTCATGAATTTCTTTTGGGGGGGTGCGTTTACACCGTTCCCCGTGCGGTAAGATTGATAAAGCAGTTTTATTCTTCGGGTCAGTACGGTTACAGCGATACCTCATTTAGGTCGTTTTTTTATGTTTTTGTCGTTTTTATGCAATGAAAACTATTTTATATAAAAAATAATTATTTTTGCATCGCTTTATTCTGCGAGCTATAACTTTTTTATTTTTTTGCTGATGATGCTGTGTGGCAGCTTGTTTTTTGTGGGACAAGATGACGTTTTCAGTGGTACCATGGATATTCATATGTGTCTTTTTGATCGCGCGTTATTACTCTTTTTGTTTGGCGGTATGATAATAAATCATTATTTTTTGCTTCGTTTTTTATTTTTATTTTTTAAGGGGTTCGCTAAAGGGGTTAACTAATGGGAAAGTTTTATAGGGCGGGTCATTACGGACGCGGCGATACCAAATATGTGTACTTTTATTGTTTTTTTTTTTTATTATTTCCAAAAAATGGATTTATTGGGGGAATATTTTTTTTTTTTTTCTAATTTATTTGGCGATTTTTTTTTAATTATTTTAACACTTTTTTTTATTTTTTTTTTTACTTTATTAAATAGTCCCAGGTGGGACATCACTGTCCTGTGACAGATCGCTGATCTGTCACATCACAGATCACTGTGACAGATCAGCGATCTGACACAGGCACTGCAGAAGGCTTCCTCATGCCTGCGCTTTGCAGGCACTGAGGAAGCCAGCTTCCTCAGGCCCCCGAAGGCCCCCGTCGCCATCTTGGATTCGGGGGCCTGGAGGAAAGGAGCCCCCCGCAGCAGCGCTGCACATTGCGCTGCCGTGGGGGGCTCAGGGAAGCACGGAGGGAGCCCCCTCCCTGCCGATGCTTCCCTTTAACCCCCGGTACACCGCGATCATGTTTGATCGCAGTGTGCAAGGGGTTAACGTGTCGGGGCAGTCCGTGACCGCCCCTGACACATTGTGCCGGGTGTCAGCTGTGATAATCAGCTGACACCCGGCCGCGATTAGCGGCGCTCACCACGTGGGCGCCGCTGATCGCGCCGACGTACTATCCCGTCCATGGGCATAGGGGCCCAGGGCACATGGACGGGATAGTACGTCGGATGGCAGAAAGGGGTTAAATAAAATTATGCTATTGATCAAATATATTTGATTATTTATATCCTATATATAGTGTAATGGCTGTGTCTGACCATGGTTTAAACATACCACAGCTCCTGGGCAGGGGAGGAAGCAAAAGAGAGTATGCAGACAGGACAGCATGGGATCACAGCTGAGTCTTTCTGCAAGGTAAAGCAATGCTTAAAAATAGCCAGCAAAATGTTTGTCCTCACAAAAACAGTCAGCTATGACCCTGACCTATAATGTCTGTATGTTTTTGCTTCCTCCTCTGCCCAGGAGCTGTGGAATGATCAGACCATGTTCCTGTAAGGTCAGACACAGCCATTACACAGCAAGGACACATTTATAACATTCTCTCAGCAAAGGAACATTTATTTTAAACACATCCAATTGTGGGAGTTATTATTCCACGAGCTGTTAATTAACATTTACTTTGTGGGAAAACCCCTTTAAGTAACAAGTAATAACTAGAGTTGAGCGAAACGGGTCGAAAAATTTCAAAAGTCGCCGACTTTTGGTAAAGTCGGGTTTCATGAAACAAGACCCGACCCTTGGGTGAGGTCGGCCACGAGCTCGGCGACTTTAGCGCCAAAGTCAAGTTTCAAAAGTTTGTTTTCCGCCCTTTTTCAGCCAATCAGGATCCACAGACACTGTGGGCAACGTGATGACATAGGCAGGGGTCACCACCATCTTTGAGAAGTGCATGCAAGTGATTGGCTTGCTTTGGGGGGCGTCACAGGGGGTATAAAAGGGCGTGCACGCCGACCGCCATGTTACTCATGGTGATCTCAGAATAGGGAGAGCTGCTGCTGCTGATTCTGTAGGGAGTACGTTAGGCAGGGAAGAAGACACCAAAAACTGCTTCTGCTGCTAGCGATTTTGCCTGTACAACACACCAGTCGCGATTTTGCCTGTACAACACACCAGTCACTGTGTGTGCAGTGCAAGTGGAGGCTATATTTTGCTGGATCAGCTGTGTTGGTTGTTAGGCTGCCTTATAAGGCTTCCTGATAGCTGCATTGCTGTTTTCCCACTGCTCTGCAAACTGCTTTTTTAAAAGCAGTCCAAATGTTTTTTTTTGTCCTGGTGAGGTACTGAGCGTGCATTTTTTCACACCATACAGCGGTGTACGCTCCTCACACAGTACCGTGTAACGGCTGTTATCACGGCCACAGTGAAGCTATCTGTGTGTGACTCTGTAAGAATAAGTCGAGGATATGTTCCGTTCTTACAGACCTCCACCTTCTAGTTTTGTCTGCTTTTCAAACAGTTAAGTATATTTGCTGTTTGATCACATTCAAAACTATAGAGAGACAGCGTGTGTCAGTCCGTATACTTAAAAAACACGGAGCTTGACAATTTTACGGACACCGGTGTACGTGCACGCTCCTCTCTCAGTACCTTGTAGCAGCTGTTATCACGGCCACAGTGAAGCTATCTGTGCGTCACTCTGTAAGGATAAGTCGAGGACATGTTCCGTTCTTACAGACCTACACTCTAGGGAGATTCCTATTCTGCCCAATTCTATATACACCTTGTAGATTGTCATACACTAGCCAATTTCTGCCTGTGACATAGTGGTGTGATATTCACTGGGCCTCACACAATCCAACAGTGTCCACAAGTGTGTTCAGAAATTCTACATCTCCCCTGTCCTATAGTGACATTTTTCACACCTGCGACATTGAGCCTGTGACATAGCGGTGTGATATTAACTGGGCCTCACACAACAGTGTCCACAAGTGTGTTCAGAAATTCTACATCTCCCCTGTCCTATAGTGACATTTTTCACACCTGCGACATTGAGCCTGTGACATAGCGGTGTGATATTAACTGGGCCTCACACAACAGTGTCCACATGTGTGTTCAGAAATTCTACATCTCCCCTGTCCTATAGTGACATTTTTCACACCTGCGACATTGAGCCAGTGACATAGCAGTGTGATATTCACTGGGCCTCACACAATCCAACAGTGTCCACAAGTGTGTTCAGAAATTCTACATCTCCCCTGTCCTATAGTGACATTTTTCACACCTGCGACATTGAGCCTGTGACATAGCGGTGTGATATTAACTGGGCCTCACACAACAGTGTCCACAAGTGTGTTCAGAAATTCTACATCTCCCCTGTCCTATAGTGACATTTTTCACACCTGCGACATTGAGCCTGTGACATAGCGGTGTGATATTAACTGGGCCTCACACAACAGTGTCCACATGTGTGTTCAGAAATTCTACATCTCCCCTGTCCTATAGTGACATTTTTCACACCTGCGACATTGAGCCTGTGACATAGCGGTGTGATATTAACTGGGCCTCACACAACAGTGTCCACAAGTGTGTTCAGAAATTATACATCTCCCCTGTCCTATAGTGACATTTTTCACACCTGCGACATTGAGCCTGTGACATAGCGGTGTGATATTAACTGGGCCTCACACAACAGTGTCCACATGTGTGTTCAGAAATTCTACATCTCCCCTGTCCTATAGTGACATTTTTCACACCTGCGACATTGAGCCTGTGACATAGCGGTGTTATATTAACTGGGCCTCACACAACAGTGTCCACAAGTGTGTTCAGAAATTATACATCTCCCCTGTCCTATAGTGACATTTTTCACACCTGCAACATTGAGCCTGTGACATAGCGGTGTGATATTAACTGGGCCTCACACAACAGTGTCCACAAGTGTGTTCAGAAATTCTACATCTCCCCTGTCCTATAGTGACATTTTTCACACCTGCGACATTGAGCCTGTGACATAGCGGTGTGATATAAACTGGGCCTCACACAACAGTGTCCACATGTGTGTTCAGAAATTATACATCTCCCCTGTCCTATAGTGACATTTTTCACACCTGCGACATTGAGCCTGTGACATAGCGGTGTGATATTAACTGGACCTCACACAATCCAACAGTGTCCACAAGTGTGTTCAGAAATTCTACATCTCCCCTGTCCTATAGTGACATTTTTCACACCTACAACATTGAGCCTGTGACATAGCGGTGTGATATTAACTGGGCCTCACACAACAGTGTCCACAAGTGCGTTCAGAAATTCTACATCTCCCCTGTCCTATAGTGACATTTTTCACACCTGCGACATTGAGCCTGTGACATAGCGGTGTGATATTAACTGGGCCTCACACAACAGTGTTCACAAGTGTGTTCAGAAATTCTACATCTCCCCTGTCCTATAGTGACATTTTTCACACCTGCGACATTGAGCCTGTGACATAGCGGTGTGATATTAACTGGACCTCACACAATCCAACAGTGTCCACAAGTGGGTTCAGAAATTCTAAATCTCCCCTGTCCTATAGTGACATTTTTCACACCTGCGACATTGAGCCTGTGACATAGCGGAGTGATATTAACTGGGCCTCACACAACAGTGTCCACAAGTGTGTTCAGAAATTCTACATCTCCCCTGTCCTATACTGACATTTATCACACCTGTGACATTGAGCCTGTGACATAGCGGTGTGATATTAACTGGGCCTCACACAATCCAACAGTGTCCACAAGTGGGTTCAGAAATTCGACATCTCCCCTGTCCTATATACACCTTGTACCTTGTTTTACATTACTACATAGGTTGTGGGATTTTGTGTACATTTTTACCAAAAATGAGGAAGGCTGGTGGAAGAGGCCGTGGAATTGGGCGGGGTTTGCCAGCTGGTAATGATGGTGTTGGTGGTGGATCTGATGGTAGTGGCAAAAGCAAAATAGGACCGAATGCAGGAGGTGTTGAGCCTGCGTCATCGTCTGGCTCCACAAGGCCTTGAAGGCTTAGCTTTCTAGGAGTTGGCAAACTGCTTTTAAAGCCAGAGCATCAGGAAAAAGTTTTGGCTTACATTGCTGACTCAGCCTCCAGCTCTATCGCCTCCTCTTCTGAAGTTGTAAAAAATAAAAGCACTGAGTCGTCATTGGAGGGTCATGTTCATGAACCACACCTTTCCTTGTGTCCTTCACCCCAACCAAGACTGAAGGATGATGCAGGCTATACATCTGATTACTCCATGGAGCTGTTTTCACATACCATGCCTGGATTATCAAGTGAAATGGTGAATTACCCAGGTCAAGATGAATCTGACATGGAGTGCACTGATGCAAAGCCACTGATAGATGATTCTGCTGGTACATTCAGTCAGAGCACTACATTGTCCTCGCAGTGTAATGAGCCAGATTCTGACCCTGATGAGACTCAGGTGCCCATTCCCGCATACTATACCACCATACACGGTGACACAGAGGAAGGTGCACATGACATTGAAGAGGAGGTGATGGATGACCCAGTTGTTGACCCAGATTGGCATCCTTTGGGGGAAGAGGGTGCTGCTTCCAATAGCTCAGATGAGGAGGAGGAGCATCCACAGCAGACATCGACATCGCAACAGCTGTTATCTGGCAGGCCCGGAACACTCCAAAGACAGGTTCCAAAAATCAAAAGAGTTGCTGGACAGCTTGTCCAGACGGTCAAAATAGCACAGCGTGCTAGGCCGCAAAATGTCTTCCAAAGTAGGAAGAGTGCAGTGTGGTACTTTTTTGAACAAAATCCTCATGATCAGGCCAAGGTTATCTGTAAGAAGTGCGCAAATACCTTTAGCCGAGGGAAAAATCTGAAAAATTTGAATACCAGTTGCATGCTTAGACATTTAACCAGCATGCACTTGCAAGCGTGGACACAACACCAAACCTCAAGTACCACATGTGCAACTGATCACAAAGAAGGTAGTCAGCAACGCTACATTGTTTCCCCCACTGTAATCCCACCAGTTAGCACAGCAGCAAATGTTGAGGTGTCGTTGCAAGGCCAAAACAGTCAGGGAATCCCACTGTTATATCAACGAAAGACTGAATCTAGGCCATCAGAAAGAACACCAACTTGATCACCATCATCAACCCTCTGTCAGTCCGCCCTGTCCACCGCTAGTTCCACCATATGCAGCTCTCAAGTCCAGCTCACCCTCCCAGAGACTATGAGTAGGTCAAGAAAGTACTCAGTCTCTCATCCGCGTACACTGGGTTTGAACGCCCACATTGCCAAACTAATCTCGTTAGAGATGATGCCCTATCGGTTGGTGGAAAGCGCAGCTTTCCGCGAACTCATGGCCTATGCAGTACCACGCTATGACCTACCCAGTCACCACTTCTTCTCTCGCAAAGCCATCCCAGCCCTCCACCATCATGTGAAAGATCGCATTGTCCATGCACTCAAGCAGTCAGTGAGTGGAAAGGTGCACCTCACAACTGATGCATGGTCCAGTCGGCATGGCCAGGGCCGTTACGTGTCCATCACTGCGCACTGGGTTAATGTGGTGGATGCAGGGTCCACAGGGGACAGCGGTGGTGGGACAGTGCTGCCTAGCCCATGGTATAGGAAACAGTTGGCTGTAGGCGTTCGACCCTCCTCCTCCTCCTCCTCCTCCAGAAGCGAAAGCTCGTCCACAGAGCGCAGTCGTAAGAGCACTCCATCTGCAGCTGCCACTGTTGCACACGAGGTGTCCCCTTATCGAGCAGCTAGTGGAAAGCGTCAGCAGGCTGTGTTGCAGATGATGTGTTTGGGCGACAGACACAACGCGGAGGTGCTGGCCGAGTACTTTCAGCGACAAACTGAGTCATGGCTGGGGAGTATACATCTTGAGGCAGGCAAGGTAGTTAGTGATAACGGCCGTAATTTTGTGGCAACCATAGCCCTTTCAAAACTCAGCCACATACCTTGCTTGGCTCACACCTTGAACCTGGTGGTGCAGTGCTTCCTCAACAATTATCCGGAGTTAACAGCCCTGCTCCAGAAGGTGCGAAGACTGTGCGCGCACATCCGCCGGTCGCCTGTACACTCCATTCGTATGCAGAAGCTGCAGCGATTGCTCCACCTTCCCAACCACCGCCTCATTATCGACATTGCAACAAGGTGGAACTCCACTCTGCACATGGTTGAGCGGCTGTGCGAACAGAGGCAGGCCATAATGCATTTGTGGGAGGATACACGGCCAGGCACTTTGAGAGCAGACATGGAGTTGGCAGGTGTGCAGTGGTCGAAGCTGAAAGACCTCTGTAAAGTCCTTTGACCTCTGTAAAGACCTCTGTAAAGTGTTTTGAGGAATGCACACGGCTGGTAAGCGCATACAACGCCATCCTAAGCATGAGCATCCCACTTATGCGTCTGCTCATGCAAACTTTGACGCACCTTAAGGAGCAGGCGTCTGCAGCCAATGTTGACGAGGAGGAAGAGGAGGAGGGAATCCTTGATGACATTCAGCCATTGTCTGCTCAGGGACCTCTCCTGGACGAGGTGGAGGAAGAAGAGGAGGAGGAGGATGATGATGGGGATGATTACTTAGGGGAGGAGGATGCATCTCGTGGGGAAAGTGAAAATGTTGGTGTGGCAAGGTCTGGTACAGGGTTTGTGCGTGACTGGAGGGATGTGGATTTGCCAGAAAGTGCTCCTCCAACCAGCACTCGCAGTGCATCATTGACACCGGGAATATTGGCCCACATGTCAGATTATGCCTTGCAGATTCTAAAAAGGGACCCCCGCATTGGCAAAATGATGAATGATGACGACTACTGGTTGGCCAGCATCCTGGATCCACGCTATAAAGGCAAATTACAAAACATCATGCCACACGAGAACCTTGACCTAATATTGGCTAATAAAAAAGCAACTCTGGTAAACCGGTTGGTTGAGGCATTCCCAGCACACAGCAGCGGTGATGGTTCTCACACGAGCCGTACGGACCGGGGGCAGCTTGGCAGAGGTGTTCGTGGTGCACACAGCAGAAGTGGCGTTGGAGACAGGGGTTTCATAACAATGTTGTGGACTGATTTTTCAAGTACCGCTCACACAACTGGTAATATTGCATCGATGAAAAGTGACAGGAGACAGCAGTTGTCAACTATGGTTACAAACTACTTTTCCTCCCATATCGATGTTCTCCCGCGCAGGTCATTCCCCTTTGACTATTGGGCCGCTAAACTGGACACCTGGCCTGAATTGGCACAATATGACTTACAGGAGCTCGCTTGCCCAGCTGCAAGTGTGCTATCGGAAAGAGTCTTCAGTGCAGCTGGATCAATCCTGACAGAAAAAAGGACCCGTCTGTCAACCCAAAATGTGAATGATCTAACCTTCATTAAAATTAACCATGCATTGGTTTCCAAGGATTTTGTCCCACCTTCCCCTGATGACACATAGGGTGACAGAAAAATGGCTTGCTTTGGTCCTCCTCTTCCTGGGACTTGAACAATTTCGCCTTTTGCATCAGCTGAATGTCCAACATCAACATATGCCACTTTATAAGAGTCCCTAACTGTGCTGCCTCCACCCCCCCATGGCCGGGGTCACCACCTAGCGCACTAAACCGTGCGAGTGCCGTTGCCCTGGACAGGTGGGTAGGCCGACTCTTGGGCACGGGCACTGGCACAGGGTCACTCATAGTGTAATCGAGTGTCTCTGACGGTGGTGGTGCACACCCGCTGTCAGACACACCGCCGTACTATGAGGGGCCCAGTGCCAGTACCAACGCCCACGAGTGGGCCCCCCTTGCTTGGGCAGGACCCCAGCATTTGCAATCTTTACCTCTCCCTGCTCCTCTGCTGTGCAGTCTGGGCCGTCAAATCCATACTGGGCCTGACACCGTCTGAGCCTGCCTCCTGATCTATAGACATATATTTTGAATGTGTACACTATGCTATCCATACATGTTATCCGGTGATACGGTACCCTTTCTCACCTTTGTGCAATCATGTGTAATCCATACTGGGCCTGACACCGTCTGAGCCTGCCTCCTGATCTATAGACATATATTTTGAATGTGTACACTATGCTATCCATACATGTTATCCGATGATACGGTACCCTTTCTCACCTTTGTGCAATCACGTGTAATCCATACTGGGCCTGACACCGTTTGAGCCTGCCTCCTGATCTATAGACATATATTTTGAATGTGTACACTATGCTATCCATACATGTTATCCGGTGATACGGTACCCTTTCTCACCTTTGTGCAATCACGTGTAATCCATACTGGGCCTGACACCCTTTCTCACCTTTGTGCAATCACGTGTAATCCATACTGGGCCTGACACCATTTGAGCCTGCCTCCTGATCTATAGACATATATTTTGAATGTGTACTGTACACTATGCTATCCATACATGTTATCCGGTGATACGGTACCCTTTCTCACCTTTGTGCAATCACGTGTAATCCATACTGGGCCTGACACCGTCTGAGCCTGCCTCCTGATCTATAGACATATATTTTGAATGTGTACACTATGCTATCCATACATGTTATCTGGGGATACGGTACCCTTTCTCACCTTTGTGCAATCACGTGTAATCCATACTGGGCCTGAGAACGGCTGGCGAGCTGTTAAGCAAGCTACAGCACCTGTGGTTTGCACACGTAAGTTTTTCATTTTTTCAGGAATGACGGTTAGGCCTAATTCCGGAACTGCGGTTGACCTGCACTTATTGGGAAATCATCGTTCGCGGGTAATAATTGTAATCCCAGATCCCCATCATCTGCACCTGTAAGCGACAAACGCTGGCCTTTTCAGTGTAGCGCACATGCAGCCACGGACATTTAAGGGCATGACACACCAGTTATTGGCCAATCTCATGTGCCAGAGCCTCGCGTGTCCCTCTAGTAAGCCGGACTCGGACCGCGGGGCATGACGGAGTCTCGTTCGTTAACGGAATTAAGCTTGCAATGTGTGCATCTTTTTAGTTGCTGGATGGTTGAGGTTGCCCGTGTTGAGTCAAATTACGCCATAGGCTCCACTCCTGGTGGTGCCCTACTGGACATTCCTTTAAGGTTCAGCTTTGCAACCATACTGCCCATGTAAAACAAACACTTTACCTTCATGAACGCTGTTTGGAGGGTCGTGACTCGTGGGAATAACGCCGCCCAATCAGTTAACCTGCTAGAGAGATCCTTCGTTGCTCCAAAGCATGACATCACACTCCCTAGGAGGAAGGTAATGCCACTGTGGCGACCGTACTCCTGGGGGCGACACAAGTGCACTGATGCCCAGCCACTGCTCGATGAATCTGCTGGTACATTGACCCAGACCACTACATTCCCCTCGCACGCTACACGGCCTGAATCTTACCCTGATGAAACTCAGGTTACCCTTCCCATATACAGTTCCATCTTACACGGTGACAAAGAGGAAGCTGCAGATGAAAGTGCATGTTCGGCCCACCCGCCGTCAGACACACCACCGTACTATCACTGGCCCTGTGCCAGTGCCGTCGCCAACGAGTGGGCCCCCCCCTGCTTGCTCAGGATCACAGCACTTGCAAGGTTGAAATACTGTGCAGTGAGATGGAAGATGGGGACAACGAGGAGTCCAGACTAGTACAGGGATTCCCTAGCGAGGAGACTTATTTCATTGTTTTCAATGTTGGGACAGCAATTTTTGGGGAGCACTATACTCTGGAGAATGATAGATGGGGCCTACCATACACTGGAACATTCCAAAGGTGGACATCAGACACTGGAGCAGCATTTACAGGGCCCATTATACACTAGAGCATTAGAAATGGGGCCCATTATGTTTGGAGCATTATTTGGGCCCATAAGACAGTGGAGTTTCATCCATGGGGACCAACATATACTGTAGCATTATGTGGAGCTCATCATATACTGTTTCAAACATTATATGGGACCAATGATTCTGTATGGAGAAATAGATGGGCCTCGTCATGAGATGTAAAAAGTGAGGTATTTTTCATTGTACTATACCGCTATTTCTCTGCCGTATCGGAGCATCATGAGTTGTGGTATGTGTTAAAGGGGCGCTCTTTCGCCCAGGGCACATGAAAACCTGGAGCCAGCCCTACCCCCCCACAACTTTAGCCAAATAACCCCCATTTTTCAGTGCGTAACTAGTATTATGAAGTTAATTAAGGTTGACAAGCTTAAGTAAGAAGAATTGATGCTTTTGGCATTCAAATGGGCACTGTAGGTGTGTTTCCTGTCCTCCTCTCACTGCCGACTTTAATTCCCCATTGCCTTACATTGGGTTTCGTGTTTCGGTCGGACCCCCGACTTTTCCCTATAGTCGGCCGATTTTGCTCGACCTGACTTTTGGAAAAGTCTGGTTTCATGAAACGAAACTCGCCCCTAAAAAAGCAAAAGTCGCTCAACTCTAGTAATAACGTATAAAATAACAGCAAATAGTTGACAAGCAACAGAAACCGATGCACTGCTTTGAAAAGGCTCAATATGGCTAAACCAATATCCCTTCTTCAATGTTCCGACTAATAGGGAATCTGTCACCTAATTTTTTTTATATAAGATGCGGCCACCGCCATCAGGGGCTTATCTACAACGTTCTGTAATTCTGTAGATAAGCACCCGATGTAACCTGAAAGAGAAGAAAAACGAGAGCAGGCCTACTGTTGAGGGAAGAGCAGAGTACTGCAGTGCACAGGCGGAAAAGTCAAAGAGGTCTGGCGCCTGCTCATTGCAGTACTTTACTCTGCCCTCAACAGGGCAGAGCAGTGCGCCTACATCGGGAAAGGTTAGGGAGGTCTGGCGTCTGCGCACTGCAGTACTCTGCCCTCAATAGGGAAGGGCAGTGTGCCTGCGCCGGAGCCGCGACGGGAAGCAAAGAAGAGGACATCATCGCTAGAAGATGGGAGGCGCCGGACCGGACTGCGACACCTATCGGACCCGGACCGAACCCGGACTGCCCCTGGGTGAGTATAATATAACTCGTTTTTCTACTCTTTCAGGTTATATCGGGGGCTTATCTACAGCATTACAGAATGCTGTAGATAAGCCCCTGATGGCGGTGGCCGCATCTTATATATGAAAAATTAGGTGACAGATTCCCTTTAAATTCTATGGCATAGTTTTTGTTGTGTTTCTTCATTTTTTTTGCAAATTGCAAGCAAAAAACATGGCTGGAAGTTGTTGCCTTTAATAAAAATGGCAAGCTGACCTTTAAAGAAATCAAGAACATTTTTCGTAGCTTTAAAGATTCAGAGGCAATGGGTGAAATCTGCCCGCAAACTGTATATTACAATCATTTATTGTGCTTTGACTTTAATACTTCAGTGCACAATGCAGCCAAAATTTTAGCAGCTCTGGAAGGAGAATGTTTCACAATGAGATAGAAAAGAATGTCTCTCTTGGAAACTGGAAACTAGCTAACAATAAACAGATTATACTGTAGACATTTCTTTTCATGAGGGTCACAGACTTTATTTTCTAATAAACTAAATGATACACTGTTCTCAAATAATCTTTACAGCCAGTGTACAATAGTTAGCAATTTCCTCCTATCATTATTTTTTAATTAATCTCAGCATAGCAGAATTACCTAATTAAAATAAATAACATTTAATCTCATTTTGTGTTGCAGAGTGCTACTTCTCAATATATAGGAACTATCTCTTAAATAGGGACTTAATTGAATAACTGACAGCCCAAAATGAGCTGAGTACAGGAAAGAAGTGCCTTTTTATCACTTTTCTGTATAGGCTATGGATTGATGAACATGTACAAGAAGACTCTAATGAAGTTTTGGCTCTTAACTATGTGTGAAATTGGTAGCTACATTGGCAAAGTTTTTTTTTGTTTGGAAATGAAACTTTTAATTAGAAGAATTGGAATCACTCCACAGGTTGTAGATGGCTGTAGAATGACTTGCCACATACAAATAACCCATTAGTCCTTCTTAGCTTTCAGTTGTTCATGTGAGACCTGAATGACATAGGAAAAAAACTAATGGCAAATCTATGAATCATCTTCATCCAAATTCTGACTAAAGTGAGATGGAACATTAAAAGACCTAAAATATTGGTGTCACCAAAATACTTATGTGATCTCTATTATTTTAGAGCTAATTTTATGACTTAACAAGTCACTGTATTTTCAGACATCTTGATCTCATTTGTTAGATAAATAAATCTTCAAATCACCATATGTCACAGGAAAGATGTATATCTTTGTACCGTGTTAGCCAGTAGATAGAAGAATATTCAGAATTGAGAGTCCTCAGTGGTTGATACCTTTTAATGGCTAACTGAAAAGATGGTAACACATTGCAAGATTTCGAGACTATTCAGGTCTCTTCTTCATGCTAGACTAATACAAAATCTGAAGAGTCACATATTTATGCACAATACAACACAGAAAAAATGCAATGGATAAGACAAGTGACGTGAAGCAGAACTATCAATATGGGAGAGGGAGAAACACAAATATTGGACCAGTACATAGATAAGGAGTCCGGATGTTTTATAGTCCTCTGATTGGGGTCTCCTAATGTGTTGTGATGCCCCCACCAGGTCTTGAAAGCAAATTCCTTAATTGATGTAAAAAGACATAAATCCATGCGACACATTCATTCCAGCACTGAGAGTGTCAAAGGTCGTCATAAATTTATACTCCCAAACACGTCTCTCTCTCTCTGAGACGTGAAGTTACCATTCAATACCAGTAATTTCATATCCATGTTGCTGTGATCAGGGATACAAAAATGTTTTGCCACAGGTAGATCCATTCTTTTTTCTCTTATTGTGTGACGATGAGCATTCATCCTTGTTCTCAGCTTTTGCCCTGTCTCCCCCACATACAGACCCCCAGTTGGACATTTAGTACAAATAATTAAGTACACCACATTAGATGTAATGCAGCTGAAAGTACCTGGGATCTTGTAGTCCTGATGTGAGTTGGGGATCTTTATCTTGTCCGTGGTCATTATAAATTGACAAGTTTTACATTTTTTCTGGTTGCAAGGAAAGGTTCCTGCAGCTGTTGGAGAGGACAGGGAGCTTCTGACAATGATGCTTCTTAAATTTGGGGGCTGCCTAAAACACAGCAGTGGGGGGTCTGGAAAAATAGATTGTAATCGGGCATCTTTTTGTAGTAAAGGTTGTAATTTCCGTGCAGCTCCCCTTAGCACTTCCAGATTTGGGTTGTAGGTGACTACTAGAGGCACCCGGTTATTTTCTTCTTTAGCTTTGTAATGTAGCAGGTGATTCCTTGACATTCTGGTGGCTCTTGTAATTTGGTTTTCAATTGTTCTTGGATGGTAGCCCTGATGATGATATTTTAATCATCTGGACGGAGTCTGAGCAACAGCTAAAGACATTCCACGAATAATTTAATCAATTTCATCCCACCATCAATTTAACACTCAACAACTCCAGCACTGAGATTAACTTTTTGGACACCATCATTAAGCTAAAAAACAATGAAATAGAGACATCCCTGTATCAAATGCCATCGACCGTCCAGCATACCTTAAATGGGACAGTTTCCATCCAAAACACATAAAGAACTCTATTATCTATAGCCAAGCCATCAGATACAATCGTATATGTTCCAACCCCATGGATAGAGACAAACACCTTGGTCGCCTCAAAAAGACCTTTTTGAATCAGGGCTACCATCCAAGAACAACTGAAAACCAAATTACAAGAGTCACCAGAATGTCAAGGAATCACCTGCTACATTACAAAGCTAAAGAAGAAAATAACCGGGTGCCTCTAGTAGTCACCTACAACCCAAATCTGGAAGTGCTAAGTGGAGCTGCATGGAAATTACAATCTTTACTACAAAAAGATGCGCGATTACAATCCATCTTTCCAGACCGCCCACTGCTGTGTTTTAGGCAGCCCCCAAATTTAAGAAGCATCATTGTCAGAAGCTCCCTGTCCTCTCCAACAGCTGCAGGAACCTTTCCTTGCAACCAGAAAAAATTTAAAACTTGTCCATTTATAATGACCATGGACAAGATAGAGATCCCCAACTCACATCAGGACTACAAGATCCCAGGTACTTCAGCTGCATTACATCTAATGTGGTGTGCTTAATTATTTGTACTAAATGTCCAACTGGGGGTCTGTATGTGGGGGAGACAGGGCAAAAGCTTAGAACAAGGAAGAATGCTCATCGTCACACAATAAGAGAAAAAAGAATGGATCTACCTGTGGCAAAACATTTTTGTATCCCTGATCACAGCAACATGGATATGAAATTACTGGTATTGAAAGGTAACTTCACATCTCAGAGAGAGACGTGTTTGGGAGTATAAAGTTATGACGACCTTTGACACTCTCAGTGCTGGAATGAATGTGTCGCATGGATTTATGTCTTTTTACATCAATTAAGGAATTTGCTTTCAAGACCTGGTGGGGGCATCACAACACATTAGGAGACCCCAATCAGAGGACTATAAAACATCCGGACTCCTTATCTATGTACTGGTCCAATATTTATGTTTCTCCCTCTCCCATATTGATAGTTCTGCTTCACGTCACTTGTCTTATCCATTGCATTTTTTCTGTGTTGTATTGTGCATAAATATGTGACTCTTCAGATTTTGTATTAGTCTAGCCTGAAGAAGAGACCTGAGTAGTCTCGAAAGCTTGCAATGTGTTACCATCTTTTCAGTTAGCCTTTAAAAGGTATCAACCACTGAGGACTCTCAATTCTGAATATTCTTCTATCTACTGGCTAACACGGTACAAAAATATACATCTTTCCTGTATCAAAATGGAGGATACCAGAATGTACCGCATCTTTATGGAACTAAAACCACTTCTGAAGAAACGTGCACAAATGGACAGCGACATTTTTTTTCTTATCTAAATGCAAAAAGGAGAATCTAATTCCCAAAGGACTCTGGATTACAAACCCAATTCTTCATACCTACAATACCCATTATGCACAAAACCTTTGTCACAGGACTTCTGAGAGACTAAGGAACCACCTTTTACATGTCTGCTACAGCATAAGGAGTAAAGTCCAGGGGCAATTTGAAACTCTGAGGAAAACACTTACAGAAAGCACAGAGCAAAAATTACAACAATACTACAACAAACTATGGACCTTTCTGATTCATAATAAGGAAAAGAAACTACACAGGTTGCGCCTCAATTCAGGACTCTATACAAACAGATACAAAACCAATCCAAAACTTGACAACATGGACAAACACTCCATTCCAGACACAAAAGCATCTAACTGTGTCATCAATCTCTCAGATTATAAACCCAACAAAGTGGAATTGGAGGTGCTTTCTAGAGGACTCTCATTTTGTCCCACTAAGGCCCTAGATAAAACTGAACTCTGCAGTGATATGGAACATTATTTCAGGAGACTGCGCCTGAGGGAATATTTCAGTGATACAGAAGATTCAGAAAACGCTCAGACCGAAGGAAAAGGGATCCTAACAACTAGGAAAAGGTCAGACTGGACACCTCCACCTGGACGCAACCCTCATTTGGATAAATATATAGACTCCTTCAGACATTTCATAAAATCCACAATCATAGACACTAACAGGAGACAAGCATCCAACATCAGTGGCCAGGAGAGAAAGGCCATACAGTCTTTAAAAACCAACAAAGAAATCATCATTAAACCTGCTGACAAGGGAGGTGCAATAGTCATGATGAATACGTCAAACTACATGAAGGAAGCAAACAGGCAACTTATGGACACACGCTACTATAGAAAATTGGAGTCAGATCCTACACAGGACTATTACAAGGAACTAAACAAGTTGGTATCTTGTCTGCCTGACCAGTCCATAAGAGCCGGTGATGACCTGATATCAGAGACTCCAAGAATAGGGACATTCTACATGCTTACCAAAATCCACAAGTCTGGAAATCCAGGAAGACCAATTATTTCGTGTGTGGGCACCCTTACTGAGCAGGTATCTGGATGGGTAGAGGGTATTCTTAAACCACTGGTGAAGGATACAACTAGCTACATTCAGGACACAACTGACCTATTGAATAAACTAGCAGCGATAGGTCCTCTACCAGAAGGAACCATCCTGGCCACCATGGATGTGGAATCTTTGTACTCTAATATCCCCCACCAAGATGGATTAAATGCCTGCAAATTCTTCATGGAAAACACAGGGACTGATGCTGATGCTGTGGTGAAACTTATAAAATTCATCCTCACCCACAATTACTTTGAATTTGACAACAAGATCTATCTACAAGAGACTGGCACAGCTATGGGAAGTAAAATGGCTCCACAGTATGCAAATCTTTTCATGGCCAAGCTTGAAAGCGACTTTTTGTCCTCATGCCCCAACAGGCCCCTGGCCTACTTCCGCTTCATTGATGATATTTTAATCATCTGGACGGAGTCTGAGCAACAGCTAAAGACGTTCCACGAACAGTTTAATCAATTTCATCCCACCATCAATTTAACACTCAACTACTCCAGCACTGAGATTAACTTTTTGGACACCATCATTAAGCTAAAAAAGACATCTCTGTATCAAAAGCCAATCGACCGTCCAACATACCTTAAATGGGACAGTTTCCATCCAAAACACATAAAGAACTCTATTATCTATAGCCAAGCCATCAGATACAATCGTTTATGTTCCAACCCCATGGATAGAGACAAACACCTTGGTCGCCTCAAAAAGACCTTTTTGAATCAGGGCTACCATCCAAGAACAATTGAAAACCAAATTACAAGAGCCACCAGAATGTCAAGGAATCACCTGCTACATTACAAAGCTAAAGAAGAAAATAACCGGGTGCCTCTAGTAGTCACCTACAACCCAAATCTGGAAGTGCTAAGGGGAGCTGCATGGAAATTACAACCTTTACTACAAAAAGATGCCCGATTACAAACCATTTTTCCAGACCCCCCACTGCTGTGTTTTAGGCAGTCCCCAAATTTAAGAAGCATCATTGTCAGAAGCTCCCTGTTCTCTCCAACAGCTGCAGGAACCTTTCCTTGCAACCAGAAAAAATGTAAAACTTGTCCATTTATAATGACCACGGACAAGATAAAGAGCCCCAACTCATATCAGGACTACAAGATCCCAGGTACTTTCAGCTGCATTACATCTAATGTGGTGTACTTAATTATTTGTACTAAATGTCCAACTGGGGGTCAGTATGTGGGGGAGACAGGGCAAAAGCTTAGAACAAGAATGAATGCTCATCATCACACAATAAGAGAAAAAAGAATGGAACTACCTGTGGCAAAACATTTTTGTATCCCTGATCACAGCAACATGGATATGAAATTACTGGTATTGAATGGTAACTTCACATCTCAGAGAGAGAGACGTGTTTGGGAGTATAAAGTTATGACGACCTTTGACACTCTCAGTGCAGGAATGAATGTGTTCGCATGGATTTATGTCTTTTTACATCAATTAAGGAATTTGCTTTCAAGACCTGGTGGGGGCATCACAACACATTAGGAGACCCCAATCAGAGGACTATAAAACATCCGGACTCCTTATCTATGTACTGGTCCAATATTTGTGTTTCTCCCTCTCCCATATTGATAGTTCTGCTTCACGTCACTTGTCTTATCCATTGGATTTTTTCTGTGTTGTATTGTGCATAAATATGTGACTCTTCAGATTTTGCATTAGTCTAGCCTGAAGAAGAGACCTGAGTAGTCTCGAAAGCTTGCAATGTGTTACCATCTTTTCAGTTAGCCATTAAAAGGTATCAACCACTGAGGACTCTCAATTCTGAATATTCTCATATGTCACAGGGTTACTGCAACAGAGAGGACCCAGAAGACCACAGTGCCTGATTATTCCTACTCCTGCGCTGAAAAGAAGCACTTCACCTTCTTTTTATATGGAGTTAATTTATTTTGGCTGTACAGGGGTTAATGTTTGGAGCTCTGTTAAGGGTCCGTTACACATAGCGATATCGCTAGCAATATCGCTGTAACGTCACTGGTTTTGTGACGTAGCAGCGATATTGCTAGCAATATTGCTACATGTAATACTTACCTCCGATCGGCTCCCCCGCAGTCCGTCGCTTATCACGCGAGAACGTCCTGGACCATTTCTCGTCGAGCGCTTCCTGTGGCGCCGACGAGCAATGCGTGGACGCGGGTGGGAGGACGTCAGGATTGCCGTGTCTGACAGGTAAGTAGCGACCCCCGACCACTGCTATGTCACTGGTGAGATCTGCCTGTGTGACAGCTCACTAGCGACCACTTAGCAATGCACCAGCGATCCATATCATTGTCGGGATCGCTGGTGAATTGCTAAGTGTAATGTTACCCTTAGTCTGGGTTCTCAGTTGAGGACAGTTAGCCACTCCTATCCACTATATACATCATCAGAGATAGCTTATGCTGCATGGCTGGGAGGATAGATGTTTAGTGGTTAAATGAGAAGACATATGGTGGGTTTAGCAGTGACTGTTGCTTGGGTTTGTAAGTGTGATAATTCCCTTTCCTTCTCTTACTTTGTTTTTTTCCCATCCTCCACTCCCCACTGCATTCCTCTGTTATATGTGAGTGAACATTTGTATGCCTGGTATTTTCAGTTGCCCTTGTTTGTGTAGCCTTGTTCATCTAGTTTGTGTACTGTAGTGCATGGCTGCTCCCCTCTTCCCTGGGTGGGGGAAGGGTACAGATGGAGGGCGGATACAGAAGATAAGGCAAGGTACATAGCCCCAGCATCTTCACCTTCAAACGTAACCCAGGGAATTGGGAGAGCTAGGGCTCCCCCTAGCGTTAGGGACAGGGAAGGAGCTCCTGGTCCCGGGTAACTCGAGAACTGAGTCATGACACTATAGTTAGAAATGTTGTCAATGAAAAAATAATTTCAGCTACTAGGTATCTCAGTTCTGTATAAGTTGCTGCCTGTTGCTATGTGTAATACATTTCATGCAGCAGAGACACAAAGATAGATTACAGAATGTGGAGACAGATTTCTGTCTCTGCTTCTTCTCTACTGTCTGTCAAAGTGTGAAAAATTTTAAAATAACGATATCATATGTGATATCTTAGGTTTTGACAATAAAGATCCCACATCTTGGAAAATTGGACTCTACTTCTGATAGATAGTTGGACCCTTTAGACTTTGCTTAGGGACTGTTAGGAACTTTTTTAAAATCAGCTATATTTAGCATTGTGGTATCCTGGTACGAGTTCTACTGCTGTTGAATGAGGCAGTTGTCATGTGGCAGTAGATTTGTTCCAGTGTGTCAGAATTAGTTTGGGCACTGTGAGTTAGAAAATATAATATATTGCATTGTATACCGACGACTCATAAATGTGCTTTGCTGTCATCTACTGGCCAATGTGTGTATGAAAGTTAAGTGATTATTCTCCTCACAAGAAGCTGCCATAGAAATGGCTGGGAGGAGCATCCTAGCTCAGAACTCTCACACTTCCTTAGTTAACTTCCTTGGGCGGTTCAAGCTGACTGAGGGAGCAAAACACTACTGTTCCCATCATAGTTTTCCATGCAAGTCCACACTGAGGGAACATCTTTCTCCACATAATCTCCTCCAAAACAGAATGAAGCCTCATCCTGGCAGAAGAGAGCAAGCTGCACATGTGCTCTACTGCATGTTGATTATCATGTTTGCTTCTAGCCAGGAACAGATGCACATGGCTGTCATGCCACCGACTTTGCTTAACCTACCCCCTGCGATAGACAACAGTAGGCTCGAAACTGTGAGTACTTCCACACTTTAGTGTGTTTCCACAGAGAGCCATAACCACGCTTGTCTCATGAGGAGAGAAAATCATTACTTTCATATGCACAATATACTGTGAACTTTGCCTTTAAGAGAGAGACTGTACCCAGTTACCGCTTTCAGTAAAATTGTTACATAGGTCTACAAGTTCACCTGCGTGCCTTTTTTTTGAGATTGCACAAACACCACGGGCACTCCAAAACCTGCACCCTGACACCACCACTACAGGAGTGCCCCAGGGTGGTCCTGGATCATCCACAAGTGCCACCTCCCACTAATGACAATTGTTGTGGACATGAGGGAAGTGTTGAGGGGTCCAGGGACCCACTTCAGCTACCTTGACATCATTATCTGCTGCCAATGGGACTACATGCCACAGCTGACCCTCCTGCAACATTCATCAGGGAAAATTAAGGTCTCCATCTTCTCCACACCTGTGATCCAATTATCGTATGCAATAGGAGAGGGTCACAGTAAATCGACACTTGGCTCACATGCGCAGCAGAGTTTGAGCCGAGGGTCATTTCCGTATAGCATCCCATTCTCTTGCATGAGAGAATCATCGGATTTTACTCGCCTGTGTCAGCGAGCCCTAAGCCACAGTACTTTGACTAATTTCAAAGACAATGAGATAATAACATTGTGCTTTTACTATTATGTTGAATATCTTTTTTGCTTCCACTTTGGAAAACCATAGAAGAGAACTGCATCGATGCAGCACAAATTGGTGATTTCAGCCTCGAAGTCACCAAAATAGGTATATTCCTAATGAGGTATTCCGTTACAAAGTCAAAACAACAAGGTCAAATCATATACATAAATGAACACAGTTTTTGTGTGTTTTTTGGCTTTGTCATTGTAACAAAAAATAGCTATTAAGACATAGTATACCTGTAAGGTGAAAATTCAGAAAAAAATCCCAGAATAATTAGAAAAAAATAAACAAACATATAATTCTGCAGCACTATTGGTATGTGTGAATGCAACGTTGTTAAACATTATTTGACTTCAGGCTGCTATGACATGCTGTGAAGACACGCTGCGATATAATTTGGTTGCTCATGGCAATATTACTCTCTCTAGTGTGGGATGCCATTGTGCTTCTGCTCAGACATGTACGCAGAGTTTAACAGAGCCATGAAAAACAAAGTGAAAATAAATATATAATGACAATTTATAAAATCAAAAGTGGAAATAATATTTCATTCTTAAAATGACATAACTGTACAGCCAAATATAAAACCACTACGGGTATCGCTTCCTACGGACTTGCTGCTGAAGTGGATTACAGAAAGTGTCCGGCACTTTGGAGCGATCCAGTACAAAGGCATAATTTAGGGAAAATTAATTAATTTGCCATTTTGATAGCTATCATGTTGGCTACAGTGTTTTTTTTTTTTTTTCAAATCACAGAGACCATTTACACAGGGCAGATACAGTTAACAACAACCTGTCATCAGCATTTCATACCCCAAAGTAATGGCATGTATGTAAAGGTGCTTTGATGCTGAGTAAAGACATACTTTTCTTGCAGAAGTCAGTTTTGCTGTTTAGAAAATTCCATAGTAGCCAGCACCATATTACCTGCCCACTGCCTGCATTCTGTCTTTGACTGACAGGTCACTCATGTTTCATTAAGAAAAAAAAACGTAGCATTACTGTGAAGGTGCTCAAGTAGGTTCCCAAGCCAGTAAGATAGAATTAAGAATCTTGGCACTCAACTTATGATAAGGAAATCCAGATTTTTTTATTTAGGCAGTCACAAAAACAGAGGACGTTTCGGTCCCAGTTGGACCTTCATCAGCCTGACTGCTGTATGAAAGAATAAGTATAGATACAGGTCTAAATGTGCCTGTAGGTGAAGGTGGCGTAGCAGCAACCGTAATTAGAGTTTAGTCCTGCAAATAGGAGAAGGGGTGTATAGGTCAAAGCTGACCAAAAGCAGGGATTTAAAAAGCAGGCGCTGTGCTTCGCCTCTCCTACACTGACCAGAAATCCACCATTGTCATCAGAGAGGAGAGGCTACGCACAGCGCCTGCTTTTCAAATCCCTGCTTTTGGTCAGCTTTGACCTATACACCCCTTCTCATATTTGAGACTGCCTAAATAAAAAATCTGGATTTCCTTATCATAAATTGAGTGCCAAGTTTCTTACTTCTACTCATGTTTCATTGACCTTTTTAAGATAGAGATAGGAGGCAGGCATGGCGTGGCATAGGACGAGAGGCAGGAGAAATGGAAGAGCAGTGCCCTCATCAAAGCACTTGCAACTAATTAGCATATTATTTCACCTATGGATTTCTCTAAAACAGGAAAACCATTTTCTCCAAGAAAGGTAATCAGCACTAAAGGGCTTTTAAGTACATGCCATTCATTTGGTGTATAAAATCCTGATGTCTGGTTCACTTTTACAAAACCAAGCACAGACTAAAGAATTAGCAATCTTTAAGGCTTCACCTTATCTCTATGGATTCACGTGGAAGACCGTATAACTCTGAAGAGTGTTATCCATCAATTTGACGGATAGCACTCGTCCCATTGTTATTCAAAGAGGCAGTTCACACATCCATTTTTTTTCTTGGACCATTCACAGCATGAAAGGTTTGCCTCCGATATTGTCACATAGACCCATAGACATGAATGCCACTCACCCATTCATGTCTATGGCTTCATGGAAAACATCGGACAACACTCGGATAAAATCCGAGTACGGTTTGATTTTTATGGACAGACTGAATGGAGAAGATGGACAATTCATTTTTTTCTCTCCATCTCTGAAAAAAACAGATTACATTTTGATCAAACTCTGATCAAACTCTTATCAGAATCTGAGAAAAGTATGATGGGCATAATCGGACTGATTTTCTCAGGTGGTTGTGTGACCGTAGCCTAATAATGACAGTAATGATAAATATTACTTCTAGCTTAAAGGATTTAGCATAAAAAGAAGGTATAGCGATTATATTGAAGACATGATTATAAGAACTAATGCTGAAAATATTGATAGGGAAATTTGATTGTTAGCCCCAATAATAATAATAATAATAATCTTTATTTATATAGCGCCAACATATTCTGCAGTGCTTTACAGTTTAACAGTTTCAAAACACAAGTCATAAGTAACAACATTAACAATACAATATTTAAAGCAAAATAAGACGACCCTGCTCGTGAGAGCTTACAATCTACAATGAGGTGGGGGAGATACAAAGTACAGGTGTGTATTTACAATGGTGTATTTACAATGATGGTCCAGCCATCTTGAGGGAGTGAGGCATGGATGGAGATAGTGAATGGGCTACACATGCACACTTACACATAGAATGACTTTGATTAGTGAACGTGATAGGCCGCTCTGAACAAATGAGTTTTGAGGGAGCGCCTGAAACTATGCAAATTGTGGATATTCCTAATTTCTTGAGGTAGAGCATTCCAGAGGATTGGCGCCGCGCGGGAGAAGTCTTGGAGTCGGGAGTGGGAGGTACGGATTACTGCAGAGGTTAGTCAAAAGTAGTTTGCAGAGCGCAGCGGTCGGTTAGGCCGAGAGACAGAAATGAGGGAGGAGATGTGGGGTGCTGCATTGTGGAGAGCTTTGTGGGTGAGAACAAGTACTTTGAATTGGATCTTATAATGAATGGGCAGCCAATGTAAGGACTGGCAAAGAGCGGATGTGTCTGAGTACCGATTAGTCAGATGTATAACCCTGGCAGCTGCATTAATATGGACTGGAGAGGGGATAGTCGAGTAACGGGGAGGCCAATGGAGACAGTGATGATATCTTTGCAGCATTGTGGAAACTATTAGAGCTATATGTTAGTAAAATAAATAAATTAATAAATGAATATTAAATTATCTAACATAAGAGAGAATTTGCCCCAGAACTTTCCTCTGAACAAAGCAGAAATATCCTTTGTCTTTCTTCTGACGCTGTACATCCTCAATAGCACTAAGCTGTCTCCTTCCATAGCAGCCATGTCCTGAATGATGCAAACATGTATCTTCTCTTCCCATAATAATAGTCGGCAGATTAAATTCATAAACATAACAAGCCATTAAGCTCACAAGTGTGTCTTATCCTGCCTGTTTATGTAGCTTCAATGAATGTTATCAAGGAAGAGAGGTTTAATACTAATTAATTTCAACGTGACAAACAGCTTGTTCATTAACGAGAGCTATTTGGTTCTTTTTTTTTTCGCTACTCACCTATATTACATTAAAACAGATTTAACATATTGTTCATTTCTCTGTGTTATTTACGCATAATAAACTTCCTTCTATCTGTGCGTAAATGAATAACGTATAGAATACTTTGCAAACCTTTTCTTAACTTCAATAAATAAGCAATATTTTGCAAACAGAATAATAATAAAAGGAATGCAAATGTGTCTGAGTCATTAACGATACTTAATTATTTCTGTTCTGTCTTGTTGTTTAGTCAATAGGCTTATTTTCATGAATGGCTTTTATGGCACATTAGTTTTAGATCTGGGCTTCCCACTAGTCAAATAACTTAGAGGAATATAATGGTTGAACAACTATTCCACAATCAATTCCAGCTGATGTCACCTGAGTGAACTTATTACATTGAAGTCCATACTATTGATTTCTTCAGAGCATTTAGATTGGGCTAACATTTTCTCCAGCAACTTTTCTGTTTCCCTATACCACGTAATCAATGCCGCGGGTAATAACTGCGTTTTCGATGAAGCAAAGTTTGCCACTATTCATCTTTTAAGTGACCAGCAGATGCAGCTAAAATTTGGATAGTGCATAAAGACAGAAGAAGGCAAAATAAGGTTTTATATATGCTTTTTAGGTTACTTTTATTCCTTCATCATAAAATTTTTTTTCTATATACTGTACATTATTTATGGAAGAGGTGAGAGTTGACAAAACTCTGTGACAAAAAGCAATCTGTCCGAAACAGCAGATTGATGATAGAACGCACACTACGTTCCTCAACAAAGGCAGGCATAATCAAGACCTATATGTCAAAATCTGACATTAAAAAAGTGTGACAAATACATGTTAATATGTTGAATACTACAAACTTTAGCAAGAGTTTTCAGAAAACGAGAATCTCTGTTGAGGCCAAACTTGTGTAGGTTAATTTACATATTTGAAATACTTGCAAAATGGTTATTACTATGAAATTGATTACAGGCAAAATGATATATAAATGTTCTTCACACTGAAATGGTTTATGATAAGGGTTATTTTTATAGCGTATGTGAAACATATTAAATACAAAAATTTCTGCTGCGTAGAATAAAAAATGTAAATCAATGCGTGTGTTACGGGTTCACCTTGTAAGGCGGGTCAAACTGTTGAGCAACATAGATCAAAGGAGAAATCAAAGCAGGCAGGCCTGAATAGCAGGAAGATCAGCGTGGTCTAAAACAGTATGGTATGCAGGACGACAGGCAGCAGCAAATCTTAGAAGACACAGAACCAGGTTTTAGGATATACAGAGGAAATGTAGATGCACAATGTTAGGAATCTGGTTTCTGACATGTCTATACAGAAACCCAGATTCTCACATGCTGCAGTCTCTTGCCCATCTGCTGTAGCAGAAGGGATTTCTGAGGAGATTGTCTCACAACAACTCTCTCAAGAGGCTAAGTCCTTTATTCCATCTATTGGGCATGCTCACGGGACGAGCTCGTATTGGACTTCGGGAGTCAGGTGCTCAGGTCCCGCTCCGGATCCTATTGGCTCTTCCTGGACTCCTGGAGATTTCCGGAAGGTCCCGTGCCCTATAAAAAGTGCTCATGGCCGTTCCGCCATGCGCTAGTGTAGCATATTATGCTGTGTGTGTATGGTGATGGATGCATGGACTGGTGACTGACTCATTATGAAACCCCTTTCCTTGGTTAATACGAATGGTGACAGAGTGTCGGTCTAGTCAGTTACAGCGCCAGCGTGCCATTGCATCCATGCCACAGCAGCCTAGCATCAATATTGCTCTTGCCTGATGGCAGCGTCCTCTTTGCGGCTGCGTTCCTGCCGCGCTGCGTTTGCAGCACAGTGTACGTCCGCAGTTGCGACGTCTCTGCCACAGGCGTATACGGTAGGTCTAGACGAAGTTGGTGCCGTCAGCCTTCACCTCTCCTGTGACCTTTTACCGTGTCTGTGTCGCTGAGTCCCTGTGACTTAAACAGACTCAGCGCTTTTCTATTTCTGTCTTTGCTGGCAGCTCTGTGAGTTTAACTGAGCTTGCTCACTGCACCAGGGTGACGTAATAACCCCGTGCACTCTACCACCTTATATTCTGCCAACTCCTAGCAGCGGTCTTACCATCTGCCGCACGGTGGACCCCGGGTGGCGAAGGCACTTTATTTATAATTTTTATTTAGTGCCTTCCGCCACTCCTATCACACAGTAAGTTCAGGACTTGAATAAAACAAATAGTTAATGAGTTGTTTACAATTAGTAGAAAGATGGTCATTGAAAGAGATTTAGACAATAAGCAAACAAATGGTTAACTGCATGCAATATTGATGAACATTTAAATTCGATACTTGCTTGCAGAAATGGTTACACAATGTTTTAGCAATGTTGTACTGTGAACAGCACAGCACAGTAGAAAAGAGAATGTTGTGCTTACAGCAGACAAACGGAAACCCACAGGTCAGCAATGATAAACAAGCACCTGAATACTTGTCTGTAGAGATGAGTTTACAAAGGTACAGCAACATTTATAGTGTGAACAGCACCAGCATTGGAGGCAAATG
Source organism: Dendrobates tinctorius (assembly GCF_039654945.1). Classification (NCBI taxonomy): domain Eukaryota; kingdom Metazoa; phylum Chordata; class Amphibia; order Anura; family Dendrobatidae; genus Dendrobates; species Dendrobates tinctorius. The sequence continues at coordinate 77,081,960 of NW_027361676.1, forward strand.
TTTGTTATACTCACAGCAGGCAAATGGTTAACTGCAGGTTTGAGCCATTAAATAAATGCAGATAAATGAAAAAAAAAATTTAAATAAGAGATATTTAGCCATCTGTGAAAAATGGATGGTGAGGCAAATGTCAGAACTACACTTTAAATTCAATGAAAAGCTTGCTAAATTTTTAAAAGGCTTTGAGTGATGATGATGTCATAGGTTGATACCATTTCAATGCAGTAACTCGGCGCAGATCTCCAAATAGGAAAAGGGATATAGGTGAAAGATTGAAGAGCCAGGCAGTCGAGAAAAAGCGTACTTGTTGCAATGCGTAAGCTAAAAGGACACTTTATACATTGTGTTGGCATTTGTTTTCCTTCACTGTATTTAGTACGTAGATTGTTGTACAACACTATTTCATATAAAGGCATCAATAAAATATATATATATATATATATATATATATATAAACCACATAGTGTAGATAGTTTCCCTATTGATGAAGCATGCTACTTTACGCCTATCCAGTGGCAAATATTTCAGATTTTCATAAGACGTATGCTTTGAAAGTATAGCTCTGATGTAAAGCAAGAGGAAGGTGTGAACAGAGTTTTACTTCACCATTAGTTTGATGTGGTTAACTTTAGTAAAAGAGAGGCCTGACCTTGAGTTAAATTCTGTTTGACATTTTACCTAAATAATTGTCTCAAATGTTTCACACACATGGAATTCAGTGCTGGCTGAAACTGTTTTCTTACATTATTAGTATTGCTACTCTAAATATGGATGTGGATGCTAATGTGGCCTAGAAACAAATATTTGGCAGGGAATGTACAGCTGACATCTTTCTTCAAGATGGATATAGAAACTTTGATCTTTTAATACGTGTAGGTTTGTTTTTGCTTCTGTGACATGCTTTTTTGGGGGGTTCAGACATGGCCAGACCCTTACTAAGAAGCAGAGCAATTTATTACTGCCTGTGCTTTCCAAAATAGTAGATATATAATGCTAAATGAATGCAACAAAATTCCACTTAATATGCAATGCCCATCAATTTCTTGATAAATCAAGTGCCGTAATTTCTGGCTGCCCTATATAAGCTAGAGCAGCTTGATCTTAAAAATCACAAATCAGTACAGTGATTCCTAAATGGTTGCACCTGCCTGTGGCTCAACAGCTCTAGAAAACAATGTACTATAGTGGAACAAGAGGCTCATGGCATAACAAAAACTTGGTAGAGTTAGGCCTCTTTCACACATCAGGTTTTCGCCGTCAGGCGCGATCCGGCGCTTTTGACAGAAACCGGATCCGGCGAAATGCAATGCCGGATCCGTTTTCCCCCCCATTGACTTGCATTTGCGCCGGATCGCGCCGGATGGTCATGCGTTTCATCCGGTTTTCGCCGGATCCGGCAATGTGTCGCAATGTGTCGCGATCCGGCGTCTGGAAAAAACGTCTACTGTAACGTTTTTTGTCTCCGGCGAAAAAGCCGGACACGCCGGATCCGGCGCGTCCGGCTTTTTCACACAATGAAAGCCTATGAGCGCCGCAATGCGCCGGATCCGGCGAAAGCCTGATCCGGCGGCCGGATCCGGTTTTTTGGTCTGAGCATGCTCAGTAGCTCTGCCCACAAGACATATATAAAAGCAAGACAGTGGGACCCACAGCCACACCCAACATGCCACCCAAGACAGCAACCAGGCGCAGGAGAAGGCAGGAGACATCTGCAGCAGCACCATCAGCACCACCCCAATTGGAGCAGCATGCTGAACAACGGGAGGGGAGTCCAGCAGCAGATGAGAGACGGTAATTATCAAATCACCCATTCCTCCAAACTAGGGCTATTGAATATCAAGATATTCATTGGCCCTTTGTTTCTCTTTATTCAACAGCCGCCCAATAGATGCAGCAGCAGCAGCAGCAGCAATGGCAGCAGCTGGAACACCACCCACATGCATGGAGTGTGGCCACCAGGAAGACAGCACATCATCTTCTGGGAGCCCTCCCTCGCATCGTCAGCGTTTGACGGTAAGTTTTTATTTCCAAAATCCATCTTCTCTGTAATATATGTCTATTCATGGCCTTTTATTTCAAAACAGGAATCACAAGATGAAGAGGAGCTCCCAGAAGAAGAAGGAAGGGGTGGACAGACACCTGGAGTGGGCTCAAAATTGGTAAGTTTTTTGCATCAAACGCAGAAACACAACATCACACTACACACAACACATAGAAAACAATGTTCTGCAGACCACACACAGCAAACAAATGCCTACATCCAAAGACATAACTTTTTTTGTTTTCTTCTCTAGTCTTCCCAATCTGGTGCTTGGCCAAGAGGTCCTCGCAGTGCCTCCCAGGGTCGTCGGCGACAGCAACGCGGCGGTCACCAGCGTGTAAGTATAAATATTTTTGCTTTGTTTTTTTGCACTTTTTATTTCATTTCTTTTGTGGAGGCTAATTATGTTATTTTTGTCTTTTTCTTTAACAGCCTTCACAGCGTGCTCCCGACTCTGACGTTGAGGATGGAGGGATTGATGTGGACCGCCTCATCGATCTCGTCAGAGAAAGGGAGCCGCTCTGGAATATGGCTGACCGCCGCCACGCTGACCTGATCGTTACCCGACGACTCTGGGAGGAAATCTGTTCGCTCCTTGTGGGCCGCTGGGAGGACCTCGATGTTCGGGCCCAGATTACAGAGCGTAAGTATATACAGTACCGGTTGCTTGATTTAAACCAGTGTTTCCCGAACTCCAGTCCTCGTGGTCCCCACGGATCATGTGTTCAGGATTTCTATTTACTATGGAAATCCTGAAAACATGACCCCTGGGGACCATGAGGACTGGAGTTTGGGAAACACTGATGTTGTATACTAACCACTCCTTTCTCGTTTCAGGGAACAGAATTGTGAATCGGTGGCGGTCTGTGAGAGATCGTTTCAAGAAGGAGTTCAATAAAGAGATGCGGGCCCCGAGTGGATCTGGAGGACGCAGGAGCAAGTACAAGTACGCAGAAGCCCTGTCGTTCCTCCGGGAAACAATGGTCACCAGAAGGTAAATATTACACACCACATGTGAAAATAAATGTTAGATGTAAATTTTTTTTTCAGCCAGGGCCATACCATGTCAGTATTTTAATTGTTTTTTTTTCTCTTTATTCCACAGCACGGTGAGCAGCACTCGGGAGCCGGCACGATTGGACCCTTCTGAGGCGATCCCTGAGGAGACCGGCACCGAGGGACACTTCGACCGCCCCGGTACATCTGCACCTTCCCAGCCTTCCAACACATTCGACCCATCTGTCCCATCCACCAGCACAGGAGCATCGTGGCCGCCTACATTACATGAAGCTGCTGGTGAGGAGATCGCTTTCCCTTTACCCCACCCTTCTGCCCCTGCCACCTCTAGTACACCTGCGGGTACTGGGCGGCAGCGGCAGAGGGGTCAGGAAAAGACTTATGCGCCAGAGTTCTTGCATCTGAATGCATCTTTCCAGAACTGTCTAAAAGTCTTGTCAGAGCAAATCTCCGCAGGCTATCAGCAGATCAACTCCAGCATTCTGGAGGTGAAAACACTTCTGCAAACCATGCATTCAGAAGCAAGATCTTCGCCAAACCACACCTTTTTCAGGTCTGTTGTGGAGCGCATGGAAACGCTCTCTCCTGCCCAGCAGATGCATGTAATGCATTCATGCCACGCTGCTCTCCAGCAAGTTACCTCCCAACCTCCTCCTCCTCCCACCACAGTAGTTCCTCCACCTGCACCCCCTCCAGCCACTTTCCATCCTCCCCCTCCTATTACATCTACACCCCCTCCAGCCACTTTCCATCCTCCCCCTCCTATTACATCTACACCCCCTCCAGCCACTTTCCATCCTCCCCCTCCTATTACATACCATCCACCTCCAGCCACTTTCCATCCTCCCCCTCCTATTACATACCATCCACCTCCCCAGCACCATCCACCTCCCCAGCACCATCCACCTCCCCAGCACCAGCCACCTCCCCAGCACCAGCAACCTCCCCAGCACCAGCAACCTCACCAGTACCAGCAACCTCCACAGTACCTGCAAACTCCCCAGTACCAGCAACCTCCCCAGTACCAGACATCTCCCCACTTCCAGCAACCTGCCCCGTACCAGACATCTCCCCACTTCCAGCAACCTGCCCCGTACCAGACATCTCCCCACTTCCAGCAACCTGCCCCGTACCAGACATCTCCCCACTTCCAGCAACCTGCCCCGTACCAAACTCCTTCCCCATACAACTTGCCATCAACATCATCTGCTCCTACAGTCCCTGCCCAACCCTCCACTCCACCACCCACCACCTCTTCTGCTTCCCACATGTCCACCCATTCTGTAGTTTTTTCCACACCTTCACCTCTAACTGTTCCTTCCCCACCACGATCCCAGTCCTCGCTCCACACTCCCAGTGTCGAAGTGTCCCGCAGCCCCTACAGCAGTATTTCCACCACACACTACACAGAATTATAATGTGTGTATTTAAATAAAAATGACCAGTTTTATGGTTTCAGTTTTATAGTTTCAAATTTTTATTAAACATGTTTATTAAAATTTTAAAAAAGTTTACTAAAAAAAACATTTTTCAATAAAAGTTAAATTATTTTACACTGGTTGTCTGTCATTTCTTTCTGCGGCGAAAAATGTTAAATACAGGGTATTTAAAAGGTGAAATGGTATTCAAAACTAGGTATATAACTGTGGGTAAATTTTAGCTTTTTGCCACAGTTGTGTTCCTGGTTGTGTTTGAAGCAAAGTATTTCACCTAAAAAGTTGTGTTTATTGTTGGTGATTTCCTAACAATGTACACAACTTTTGCTAAAAGGTGAAATACTTTGCATAAAACACAACCAGGTACACACCTGTGGCCTAAAGCTAAAAATAGAGACCATGACAAGATAGCCAACTTTGGTTGGCAAAGGTATATACTGTTGGTACAGAAGGTACACAAGTTTGGTTAGGGCACAAATCTTTCACACTCTGTCATCCTGCCAGTGTACTCTGCCTTGAGGTGACATAAAGTATAGTGCAAAATTGTCCCTCATTACTGAAACCGTCAGAGAACTTCTAGTGGTAATGTCATGGTAATCTTGCAAGGTGGTTTCTTCAGAGGTGTCCTCAATGGAAATGGGTTCCTTGCATATAACAAAATTGTGGAGTACCACGCACGCTTTGATCACCTCGTCCACAGTTTCTGTCTTGAGGTTGATCGCAGTCAATAGGACCCGCCATTTGGCTGTCAGAATACCAAAGGTACATTCAACCATTCTTCTTGCTCTTGTGAGGCGGTAATTAAAAATGCATTTTGGTCTTGTCAATCCTCTGCTAGAGTACGGTTTCAAAAGGTGTTCTGACAGCTGGAAGGCTTCATCCCCTACACAGACAAATGGCATAGGTGGACCAGATGTTTGCGGCAGCGGTCTAGGTGGTGGGAACTGGAAGGTGTTTCCATACAGTTTACGCCCCATGGCAGACAGTTTGAAAACTTGAGAGTCATTGGAGCGGCCATAGGCCCCAATATCAACCGCAATAAATTTGTATTCCGCGTCAGCGATGGCCATGAGGACAATTGAAAAATATTTCTTGTAATTGAAATATTCCGATCCAGATCCAGCTGGCTTTACAATGCGGATATGTTTCCCGTCCACAGCGCCCAAGCAGTTTGGAAACTGACATATCTGTTGAAACTTGTCAGCAATTTCAATCCACCTCTCTGTTGTGGGCTCTGGTAAAAACTCTTCAGCTAAGGAGTCCCACAGTGCACGGCATGTGTACTTCACAATTCCAGATATGGTGGAAATCCCGAGTCTGTACTGGAAATGCAGTGACGAAAGGGATTCTCCAGTTGCAAGAAATCTGTGGGGAATTAACAAACAATAAATTAGTTTTAAATCACAGCATTACATACCAAAACTGACCTATAACACTTGGAGATACAAATTACCACCAACAAGATTGCAGTGAAAGTGTGCTCTGATGCGATCATATCCAATAAATGTGGCTTACCTTAAAGTCACCATCAGACGCTCTGCGGGTGAAACGGAGAAGCGGCAATAGGTGTCCGCTTTTCTTATGAGGTGTGCAATGCGCTCCACCAAGTAATCAAAATTCTCCATTTTCATCCTAACATATCCAAAAAATTTATCCGGGTTTCGTCGAAGGTCCATGCATAGTGTAGAATAGACCCCACGCGTCATTCTCTTGGCTGTGATGGGGTGGATCCACAAACGTCGTCTACGATGCCTGATGCGCTGCTGTCTCGCTCTCTCCTTCTCCAGAACAATCACCCTCAAACGATTTGCCTCCGCTGTAAAATCCGCCAAATTCTTCAAAATATTTCCAATGACAACATCCATCTTCGCCAGTAACTTGCTCTTCTCTCCAACCTGCACTTTCTCCTCTACAACCTGTCAAAGAAGGGCTGTAGGAACATGCTATATATAGTTTTCCAGTAGCCAATCCCGTTCGGAAGGCCACAAGGGTCAATTTTAAAAACCGGATCCGGCGTAATCCGTCGAAAAACGGATGAACCGGATGAGACGGATCCGGTTTTGTCTGTCAAGAAAAAGACGGATCCGGCAGAAAACCGGATCCATCACATCCGGTTTTACTAAACATTTGCCGGATCCGGCGTTCCGGCACGACGCCGGATCGCGCCTGACGCCGAAAACCTGATGTGTGAAAGTAGCCTAATCAAAATGTATCACAGACAGCTGCCACCAGGCATATTATAAATAGATTCTTATATATTGAATCTTTGTCTTAAGTGCGGCTTAACATAATTTGTCATATTAAAGAGAATGGCTCACAACATACAAAGGTTTAGGGTAGGGTCTTCAAAAAAATCAACAGTAATAACTATCCCTAATATGTCAGTCACAATTGTGGAAATAATTACTGAAAATGTAGTTGTAATATTAAAATGTATGCAAAATATAAAATGCAGTGTAATTTTTTTGTCCAGTAAACCCAAAGAGTACGTGTGATGTAAACAATTGGTATTGAAGAATGCTTGAAGATCCTTGCAGGAGAAACTATACTCATATTATTTTTTGTTCAGTATTCTTTAGAATTATGTATTTTAAGTGTACAATGGGGTAAATGTACAGTAACTATAGAAAATGATATACTATGTCTTTGCTAGTACCCACTCACTTGCAGCAAGACCTTCAGTCTCTTATTGTTTCTGTGATGCTGAGGTTTCTATTTTGATGAGTCTGGAACAGGAATCACTTCCTCAAGCACACTAGATTCAACAACAGTGCAGCCCGTCTTTCTACTTCCACTAATTTATGTCCCTAAAATATCAATGTTTAGATTAATGAAGAACTAATGTTTTCATGATACAATGCAAGCGTTGTGTAGTGTATAAAAGTGAACTTCAAAAACGAGCGGATCAAACAAGATTCTAATTTGCCTGTTCGCCTGATTTTTTGCAGGAAATATGATTTACAGAGAAGGTTTTTGGAGCTAATTTAGTGTTCCTGATTATGTTCTGGGGTCACTTTAGACCCCATGGCATATAGAATTAAAAAAATCCTTGTACTGATCTTATGTGGCACCCCAGATTCCGGTTGCCACAAACGGTGAAATTGCCTCCCTCTAAGGGGTGATGTCATGCCAGGAGGCAGGGGGGATCTCCATGCCAGGTAATACAGTGTACATGTCAATTCCTGCTCCAGGCCAGAAAGGGGAGCTTCATTATAAATTCTGGCCAGCAGGTGGGGTTAGTGAGTCAGAAAAAAGTCAGCTCAGAGAGTAAACAGGGGAGTTGTCATGGAAACGGGAGCCAGCTGGAGCAATGACAGGACAGTGAGAGAGGAGAGATGGCATTTGGTCTGTGGAGAGGGAAGGGACAGGAGCAGAGACAAGAGCTCTGGGGAACTAAAATAGCATATAGCTGACCCCAGAGCGGAGTGCTGATAAAAAGGGATGTCAGAGTCCTTGGCTGCGTGGGTGCTGTATGCCCTGACAGCCGAATCTGGAGGGCAGGGGACTGCACGCTCCTTGGCCACACCGAACACCTGAAGGCATGGCAGCAGACCAAGAGCCTGGGGCTGACAGTGAAAAGGACAGTGCCCGTGATATAAGCTCACACTGTCTGCCATACAGGTTAGAAACCATCATGCAGGAGAGGACCGCAGCTTAGCTACAAGCAGCAGGGACCGGAAAAGAGAGCGCAGAAGGAAGGTCCCAACCCCACCTGGCAGGGTGGATCCCCTCAATGCCTCCAGGCAAGCCGGACTCAATCCGTCATCTGTAATTGGTACCCCAGATTGCATCTATTTTCAAGTAAAAGGTAAAGAAAACTGCACCTCTCTGTGTCCTTCACTTATTCTCTGCACCCCAACGTTCACCACCATCTGAACAATCAAACATATTTGCCCTGGGGTCCCGCTCTACCCGTGGGGAGCTGAACCATCTTTGCTGTGTCACCATCAGCCCCAGTGGACCAAAACTGCAGCATCGACCACCCATTGCCGAACACCACGGGTGGCATCACAATTAAACACCACATAACTATTCTCTATTTTATGACACGGCCAGGGCCACAGAAACGGATCACGGCCCCGTGACCTCCACCATAGAACTGTCCGGTCTGATTCCGGGTATCCCATGGCCACGGCGGGCACGTCACTTACGGCTCACCTTTCGGCCACCCACCAGCATCTTCTGCCCTATGCTCACTCAAGGTCATGGCTGCTGATCTCATGTAGATGCCGGAGTATGTGCAGTGAACTCCAGGGTTTGTTGGGGGCTATAAGCTCATTCCCAGTATGAATACCAGGCTGGAGATGTGACTTGATGGATACACAGAGGACCAAACATTGGGTAGGGAGCAGTAGGAGTGGTAAGATGAGTATGTCTTTTTTTTTAAAACCTTTTACGTTTAATAAAGCTGGCGGCGGCAGTTGCCTGCCATTTTTCTGAACTAACGTAGAGCAAATGACAAAAAATCCATATTCTTTTGGTAAGATTCGAGTACCATTTAATGCCACTTGAATAATAAATTGTTGGTGCATTGCCTCTGTGGCGGTGGTCGGCTCACGGCTCTGCTCTGTTAGTGTGGTAGGACCCACTACGAGGTTTGCCGTGACGTGGCAGTGGGCTTCATACAGTCTGATCAGAATGTTAAACTAAGTACCTCATGTTCAGTTATATAATTTTGCCGAGAGGCATTAGATCATTGTATGATTTAAGGAGGTGCTGTCCTCTCTCTTTTTTCAGCACGTTGTATGATCTGTCCTTTTTTTTCTTTGGATGTGCACTCCTCCCATTTGGCAGAGGTAATTTTAATTAGCAGGAGACTGCAAAGTAAGGGGTCTGGTCCATTTCTACTCTCACTGAAGAGCTTGATGGAGGTGAGTTTCTTTGCTCCTTACATTTGGTGTGGTGCTGTGTGGCGACCATTGTTACTGTGGTTGTGTACTGGTGTGGCAACATGGTCTGGAATCATGGGGACTCGGTCTTGCAGCATGGGTGCTGTGAGACATCAAGGCGTCTGCCCGGCAATCGCTGTGGCAGTGGTTGGCGCACGACTCTGCTCCGTGGGGGCGAAGGGGACTCCTTTCATTTGGTGTAGGTGCAGTATGGTGGCCATTGTTGCTGTGGTTTTGTGCTGGTGGAGCGGTGCGGTCTGGAGATATCGGGCCGTCTCCTCTGTTGGTGCATTGCCACTGTGGCAGTGGTCGGCGCATGGCTCCGCTCCGTTAGGGCAGTAGGAACCACTACGAGGTTTGCCGCGACGTGGCAGTGGGATTCATACAGTCTGATCAGAATGTTAAACTAAGAACCTCATGTTCAGCTATATAATTTTGAAGAGAGCCATTAGATCATTGTATGATTTTTGGAGGTGCTGTCTTCTCTCTTTTTTCAGCACATTGAATAATAAATTCACTCATCTCTGCTCACATATATCTTTATGAGCCAACAGCTATTCCTTATGATTCCCCCATATGCATGTACTGTACTGTTGATTTGACTGTACTCTATTTCTAATGGGGCATGGCGAATTAGCCGCTACCAGACCCCTTTGGTGTATCTGAGAACCAAACAAGAGTTTCAAAATCTCCATTTCCTTTTCCCCACTTCATCAGTAGAGGAATAATTTGATTCCCCACCACATACTGTATTACTTAGATGTTTTTTTCAAAACTTTGTGATCTCAGTTGAGTTTACTCATCTGTTTTAACAAATTGCCTTAAGTAAATAATCCCTAACTAAAGACCATAAAATATAACATATAATAATACTATTAAAGGAGTATAAATTTAATATAAATTTAAAAATTCACATGAGTCAGTATATGTCCTTGTCTATTCAGTGTCCCTTAAATATTCCTCTTAGGTTTGGCTGCTACCTACACTATAGTACAGTATCCACCATTATCATATCTATTGACACTAGTAAAACATAGTCCAAAGTCTCCCCAACATGTTTCACCAGATTGACCGGCATCTAGAGTTGAGCGACTTTGGTCGGATCAGGTTTCATGAAACAAAATTTGTTTCAGATGAAACTGGTCCAACTAGGGCAAAAAAAGTCAGAGTTTCATCCGAAACCCAACCCCAATGCAAGTCAATGGGAAATAAAAGTCGGCATTGAGTGGATGAATGTCATCCGCTCAATGCCGACTTTTATTTCCCATTGACTTCCATTGGGGTCGGGTTTCGGAACGAAACGCTGACTTTTTTTTGCCCTAGTCGGATCAGTTTCATCTGAAACAAATTTTGTTTCATGAAACCCGATCTGACCAAAGTCGCTCAACTCTACCGGCATCATCAGGGGATTGAGGCTATAATGAGTCATCATTATTGTGTTTACCCTACGCTGACTGTTGAGAACATAATTATTTGTGTATTACTCTAACATCTGTGGTCACCTTAACACTGTAGTTTGGTTTACTGTATTTATTGATATCTTTCGCTTCTATCTCCAAACCATAGTCTCATTCAGAAAATAAAATGACAGGTAGTCATACCCTTGTGGGAGAATTGCTGCATATGTGTAATTCATTCGCTCTATATGACAAGAGAAATAAAGTTCCAAGTAAACGTTCAGAAAACAAATGTGGGCTACTGCTGTGAGAAGAGAATTTTTACAAAAGAGCAAGAGAACCATCTTCATTATGGACTAAAGTTGATGGCTGCTGTTCTCTGTGTTATTTTGTTTGGTCACTGGTAAATGACTTCGATATCCAACTGCTATATTGCAGTTGCTATGCGTATTATCTTGGTGTATTATCTAGTGCTTCCAGTTGGCTTTATTGGATTTATTTCTTATGTTTCGTTATCATTTTCCTCCTGCAAATGTTTTGCTGTTTACAAAACTGCTCAAAAGTCAGATTAAACTGATCTGCACCATTGGAGTGATTTGCTTAGCCTTTATATCAACACATACTTATTTACACAGAGCGCTATGCTGCATTGCATTTGGCTATACATAGTGATGAATTCAGGCAGCAAACAGGAGATGTGTGAAGAAAAATCATGTAGGATAACAAGTGATAATAGCAGTTAAATAAAACATGCTTTATGGTGTTCCTGCTTCAATTGTATTGCTTTTGTCAGCCAGGGATAAGGCAGCAGATGTAGACCCCAAATAAGGCAGCAGATGTAGACCCCAAATATGAGCTCCATAATCTGGTAACTTTAGATGGTCACATATTACACTAAAGGGGGCCATGCACAAAAAGTGAACTTCTGATGAATCTACTCATTTCCGTGTGAATAGCAATCCTTTATTATGAATAGATAGTGGTGTCCTAAATATTTTCCTAGCAGAGAAAAAGGGTTGGGTATTGAGAGGGATTGGCTTTCTCCCTTGTGTCTATCTGAACCGTATGGCCTGCTTTTTGAATAGGTGCTGGTCTGTAGTATCTGGTAGAAGTAACTAAGGCCTGTTTCACACTTCACCCGGCGGACGCTAAAATTCAAACGTATCCATCAAAAAACGGATGCAACGGACGACCATCAGTCAAAATCCGCCGCTAATGTAAGTCTATGGTGAAAAAAACAGATCCGCCAAAAAAATGGCGGATCCGTTTTTTTTAATAAAAGCGGCAGATTTTGACTGACGTCAAACAACTGAAGTGTGAAACAGGCCTAAATAGTGTGATGGTGCGATTGTGTCATTCTAAAAAAATCAGCCGCTGACAAAGCTGGTAATAGGCACCTGCTAAAATTTAAGAAGGGACTGGATGCTTTTCTTGAAAAGTATAATATTATAGGGTATATACACTAGTTTCCTTAATATTGCTTTGATCCAGGGAGTTAGTCTGATTGCCGTATGTGGAGTCGGGAAGGAATTTTTTCTCCAATGTGAAGCTTACTGTTTGCAACATGGGGTTTTTTTTGCCTTCCTCTGGATCAACATGTTAGGGCAAGTTAGGATAGGATATGGGTTGAACTAGATGGACTTAAAGTCTTCCTTCAACCTTAATAACTATGTTACTATGTTACCTACCTGATATTGAAGACCTATGCCAAGGATAGTCATCAATTTAAAAAGTAAACTAATGCCCCTTTATAGGGAATCTGTCACCACATTTGACCTATCTAGACTATTAATATGGGCATACAGGTTGTAGACTGCTGAATACAGTCTTCCTTGTTTGTCTCATATCAGATGCCTTGTTGCTGAGAAATCATCTTTCATCATTTTATATAAATGACCTCTTCCAGGCTATGGGGAGGATGGTGCCTGGAAGATAACTCTACCTCCAGAGCTTATTCTACATGAAGGGGGTGTTACCAGCGTGAGACAAGTAACTAACACAGAACAGGAGAAATTAACTTTGTCTTCTTACAAACACATTTTTTGCATCTCCCTGAGCTCTGCTGTATTACAACAATATTGCAAACCTGTCTGCCTTTAAGATGGATGATGGAGCTGAGGGAAGTCTGCACACGTGTCAGGTATAATCACACACAGAACTGCAGTGAGATCATGAGAGCAAAAAGCGGCCATTAAACATAACACTATTAACACCCAGCACTTCTAAAACAAGCTCTGGAGGCAGAGTTATCTTCTAGGCAGCATTCTTCCCATAGCCTGGAAAAGGTAATTTATATAAAGTTATAAAAGATGATTTATCCACAACAAGACATCGGAGACATACAGGTATCACTCTCCTCAGCAGTCTATAACCTCTATGCCCATATTAATAGTTTAGATCGTGGTAGAGTCCCTTTAACTCAGTAAAAGGAAAGAAACACAGCGAGTTTCCTAAGAGACCAAATAATCTAACCTCAAAACGTGAGTAAAACCCAAAAACCTAGTACTGCTAGTAAGTAGTGCAAATGTTAATCTTTGGCACATACTGGTGAGCTCACGAGGCAATGTTAGCCAATATTAGTAGACCGTGTGCATGTAAGGGGGACGACCGCACTATGAGTACCTGCGCCTGCGTGCTGGGGCTGGAACAGATGAGGCTGCATCCCCTGTTCACGGGGGAAGCTTGAGCCGACAGGACTTTCATTCTGTCTGAGGGGGTGTGGCTAAGGGTTACCAAGGGCAGCGCTGGACGCGGGTAAAGACAGGTTTGCTGGGAAGGTGCAGCGCGCGGCTGAGGAGAGTGAGAATTACAACTTCAGGGCCATTAGGAGCCTGGCCATGAGAAAGACAGTTAGTGATGCAGTTTGGCACCCAGCCATGACAGAGAAGGACCAATGGGACTCTGAGGAGAAGCCCATCGTGTGCAGGTCAGCACTCAGACTTTGAGGTGCCAATCGCTCTGTAAGGTCAGTGCTGCAGATATGCCACCTAGTAGAGACTGTGACTGTGACCGGGTACTTCTTATTCCTGAAGCCCCAATGCATATTCATTGAGACTCGCCTAATTCTGACAGGACTGTTGCCTATACCTTACCGGCCTCTGGAGTCTCCCTACTGAGGACTCCATGGGACGTTTCAAAGACTCAACATTGCCAGCCGGGCACGTATCTTCTCCGGATCTACATTGTGCCAATGGCTGTTGGCACAATCATCCGCTCCAGGAACTCTTCTGACAGGAAAACATCTGATTGATAAGTGACTTCATTAAGAGCAACTTTATTTGTTATTCCTACGTTGATTTTTCCCTATTACACCCTTGTATTCCCTTTACTGCCTGCATTTTACCTTATGTTTTCCCTATCTCCCTGCATGGAGTAATACCCTGCTAAGTAAAAAACTTGTTAACCATTGATCTGCCTCCTGACTGTCACTGCATCCCGCAACCTGCTTACACTTGGCGTAGTGGCAGGATGTAGTCTACGGGTGCAGAGGTGGCAGACCAAGCAGTCAGGGGTGCCCCAAGGGTCAGTGTATGGAGCTGGACTGAGCGAGTCAGGGGTATGATGGGGATGTACTGCATGGCCCCGTAATGGAGGCAGAGGTTGCCCTGATGGCTCTGGATGGAGAGGCGAGGATCTCCGTTGTGTTATGGCCTCCCCAAGATCGCGATACCTTTAACAAGGTGCTACAGATTCTAGAAAAAATGCACGGAGACCCCACAGATATTGGAGAGTTGCATATGTGCTTTTTTAGGTGTGTCCAAAGGGAGGGGAAGACCTTGACCCACTACATGAATGTGCTGTGGAAGATCCACGCTGCGATTGCTAAGCGAGATGGCATAGGCATAGGACCCCCTGACATAGTGCTGCGAGACCAGCTAGTGACAGGCTATAGAGATGCGCTGCTAAAGTAAGCCTTGCATGAGTGCCTGCGAGTTAATCCACACATGACTTTTTCAGAAATAGGGGCAGAAGCACGCAAAAAGGGAGCAGGAGCAGGGGACTGCAGCTTTGGCAGGGAGCCGTGAAGTACCCACCTAGAATGGGGAAGAGCCAGAGTGGTCCTGCAAATTACAGCAAGAAATGCTGAAAATGAGGGCAGAAATCGAGAGCCTGAAGGAGGCCCTTGCTGCTGCCTTGGAGTCCAACCTAATACACAAAGATAACACACTGCAAGAGATGAAAGAAGCTAGAGGAGAAGTGCGGAGCTTGAAGAAAACTTCTGCAGCAGCTCCAGAATTTAACCCCATATTGAGGGGTGGAGAGTGAATGCAGAGGTGGTATGCTTCCCATAGAGGATGGCGATCCCAACCAAAGTGCTCACCAGACAGGCGCAAAAGTGGGTGTTGGACATGTGGAATAATGGGAAACCTGTTCAGAAGTTGCCCTACCCAAGACAACTGATGGCCAAGATCCGCTCACCCCTCCGAAGGTCCTGCTAATTGGAGAGAATGCCGCCCCTGGAAGAAATGGTATGGCGAGAAGAGAGGAGCCGCATCCAGAGCCAGACAGAGCCACGATGTCGGACACTGAGAAGTGAGGGAGAAGGCGTTGTCTGCCTACAGTAAGATGTATGTGGTATCCAGGCGTGTGGAGGTGAATCTGGTGAAATGCCAAATTGGACCCAATGGTCCTGCCTGTGAGACTGAACCCGAAGGGGAACAAGTGCCTGGTGTTTCTGAAATGACTGCTCCCATGGTTCCCAATTGTGAGAAGAAAGAGCCACTTACTATGTTCCCTTTACTAAATAGTTTACTGCCCGCCAGCCCAAGGGATCCTGACCAAAGGGAAGAGATGCAAAGTGTACCTGAGACATTTCCTCCTGCAGCTGTTGATTGCAAAGAGGAAGAATTTCTTGAGTCACCAGATGTTGACCCAGAAGTGGAACAGGCTCCAGAGATGGCAGCTTCATTGAACTCGGATGTACTCCTACCCCCTACGACCCAACCTGACTCTACCACTCAATTTGAAGTTCTGAGTAACCCTAATGAGCAAATCCAAGAGGAGCCTCAAAAAACTCTGTGTGATTATGCTGGTGATTTGCCCCTTCAGAATGCACAGAACAATTCCCTTTGGCAGAGTGTGGTACAAGAGAGGCAGAACTGGATGCGAAAACTGTGGGCATCTGTTCCATCTCCGGAGGACATAGAAGAACACGTAGAATTCTCACCTGTGGAATGGCAAGCTAAAGGAGAAGGGGAGTGTAAGGGGGATGACCACACCATGGGTACGTGCGTGCCAAGACCGGAATGGATGAGGCTGCGTCCCCTTTTTCAGGGGGAAGCTTGACCTTCCACCTGTCCAAGGGGGCATGGCTAAGGGTTACCAGATGCAGCACTGGTTGTGGAAACAGACAGAGTTAGTGGGAAGAGGAGAGTGAGAGCTACTGCTTCAGGGCCGGTAGGTGCTGAGGCCCATGCCTGGTCATGAGAGAGACAGTTAGTAATGCAGTTTGGTGCCCGGCCTTGACAGAGACGGACCGCTGGGACTCTGAGGAGAAGCCTGTCGTGTACAGGTCAGCACCTGGACTTTGACGTGCCAATTGCTCTGTAAGGTCAGTGCTGTGGCTGTGTCGCCCGACAGTGACTGTGACCGGGTACTGCTGATTCCTGATGCATATTCAATGAGCCTCGCTTAATTCTGACAGGACTGTGGCCTATACCTTGCCGGCCACTGGAGGCTCCTTACTGAGGACTCCACGGGATGTTTCAAAGACTCAACTTTGCCAGCCGGAAATGTATCGTCGCCTTCTTCAGATCCCCACCGGATCTACATTGTGTGGTTGTCTGATGGTGCCATCATCCACTCCAGGACCTCTTCTGACAGAAAAACTCCTGATTGATAAGTGACTTCTTTAAGAACAACTTTATTTGCTATTCCTGCGTTGATTTTTCCCTACTACACCCTTGTATTCCTTATACTGCCTGCATTTTACCTCATGTTTTCCCTATCTCCCGGTGTTGAGTAATACCTTGTTAAGTAAAAAACTTGCTAAGGCCGTGCTCACATTGCGTTATGGCAGTCCGTCTAATGGATTGCATTACAACGCGGCATTAATGTGATGTAGCGCATCCATTAATGCTGCCATAAACATGGTGTGACGAACCCTTGGACGCGGTCTGCAGCGTTCCAGGGTCCGTCACTGCTAGCGCAAATGGAGCATCTGCGCTAGCTTGATCGCATAACGCGATCCAAAAAAGGCAGTTGCGTTAGCGCAGTCTGTTTAATGCATGCGTTGAACGGACTGCCCTAACGCAAGCTGAACCTGGCCTAACCCTCGATCTGCCTCTTGACTGTCAATGCATATGCAACCTGCTTACACACATGCCCTAAACTACAGAACTTGTGGCATGGCTATTTAGAAACCCTTTAATAGGTCATGCTTAGATAATAAAATTTCAAAAGAAGGAATGTCTAAAATTTATTTCTCAGTATTTACAGAAAATATCATTATCATTCAGTCAACCTCTATATTTTCCTGATGTCCCTATCTTGATAGAGCTAAGTGGATGACAACCACATCTTAAGCAATTTATCTTTTGTAAAATAAAAGACACATCAATTATTTTATTGAAATCCAGTAATTTCTGACTCTGTTTCCTCCAATTTTGAGAATTCATGGTCAGATTTAGACAAGCTGCACACAGCTGAGACAGATCTGTCCATCAGTCTCCACCATCTGAAAAACAGCTTTCTCGCCTGCTGTGGTTCTTAACTGGAGGTAGTGGATTTGACAGGTCTGGTCACATGCGCCTCCATTAGCAGCCATCTTGAAACAGGAAAGCTTTGCAGTCCATGAGAAAGACTAGACTAACAAGTATCTGAAATACTTGTCTATTATTAGGTGACGCAAAATTCTCTCCTAGCCCATTTTATAAAATATAGATAATGAAAACAACCCCTTTAAACTGAGATGGCACACACTTTTCTGTAACTCCCGCTTATTTTGGTGAGGGTGACCCTGCATGACTTCTCCACTGATGATTGAAAATCGCTCATTCAGCTGAGATCTAAGTAATTAGTATTTTAAGGTAAATTGTTGAACAGCGATTTTAATCTAAAGCACATCTATAACCATTACATGTACAAGTAATGCACATACATTCATCTGTAAGTTGTTTTATCTTATTGTCATTTCTTAGAAGAGTCTAGATATTCATTTCATGCACTGACAAGCATTAGCAATGTATTTAACACTGATCTAAGCAATTAGTAAGGCTGCAAGATTGAATTGTTAGACATATAAAATGCTATGTATGGGAATAACTAAACGCTTCAAGTAATTATTGTATTTCCCATTGAATAGTGCACAATCACTAGTGCCGACATGTTCCAGAAGATGTCGAAATAATTTTGATGATGAGATAACTGGTTTGGACACATGTACTGTTACAGAAAATCAAACTCAAGTGCTGAGCTTCGCACACTGATAATTGATTTAATTAGAAAACTTCTCAGGGGAGTTTTTGTCGTCTGGATGAGTCTTATACAAATTTCATACCTCTGACAAAACTTATCGCAGTGATTAATGATAGATGATTAAATATCTCATCTGTGATCTAATATAGTTTAAGAAATCTTTGTGTGTATATGTAAGAGAGTGTTGGGATGGGAACGGAGCAGACATATAAAAACACACACAATCCTGGTAATGTATGACTTGTGATGCATCTTGGGTGTCCAATATAGAAGACCAAGTGCTACCAAAGCGTCAAAAGGAATCCAGTAAGGTAAACACATATGTTACAGATCACATTCAGACCCAATTCCAAACAAATTTGGCCGCACAGCTGTTTTCCTTGTCTCTGTTTTTTCTCTGTCAAATTCAGTTTATTGGGTTTTATGTTCCTGATAGACCAAATAATTTTTTTCACTGCAAAGTGAGAAGTCAGAGGTTCAAAAATCCCCATGTGTTCAACTGCTGGAAGCTTCACAGATACATGGGTAAAACTAGACATCTCACAACATGTTATAAGAGAAGTTTCTTAAAAACCAAAACATTTTATACATAGCAGATTCTCTTATAAATAGATGCACAAATAATGTAATGGATCTATCCGATATCGGTCTGTCTATCTATCTACAGTGGGAAAAAAAAGTATTTAGTCAGCCACCAATTGTGCAAGTTCTCACACTTAATAGGTGTAAGAGGCTTGTAATTGACATTATAGCTAGACTACAACTATGAGAGTCAAAATGAGAAAACAAATCCAGAAAATCACCTTGTCTGATTTGGTAAGACTTATTTATCAAATTATGGTGGAAAATAAGTATTTGGTCATTAACAAAAGTTCATCTCAATATTTTGCTATATATCCTATATTGGCAATGACATAGGTCAAACGTTTTCTGTAAGTCTTCACAAGGTTGGCACACACTGTTGATGGTATGTTGGCCCATTCCTCCATGCAGATCTCTTCGAGAGCAGTCATGTTTTGGGCCTGTCGCTGGGCAACACGGGTTTTCAAATCCCTCCAAAGGTTTTCTATGGGGTTGAGATCTGGAGACTGGTTAGACCACTCCAGGGCCATCATATGCTTCTTACGAAGCCACTACTTTGTTGCCCTGGTGGTGTGCTTGGGATCATTATCATGCTGAAAGACCCATCCACATTTCTTCTTCAATGGCCTTGCTGATGGAAGGAGGGTTGCACTGAAAATCTCACAATACATGGCCCCATTCATTCTTTCATGTACACAGATCAGTCGTCCTGGTCCCTTTGCAGAGAAACAGCCCCAAAGCATGATGTTGCCACCCCCCTGCTTCACAGTATTTATGGTGTTATTTGGATGCAACTCGGCATTCTGTCTCCTTCAAACACGACAAGTTTTGGTTCTTCCAAACAGTTCTACTTTGGTTTCATCAGATCATATGACATTCTCCCAATATTCTTATGGATAATTCAAATGCTCTCTAGCAAACTTCAGACGGGCCCAGACACGTACTGGGTTAAGCAGGGGGACACGTCTGGCAGTGCAGGATCTGAGTCCCTGGCATCATAGCGTGTTACTGATGGTAGTCTTTGTTACAGTGGTCCCAGCTCTATGCAGGTCATTCACTAGGTCCCCCTTGTGGGTCATTAGATTTTTGCTCACCATTCTTGTGATTATTTTGACCCCTCGGGGTGAGTTCTTGCATGGAGCCCCAGGTCGAGGGAGATTATCAAATGTATTGTATGTCTTCCATTTTCTTATTATAGCTCCCACAGTTGATTTCATCACACCAAGCTGCTTGCCTATTACAGATTCAGTCTTCCCAGCCTGGTGCAGGGCTACAATTTGGTTTCTGGTGTCCTTCAACAGCTCTTTGGGTTCTCCATAGTGGAGTTTGGACTGTGACTGTTGAAAGGTTGTGGACAGGTTTTCTTTTATACTGATCAAAAGTTCAAACAGGTGCCATTAATACACGTAATGAGTGGAAGACAGAGGAGTCTCTTTAAGAAGAAGTTACAGGTCTGTGAGAGCCAGAAATCTTGCATGTTTTTAGGTGACCAAATATTTATTTTCCACCATAATTTGCAAAATTAATCTTGCCAAATCATACATGGTGATTTTCTGGATTTGTTTTCTCATTTTGACTCTCATAGTTGTGGTCTACCTATGATGTCAATTACAGGCCTCTCTCATCTTTCTAAGGCTGGTTTCACATTTGCGTTTTTTAGCGCTGGAAAAAAACGCATACGTGCGCATGCGATTTTTCCCCTATATTTAACATGGGTGCGCATACATGCGCGCTTGTAAGCGCATGTATGCGATTTTCATGCGCTGCGTTTTTTTGGGGTGTGCGTTGGTATTTTCCAGACACTGCATGTTGCATTTTTTGGCCCTGGAAAAAAGCGCATGCGCACGTATGCGCACGTTTTGCGCTAAAAATGGCCATTATAGCCTATGGATGCGCATACGTGCGCACTGGCATGCGCAGGTATGCGATTTTTTAGCGCTGCGTTTTTTGGGTGGTGTCCACTTTTTATCCTAGTTAGAATCTTCTAAAGTCAAAAAAAAAAGTCTATATAAAGGAGGTGCCTGCCAAAACTCTGCCACTACTACACTGAGAGATTGAAGAGCAGACAGTCAACCAAGAACCCATTATATCAGCGAAGAATGTGAGTATATTACATTATATGCCTGTCCTTTTAAATTATGTATGTACTAATGATTTTTATTATTTTTACATGCAGTATGTCTTCAGAATCCGAGTATTCCCCATCGCGGCAGGAATTGGCGCAAGCAGACCGTGAGGTGATTATTTTCGTGCATCTGGTAAGTATATCTGCTGCTTCTCCAAATCTCTTACGTTTTTTTCAACTTTCAGACATCGTCATCATCATCTGCGGACGGCACTAGTGAGGGCGAAGAGCAGGAGCAGCGAAGCTAAGTCCCGGTGGTGATACGGAATGTAAGTATCAAATGATTTGTAATGTTCTTTATTTTTTATCTTCTATTTTTACTCATTTTTTTGTTTCTTTTTTTGTAACTTTTTATTCAATTTAAATTTGATTATTCTAATGAATGTGTTTTGTCTAGGTTCCACAACGGGATGAAGACGTCTACCTGGATAATGAGCAGCTCATCAGCCTGGTCCAGGAGCGTTCGCCGTTGTGGGACAGCCGTGACCGGCTGTACAAGGACAATGTGGTGACCCGGCGGCTATGGAATGAGGTGGCCGCAGCGTTGATGGATGGCTGGGACAGCGCCACAGCATCCTCCAAAAAGGCGTTTAGTGAGTATTTCCCTGCTCTGTATTGTGCCGCAGTGACTGTTGTCCTTGACGGCACTGTTGGGTTTCGTGCTAGGCGTATTCTAGCAGGAAACCCAACAGTGTCATCGGGGTCTACAGTGACTGCTTTGAGTATTGTATTGCTACATTGTGCCGCAGTGACTGTTGTCCTTGACGGCACTGTTGGGTTTCGTGCTAGGCGTATTCTAGCAGGAAACCCAACAGTGTCATCGGGGTCTACAGTGACTGCTTTGAGTATTGTATTGCTAGATTGTGCCGCAGTGACTGTTGTCCTTGACGGCACTGTTGGGTTTCGTGCTAGGCGTATTCTAGCAGGAAACCCAACAGTGTCATCGGGGTCTACAGTGACTGCTTTGAGTATTGTATTGCTACATTGTGCCGCAGTGACTGTTGTCCTTGACGGCACTGTTGGGTTTCGTGCTAGGCGTATTCTAGCAGGAAACCCAACAGTGTCATCGGGGTCTACAGTGACTGCTTTGAGTATTGTATTGCTACATTGTGCCGCAGTGACTGTTGTCCTTGACGGCACTGTTGGGTTGCGTGCTAGGCGTATTCTAGCAGGAAACCCAACAGTGTCATCGGGGTCTACAGTGACTGCTTTGAGTATTGTATTGCTACATTGTGCCGCAGTGACTGTTGTCCTTGACGGCACTGTTGGGTTTCGTGCTTGGCGTATTCTAGCAGGAAACCCAACAGTGTCATCGGGGTCTACAGTGACTGCTTTGAGTATTGTATTGCTAGATTGTGCCGCAGTGACTGTTGTCCTTGACGGCACTGTTGGGTTTCGTGCTAGGCGTATTCTAGCAGGAAACCCAACAGTGTCATCGGGGTCTACAGTGACTGCTTTGAGTATTGTATTGCTAGATTGTGCCGCAGTGACTGTTGTCCTTGACGGCACTGTTGGGTTTCGTGCTTGGCGTATTCTAGCAGGAAACCCAACAGTGTCATCGGGGTCTACAGTGACTGCTTTGAGTATTGTATTGCTACATTGTGCCGCAGTGACTGTTGTCCTTGACGGCACTGTTGGGTTTCGTGCTAGGCGTATTCTAGCAGGAAACCCAACAGTGTCATCGGGGTCTACAGTGACTGCTTTGAGTATTGTATTGCTACATTGTGCCGCAGTGACTGTTGTCCTTGACGGCACTGTTGGGTTTCGTGCTTGGCGTATTCTAGCAGGAAACCCAACAGTGTCATCGGGGTCTACAGTGACTGCTTTGAGTATTGTATTGCTACATTGTGCCGCAGTGACTGTTGTCCTTGACGGCACTGTTTTTTTTTATCAACAGTGGACAAAGTCCGAACACGTTGGCGTTCGATCAAGGACCGCTTCAACAGTGATGTTCGTGCTGAGGGCCAGGTTCGCAGTGGATCTGCGTCAAGGACCAGAACTAGATACCGTCACTATCACGCGTTGCAGTTCCTAAGACCGGTCCTTGCCACAAGATCGTAAGTATTATACATTTTGGGTTTTTATTTTTATTAATCTGTGTTTTTCTAATCCACAGCTGATGCTTCTTGTAAAGGCATGGTAGTAATGATTTTCCTTTCTTCCACAGACCTGGAGCAGCACCCTGCAACCTGGCCCTGGAGCGGTCCTTCCTCGGACGTCCTCTGACCCGTCCCAGCCATCCGACAGCCAGGAAGCACCTTGCAGGTCAGCCACACACACAGCTGTTGACCAGGAAGCTGGGCCATCAGGTGTTCCCCTGTCCCAGGTCTCTGCCACTGGTTATGCGGGCACTACCCGCCAGCGGCAGAGGGCCTTGGACAGGAATGTCTTGCCCGAGTTTATGCATTTGAGCGAGACATTTAATTCCAGCCTCAAGTCACTGTCCGACAGAGTTGAAAGCGGTTTTGCACTAATGGAACGTGGTTTTAACCACTTTGAACACCGCTTCAATTCTGTAGAACAGCGCCTTGACCGTCTGGAGGCCGACCTCAACAGACCAGCACACCATTTTTTTAGTAAGATTGAAAAGGGCATGGCGGAACACCTTAGTCCTGATCAACAGCTGAATGTGCTGCAGGCCTGCAACAATGCTTTCTTGCAGGCTATGCAGCATAATCGGTACGGTCAGCAGTCAGTGGTGTCCTTTCCACCTGTGCCACCATTGACTCGCTTCACCTCACTACCGACTTGTGCTGCATACCACTGCACGGACACCTCTCTTCAAAGCCAGGACACCCACCGTTACACCACCACAAGTCTGAGTGCAGCTGGTCACTTCACCGACACCACCATGGCAAGCGCTGCTCCTGTCTGGAGCACCACCGCCAATCCCATGCATGCGTGGAGCTCAGCCACCACTAGGCAAACATGGAACAGCCCTGCCGCTACAACAACATGTAGTAGCCCTGCCACCACCACTCTGCAAACCTGGGCCATCACTGCCGCCACCAGTCCTCCTGCAAGGACGAGCACTGACAACGAAGAGCAGCATCAGCCACCTCAGCAGCAGCAGCCAACTCAGCAGCAGCCGCCACATCAGCAGCAGCCGCCACCTCAGCAGCAGCAGCCACCTCAGCAGCAGCCGCCACCTCAGCAGCAGCAGCAACCACCTCAGCAGCAGCAGTCACCTCAGCAGCAGCCGCCACCTCAGCAGCAGCCGCCACCTCAGCAGCAGCCGCCACCTCAGCAGCAGCCGCCACCTCTGCAGCAGCAGCCGCCACCTCAGCAGCAGCAGCCATACCAGCAGACGGGGGACCTACATTCCATATTTGCCCCTACTTCAAGGTGAAATCAATCAAGGCGGGCATTGGGCCAAAGTCGGTCCAGGCACACAAGCCTACGGCGACATGCCATTACAACTAATGTAAATGAACAGATTTCCTCTCCTACAAGTGTTCCAAGTTTAATTCCCTTAACTGGACTACCTTCCCCCACAAGTTTTGTTGCCCCTTCCCCTCAAACACCGTCTTCAACTGCAAGTGTTGCATATTCCCTGCACACCCCCAAATTGAAACCATCTGCCCCCAAACGCCGTAAAAAATAATTTTTATTTTTTTTTTTGTGATAAAAAATAAATTTACATTTGTGGTTCACCATTAATAAGTTTCATTAATGTTGTTTGCGCCGCTCACACACACTGATGGGTAAATACATGTTAAAAACCAACCCAAGGGCTAGTATAGTCATATGTGAAATAACATGGACTAGTATAGTCATTCCAAGGCCTAGTGTAATAACTCTAGTTTTACCAAATAGAATCTGGTTTCATGAAAAACAAACTGTTGAAACTATAAGTTTCTTTCTAGTTTCACCAGTTTGTTTTTTGTGAAACAAGATGCTAGTTGTTAAAAATCGAGTTATTACAGTAGGCCTTGGTATGACTATACTAGGCCGTGGTATTTCACATATTACTATACTACTAGCCCCAAGGCCTACTATACTCATATTTGAAATACCACGGCCTAGTATAGTCATTCCAAGGCCTAGTGTAATAACTCTAGTTTTACCAAATAGAATCTGGTTTCATGAAAAACAAACTGTTGAAACTTGTCTAAAAAATAAGTTTCTTTATAGTTTCACCAGTTTGTTTTTTGTGAAACAAGATGCTAGTTGTTAAAAATGCTAGTTGTTAAAAATCGAGTTATTACAGTAGGCCTTGGTATGACTATACTAGGCCGTGGTATTTCACATATTACTATACTACTAGCCCCAAGGCCTACTATACTCATATTTGAAATACCACGGCCTAGTATAGTCATTCCAAGGCCTAGTGTAATAACTCTAGTTTTACCAAATAGAATCTGGTTTCATGAAAAACAAACTGTTGAAACTTGTCTAAAAAATAAGTTTCTTTATAGTTTCACCAGTTTGTTTTTTGTGAAACAAGATGCTAGTTGTTAAAAATGCTAGTTGTTAAAAATTGAGTTATTACAGTAGGCCTTGGTATGACTATACTAGGCCGTGGTATTTCACATATTGCTATACTACTAGCCCCAAGGCCTAGTATACTCATATTTGAAATACCACGGCCTAGTATAGTCATTCCAAGGCCTAGTGTAATAACTCTAGTTTTACCAAATAGAATCTGGTTTCATGAAAAACAAATTGTTGAAACTTGTCTAAAAAATAAGTTTCTTTCTAGTTTCACCAGTTTGTTTTTTGTGAAACAAGATGCTAGTTGTTAAAAATCGAGTTATTACAGTAGGCCTTGGTATGACTATACTAGGCCGTGGTATTTCACATATTACTATACTACTAGCCCCAAGGCCTACTATACTCATATTTGAAATACCACGGCCTAGTATATTCATTCCAAGGCCTAGTGTAATAACTTGTAATGGAGCAGATTACATGAGCAGATTACATTCATCCACTCAATGCTGACTTGTATTCCCCATGGACTTTCATTGGGGTTGGGTTTTGAGGATGGACTTTCATTGGGGTTGGGTTTTGAGGGTTGTGTTTTGAGAAAATCACATACTTTGTTTTAAACTAGTTGCACAATTTTCTCTTAAATGGTTTCCTGATTCATGGCCTGCAGCTTTGCTCATTCCAATATATTTCACGCAGACTAGCAATGCTGCATTTTAACTCGTATGTGTATTTACCTGCCCAGGTGTGTGAACATAACAAAATTCAGTTATACATGGGAAGTTTTTTAATTAATTGGAGTTTAAAAAATATAGTGCACTCAGTAATGGTATCAAATAAGGATTTTTATTACCATAAACAACAACATTACACCATTTCATCTTGCCAGTGCACCCGTCCTACATCAGAAATAAAGTAGGCCGCAAATTTGTCCCTCATTTGGCCAACTTCAACGGATGACCTGAGAGTGTGCTGAGTGAATTCAGGCAATGGGTTAGGAGCATCATCGTCCAGTTCAAAGGTCGGGTGCTCTTTAGCCATCACAAAGTTATGTAGAACCACACAGGCCTTCACCACCTCATCGACTGTTTCAAGTTTAAGATTAATGGCCGTGCCCAGAATTCGCCATCTGGAAACAAGAATCCCAAAAGCACACTCGACAGTTCTTCTGGCCCTGGTCAGCCTGTAATTAAAAATTTTTTTGGTGTGGTCCAAGTCCCGGCTGGAGTAGGGTTTCAGTAAGTTTCCGCACATTTGAAAAGCCTCATCGCCAACCATTACAAAGGGCAGTGGCGGAGCTTCGGTGTGAGGAAGAGGCCGTGGCATAGGGAAATTAAATTGGTTGCCATACAACCTCCGGCCCATGTCTGAGTTTTTAAAAGCCTGCGAGTCATTACCACGGCCAAATGCTCCAATGTCCACTGCTACAAACATACATCCGGCATCCGCAATTGCAATGAGTACTATTGAAAAGTACTTTTTGTAATTATAGTACTCAGATCCCGTTCTTTGGGGTTTGATGATCCGTATGTGTTTACCATCAACAGCTCCCAAACAGTTGGGGAAATTGCATACTGTCCAGAATTTGTCAGCAATTTCCATCCACTTTTCAGCGGTGGGCAGGGGCATAAATTCTGGGCAAAGAACATTCCAGAGAGCCCGGCAGGTGTCAGCAACAATTCCAGACAAGGTAGAGATTCCAATACGGTACTGGAAGTGTAGTGAGGATAGGGTTTCTCCAGTCGCCAGGAATCTGTGAACAGACAAAGAAGTAAAATTAATATTTATGTATATTATTTTTAAAAACTATAAAAAAAAATATTAGTACATTCACGAAAACTAATTACCCAAGGTTTTGAATACTAAATTTACAAAAAAAAACATCAGACCACACCCCTTTGTTTTTAAAACATACCGTAATGTCACCAGTAGCCGTTCCTCAGGAGGAATCGCACGACGGAGCTGTGTGTCCTGTCTCCGGATGGATTGTTGGACACGAGCAAGCAAATCCATGAAACTTTCGTGGGACATCCGGATATAATCAGTAAATTTCTCCGGGTTTGCACGTAGCTCGCTGTAGAGGGTGTGGTATGCCCCACGGCTCTCCCGGAGTTCAACAATCGGATGTATCCACATACGCCGCCGTCTTCGCTGCCTCTCTCTCTTCCTTTGTTCATGGCAAGCAACTGCATACGCCTGAGCCATCGCGATGTCCAAATCCAAGTTGAAGTGAAAACTCTTCCAGCGCAGATCCATGGTCACGAGAAGAATCAAGCAAATGTGAAGAATACTGTAGACAGGGTCTATATATATTAACATACCACACCCACAATGAAGTCCCATTGGTCTTGTGTGTTGTTGAATGGTTGTTTTTTCTTTTTTGTGGGGTTTTTCAAAAATCTGTAAAAAAACGCAAACGCACAAAAAACGCATACAAACGCGCAAAAACGCTGCGTTTTTTTCCTGCATGCGCATTAAAATGCTGGAAAAAAATGCAGCGTTTGTATGCATTTGTATGCGTTTTTTTAATGCGTTTTTTTGCGGGAAAAACGCGCTGCAAAAAAAAGCAAGTGTGAAACTAGCCTAAGTGGGCGAACTTGCACAACTGGTGGCTTACTAAATAATTTTTCCCCACTGTATCTATCTATCTTTCCATCCAAAACCTATCTATCTATCTGATGTTTATCTATCTATCAGATATATACCGTATATACTCGAGTATAAGCCAAGGCACCTAATTTTGCCACGGAAAACTGGGTAAGCTTATTGACTCGTGTATAAGCCGGGTATGCATTGTCCCCTCGTCCCTGTCCTGGTATGCATGGCTCCCCCATCCTGTCCTGGTATGCGTGGCTCCATCGTCCTGTCTTGGTATTTGTGGCTCCCCCCATAGCTGTCCTGGTATGCGTAGCTCCCCCCGTAACTGTCGTGTTATGCGTGGCTCCCCCCTCCCATGCTGGTATGCCTGCTTCCTGTAACAGATGTGCTCGTGCGGGGTCCCCGTTCTCCTACTGTGGTGCCCATACCTCCGCAGGGCCCCCAGAGTGGTCCCCGCTCTTAGTCCGCTTCCTGCCACTCTGCTCCTGTCCTTGCTTCCTGGTGCATTGCCAGCTCATCCCCAGGCTTGAGACTAAGGCCTCGTGCGCTCTCTCGGTCTCTTAAAGAGACAGCGTGCATTTTTCAAAATGTGATTAGCCAATGATAGCATTGTGTGTACTCTTTCTGGCCCCTCTGCCATAGAGAAGGGGCTGGAGCAACAAGTATTTCCTGTTTCTAGTTTCTGGTTCAGTGATCTGATGTTCCTGTGATTTGTTGTGCTTTGCCTGTGTTCTGTCAGTACCCAACTAATACTGCTTGTCTTCTTAGACTATCTGCGGCTTGCTACTCCATCCTCATGACGACACCAGTGCTACCTGTGCAAGTTCCATTCGGCTCAGACATAATCTCTCCATAACATGTGACGACGTCAGTACTGCCTGCCAGCTCCGTCCTGACCAGCCGCATCCCACCTGTCAAGTTCTACACTATCTGTTATCCCTGTTTTTGCACCTGTTTCGCTGGGCCAGCTTCCACGTATCTGGGGTGTAACTGGTGGTAGCACCTGTGTCCCTCGGATATTACACTCTGATCCTGTTTGAGGGGTCTTACTACGGGTGTCAGGGGTTCACATAGTCACACCCCCTTTGGAGCCCTCCAGACCGTGGTCAAGTGGTTCCACCAAAATAGCAATAAACAAATGTGCACTTTACCATCTCTGCTTCAGCTTCCATTCGTTACAGATTGCCCTGACCATGAAACCTATTGGGTCTCATGCACCTCCGGCTGCGGAGTTTTGTCAAGATCATCAGGACAAGATCACGACCTATCTGCGCAACTTGTCTACACATAAGGACTTGGTGATATCCTCGGCTACTACAGTCTCGACCACTGGCTACCAGGTTCCCTGTTGTATGGCAGGTAACGGTCTTCATCTGGCAGCTCCTCCTCAGTTTAATGGCGATTCCGACCAATGTCGGGGGTTCATAAATGAATGCATGCTGCATTTTGAACTCCTGGGGCATATGTTTGTTTCTGAATGGGCCAAGGTGGGCTTCATTATGTCACACCTCACTGAAGAGGTCCTCCCCTGGCTAAATCTGTTGTGGGAGAGAGGGGATGCTCTGGTTAATAACCTCCAATCTTTTCTAGAGGCCTTCTGCAGGACCTTCATCGAGCCTGGCAATACATCTTCGACAGCTTCTTTGCTTCTTCGGCTGCACCAGGAGAGCCTCAGACTTGATATCCTTATCATCACGGATTGATCTTTGGTTTCAAGAACGCTCTAGGGATTCCAAGCGGGAGAAGAGACATTAACATATGGATCTTAGTCTTCAGAGACCGTCTGCTTCTCTGTCCTCTGACTCTCTTCCAAAAACCATGCAACTGGATCAAATTAGCTTGGCCAGGCAGTGCCAGGAGGTACGTCACATGGAGGGGAGATGTTTCTACTGAGGTAGTTCAGAGCATCGGATCCGCTTCTGTTATGAGAAGTTGGGAAAATCCAGTGCCTAGGGTTGGTAGGAGAGGCTTCCCTAGGTAAAAATCATACCTCTCCACTTCTAGAAATGACTGTTTCTTTGTCCTTTTGGCACAGTTAAGTTCTTGGAACGTTGTCTCTTGGATTCTGGAGCTGCTGGGAATATCATCCAGCAAGCTGTTGTGGATCATTACCAGATTCCAGTTCAACGCCTTCCAAATCTGCTGAGAGTGACTTCCGTGGATGGCAAATCCTTGACTGATCCCATTCGGCTCCAGACTATGCCAGTGGAACTTTGGCTAGGTCTAATGCATTCTGAAAGAATCTGTTTTTATGTTTTGCCTGGTTTGTCTCACCCGCTGCTTCTAGGTTTACCCTGGCTCTAAACACATGAGCCTGTCCTAAATTGGAAGACTGGAGAAGTACTGCACTGGGGAGATTCCTGCTCCGATCAATATATCACACCCATCCATCCATTTCCTCCTCCAGTTCAGCCAGCTGCCCTACCGGGTTTACCATCCTCTTACTGGGCCTTCTCTGATATCTTCGGGAAAAAGGAAGCAGAGAGACTACCTCCATACAGGTCGTTTGACTGTTCCATTGATCTGCTTCCTGGAACATCTCGGGGGCGAATCTATCCTCTTTCCCATGCAGAGACCCAGGCCATATCAGATTACATCCAGGAAAACCTAACTAGAGGATTCATCCGGAAATCATCTTCTCCAGCGGGGTAGCATTCTTCTTGGTTAACAAAAAGGATGGATACTTAAGGCCCTGTATCGATTACAGAGGGTTACACTAGATCATGGTAAAAAGTAGATACCCATTACCACTTATTTCAGAGCTGTTTGATCACCTCCGAGGGGCCAAGATCTTCACCAAACTTTATCTCAGAGGGGCCTACAACGTGATTTGTAAACGTCAAGGAGACGGATGGAAAACCACCTTCAACACTCGAAATGGACAATATGAATACCTGGTAATGCCATTTGGTCTCCGTAATGCACCCGCTGTCTTCCAGGAGTTTGTAAACAACGTTTTCAGAGATCTCCTCTATTCAAGTGTTGTCGTCTACTTGGATGATATCTTGATTTACTCCACAGACTTAAGGCCCTTTTACATTTAGCGATGCACCAGCGATCCGACCAGCGATCCGACCCGGTCAGGATCGCTGGTGCATCGCTAAATGATCGCTAGTGAGCTTTCATACAGAAAGATCTCACAGCGATGCAGCAGCGACGCAGCGCACAATACTCACCTTTCACACACAGCGATGAAGACGTCCTCCCGCCCGCCTCCACGCGTCGCTCATCTCACACAGCAGGAAGCGCAGCAGGAAGCGCCCGACGAGAAATGGAGCCGGACATTCTCGCGCGATCAGCGATGGACAGCGGGGGAGCCGGTCGTTGGTAAGTATCACACATAGCGATATCGCTAGCAATATCGCTATAATGTCACAAAACCAGTGACGTTTTAGCGATATTGCTAGCGATATTGCTTAGTGTAAAACCCCCTTTAGCCACTCATCGAAATCATGTCTGCCAGATCTTACAAAGGCTCAGGAGAACAGACTGTATGCTAAGTTTAAGATAAAACCAGTCAGGCCTAAATACATCTGCACTCACCAGGTTGCAGCGGACCCAAGTAAAATGGCAACTGCACAGGTGCAATAATACCAAATGAAATAGCCAGCCTACAATCAGGGTTTGACCATGTGGTACACCAGTGCAGAAAAAAATAAATCCGCATGTGGCAGTGTTCACACAGGGAATGCAGAGCTTCTGGTTCACAGACTCTTAGTAACACCATATAGGGGGGCTGCCCAGTGCTAACTAGAATGCATCCCGTGTGAACAGAGGCCACAGTAAGCAGAACCATTTGGGCCCAACTGCACCCTGAAAAAATATACAGTGCACAAAAACATATCAATATATGTAAGGTATTGGTTGATATTATGGCCATAATACGGAAGCTGGCAAACTGCATCAAAGTTCCTTACACTTGCCAGTCCTACTCTAACATGAAAACCTCAGAAAGAGGAAAAAATCCTCCAAAAAATCAAGATAAAACCAGACAGGCCTAAATACATCTGCACTCACCAGGGTGCAGTGGACCCAAGTAAAATGGCAACTGCACAGGTGCAATAATACCAAATGAAATAGCCAGCCTACAATCAGGGATTGGCCATGGGTACACCAGTGCAGAAAAAAAAAATCCGCATGTGGCAATGTTCACACAGGGAATACAGAGCTTCTGGTTCAGAGCCTCTTAGTAACACCATATAGGGGGGGCTGCCCAGTGTTAGCTAGAATGCATCCCGTGTGAACAGAAGCCACAGTAAGCAGAACCATTTGGGCCCAACTGCACCCTGAAAAAATATACATTGCACAAAAACATATCAATATATGTAAGGTATTGGTTGATATTATGGCCATAATACGGAAGCTGGCAAACTGCGACAAAGTTCATTACACCTGCCAGTCCTACTCTAACATGAAAACCTCAGAAAGAGGAAAAAATCCTCCAAAAAAATCACAGGTGCAATAATACCAAATGAAATAGCCAGCCTACAATCAGGGATTGGCCATGTGGTACACCAGTGCAGAAAAGAAAAATCTGCACGTGGCAGTGTTCACATAGGGAATGCAGAGCTTCTGGTTCACAGCCTCTTAGTAACACCATATAAGGGGGCTGCCAATTTATCCCAAACTTCTCTACCCGAAGTGACACCCATCTTGGCTTTAACTCGGAAAGGCAATAATCCCAAGTATTGGAGTCCAGGAGCGGAGAAGGCATTTACTTCATTGAAGGAAGCCTTCTCTTCTCCATCTACTCCGATAAACAATTTTAGATGCTTCCTCCATTGGCGCTGGAACTGTGCTCTCTCAAAAATCGTATTCCAGTTGTATGGTCTCTTGAGGTTTTATCTTGAAGGTTTTCGCAACTTACGAAAGAAACTATTCTGTTGGAGATCGGGAACTGTTGGCAATCAAGTTGGTTCTGCAAGAGTGGTGGCACCTCTTCGAGGTAGCAGTTCATCAGGTTGTCATATTCACCAATCATAAAAAACCTTTCTTATCTCCAGTCTGCACAGATACTGAATCCCCACCAGGCCAGGTAGGCCTTGTTTTTTGCTCTATTTAATTTTGTGCTCCATTTTCATTCAGCTGACAAGAATGTCAAGGCTGATGCACACCCCAGAGCTTTCCTGTGCCCCGACTCAGAGGAAGAACCTCAACACATAACTGAGCCATCAAGGTTAGTGCCAGTAGACTCTGTCAAATTCTCTCGGCTTCCCCCAGGTAAAACTCTGGTGCCCACTCAGGACAGAAATCGTGTCCTTTGGTGGGTCACTCTTCCAAGTTGGGTGGCCATGCCCGTCAGAAAAAGACTTTGCAGGTTATCTCCCATTACTACTTGTTACCTACCAGTGGGCAAGGATATCCAGGAATATGTCGCAGCCTGTCCTTCGTGTGCCCGTAACAAAACTGTAAAATGCTTGCCACCAGGGCAGCTTCTGCCACTTCCTATTCCATTCGCTCCATGGCAACACATTGCAATGGACTTTATTACGGATCTTTCCATCTCTACTGGCTGCTCTGCTGTCTGGGCTGTGGTAGATCGTTTTCCAAAGATGGCTCACTCCGTTCCTCTGCCAGGTCTTCCATCAGCTCCTGAGCTTGTTGACTACTTCATACAGCACATCTTCCATCTTCATGGGTTTTTTCTACACATTGTGCCCGACAGGGGCGACCAGCTCACTTCGAAGTTCTGGAGAGTGCTCTGCAAACTAATAAAGGTTGAACTGGACTTTTCTTCTGCTTACCATCCTCAATCCAATGGGCAAGTGGAGAGAACCACTTACCCATTCATGTGTCACTTCGTCAATGCGCATCATGATAAGTGGGTCAAGTTACTGCCCTGGGCCAAATTTTCGTATAATAATAAAGTAAGTGAATCCTCTGGAAGGTCTCCTTTCCAGATTGTATTTTAACTGCAACCTGGAATCCCTCTTCCCATCTCTGGTCCTTCAGGCAACCCTGCAGCTGACACCTTTTCAGAGGAACTCTCTAAAGTATGGAGTGATACCAAGTCCGCTCTGGAAAAAGCGCCACAACGTTAGAAGAGACATGCAGACAAATGACGCCTGGATGCTCCAATCTTTCAGCCCGGTGATAAGGTGTGGCTCTCTTCCAAGTATATCCGTCTGAAGATGCCCTCCTACAAATTGGGTCCCCGCTTCATCGGTCCCTTTGAAGTCTTGAAGAGAATTAACGCAGTCTTGTATAAATTGAAATTGCCTGCTTCTTTATGTGTGCCTAACTCTTTCCATGTTTTCCTCCTCAAACCAGTAGTATTGAGTTCCTTCTTTAAGGACTCGGTAACCACTCCTGATCTCGTCAGTGAGGAGGATGTCTTTGAGGTAAAAGATAACTTGGCCACAGAGAGTAAGGGGTAAGACTTACTTATTGGTGGATTGGAAGGGCTTCGACCCTGAGGAGAGGTTCTTTTTGAGACTAAAGAAAACATTCAGGCTCCTCTCCTACTGGAGAGATTTTACACGAGCTTGAAAAAGAGGGGGCATAAAGAGGGGAATACTGTAACACCCATGCCTACTAGGGATCCCTGCCAGGGTTCTCATCCTCCTACTGTGGTGCCCATACCTCCGTGGGGCCCCCGGTGGGGTCCCCGGTCTCAGTCTGTTTTCTGCTGCTCTGCTCCTGCCCTTGCTTCCTGGTGCATTTCCAGCATATCCCAGTGTATGAGGCTAAGGCCACGCGCTCTCTCTCGGTCTCTTAAAGAGACAGCGTGCATTTTTCAAAATGTGATTAACCAATGATAGCATTGTGTGTACTACTTCTGACCCCTCTGCCATAGAGCGGGCGCCAGAGCAACAAGTGTTTCCTGTTGCTAGTTTCCGGTTCAGTGATCTGATGTTCCTGTGATCTGTCGTGCTTTGCCTTTGTCCTGTCAGTACCCAGCTAATACTGCTTGTCTTCTTAGACTATCTGCGGCTTGCTACTCCATCCTCGTGATGACACCAGTGCTACCTGTGCAAGTTCCATCCGGCTCAGACATCGTCTCTCCGTTACATACGATGACGTCAGTACTGCCTGCCAGCTTTGTCCTGGCCAGCCGCATCCCACCTGTCGAGTTCTACACTATCTGTTATCCCTGTTTGCGCACCCGTTTCACTGGGCCAGCTTCCTCGTGTCCGGGGTGTAACTGGAGGTAGCACCTGTGTCTCTCGGACATTACACTCTGATCCCGTTTGAGGGGTCTTACTACTGTCAGGGGTTTGCATAGTCACGCCCCCTTTAGAGCCCCCGGACCGTGGTCCAGTGGTTCCACCAAAATAGCTATAAATGAATGCGCACTTCACCATCTGTGCCTCCGCTTCCATTCATTACACTTCCTATTACAAAAAAAAACTTTCTACTCACCCTCCAGCATACCCTTGCAGCATCTTGCTGCGGCTTCCAGTAGCTCTTCCTGTGCTGAACAATCACGTGGCACTGCTCAGTAAGGTAATGAATATTCCTTCCATGCCTATGGGAGTGGAGATGCGTGCATATTTGTTACCTTAATAAGTGGTGCCACGCGATCGCTCAGCACAGGAAGTGCTGCCAGAAGCCGGCACCAATGAGATGCTGTGAGGGCACCAGGATCGATGAGATGCAGGGCACGCTGGAGGTCGAGTATGATGTCTTGTAGAAGCCGGTGGCTGTGGTTGCAGCTGTCACTGTGCGCGCTATAAGAGAAATGAATATTCTTTTCTCTTTAGCAGCAGCACAGGCTGTAGCTACAGCTGCCGGCTCCTGCCTCTCTCACCCACCGCTTCGCCACTCCCTCTCCTCTGCTGGCCCTCTGGGACAATTGATTTGTGTAAAAGTCAAGGGGGGCGTTTCCAGCACAAAAAAATGTGCTGAAAAACTCGGCTTATACACAAATATATACGGTATCTATCGATCTTCATCAACTTCCTATCTACATGTGCCACAAGCCACAGTATTGTCCCTCAAATGTTAGCACAACATAATTAGATCTGCTCATATTTTCTTTAAGGAATTCATATACATTTTCTATGTAAATTTAATATACAGATTTTTTTTTATTTGAAAGTGAATCTGACACCAGGATTTCACCCTGCCAACTATATGTATGTATGAATGCAGCTGTTTCAAAGGCTATTTCAAAGATAAATATTTTAGCATGACCAGTTTTTTATTCCATCACTGAGAAATCAGCTTTTGAATATGATATGCAAATGATTCTGTAGATCAGAGGCATCTGTCACTCTGGCTCTATTCCCCTCCCAGCACTACATCCTTCTACTTGTCTGACATCCTCTATGTGTCTGCAGGCAAAGAAGACATTAGTCAAGCAGGAGGAGACACTGGGCAGGGAATAGTGCTTTAATTCCATATGCTAATTAGAGGGGTGTAACTAAGGCTGGTTTCACATTTGCGCTTTTGTGCGCAGCGCATCGTGCGCACCAGTGCGCATGCGCACTGCGCACCTATATTTAACATGACGTGCGCATGGTCTTGCGCATACTTGCGCTTTCGTGCGCATGCGTTTTTTTGTCTTTCGCGCCAGGCGCGTCAGACGCAACATGTTGCATTTTTGTTTCCGCCCTGTCTCGTCAAAAAAACGCATGCGCACGCTTGCGCACGGAATGCGCAAAAACACCACATTGGAGCCTATGGGAGCGCATACGTGCGCATGGTCTTGCGCACGCTTGCGTTTTTATGCGCATGCGTTTTTAAGATAAACACGACTGAAATGTGGTCTAGACAGAAAAAAAAAAATTAAACCAAGGTGATAAAATGGTGTGGGCACTGGGATTCCACAATACTTTAAGGATTGCTCACGAGTGGACACACAGCACAAGCTGCACCAATGTAAGTATGAAAAACCTAATGTCTGGCTGAAATTTCAATACATTTCTATGTACTTATGTCTCTTTTTTTTATTGCAGCATGTCTTCATCTGGTGAGGAATATGTCCCCGGGACAGGGCAAGAGGCAGAAGAAGTGAGTACCATGCTTCCGTATGGATTGGAAAAAATAAACACATGTGGTTAATTTTTTTTGTTTAATTTTCAGACCTCATCCTCCATCACGCCACCACCACCGGAGGAACGGCAGGAGCAGCAAGGCCAAGTGCGGGCGGGAAGACGTGATGTAAGTACAGACGGACTGTTTTTTTTTTTTTACTTAATTTCTATGCTGGTTTATTTTCTTTTTTTTTTGAACTGCATTGAAAATTCTTTCAGGTGTTTATTTTTTTTATGTTTTTGGTAAATTTTTATTAGTATTTTTTGGTAATTTTCCTTGTTTTTTTTGCTGCTTTTTTGGTTACAGATTTTTTTTTAAACTTAATTTCTAGGCTGGTTTATTTTCTTTTTTTTTTGGTATTTTTTAAAGTTTTTTTTTAAAATTTTCATGGTTGTTTTTTTCGATGTTTGTTGCTTTTTTTCCATTTATTTTCATTTAAAACAAAAAATTTTTTCATGGCTTGTGTATCAATATCTAAAGCTCAAAGTGTGTATGTGTGTATGTATGTGTGTGTGTGTGTGTGTGTGTGTGTGTGTGTGTGTGTATGTTTGTTTGTTTGGGTATATGGGCACGGGACTATGGGATGGCGGATATGTATGATGGTATATGGGCACGGGACTATGGGATGGAGGATATGTATGACGGGTATATGGGCACAGGACTATGGGATGGCGAATATGTATGATGGGTATATGGGCACAGGACTATGGGATGGAGGATATATATGATGGGTATATGGGCACGGGACTATGGGATGGAGGATATGTATGACGGGTATATGGGCACAGGACTATGGGATGGAGGATATATATGATGGGTATATAGGCATGGGACTATGGGATGGAGGATATGTATGATGGTATATGGGCACGGGACTATGGGATGGAGGATAATTATAATTTTCTATAACTAACCACAGTTTTAGTTACTATGCCCGGGCAGCGCCGGGCTCTTCAGCTAGTTTTTGAGATTTTTTATTTTAAAATCTTTCAAAGATTAATGTTTGTCTTTCTTTTCAAGGCTCCACAGCGGGAGGAGGACCTCGCCCTGGACAACGACGAGCTCATCCGTCTAGTCCAGGAGCGAGTCCCGTTGTGGGACACCCGTCACCAACTGCACTCGGACAACGTGGTGATCCGGCGGCTCTGGAACAAGGTGGCCGCATCACTGATGGATGGCTGGGACAACACCTCTCCCCTGGTCCGCAAGGATTTTCGTAAGTATTTAAATGCAGTGTGATGCAGCAGTGATCTTGGCCGGGATCACCCAACTGTGTGTGATGCTATTAACTCCATGGAGTTTCTATCATCACACACAGTTGGATGATCACAGCCTCCAGTGCATAGTCTTACTTTTTTTCTTTTTTTTTTTTTCCTCCACAGTGAACAAAGTCAGAACCCGTTGGCGCTCGATGAAGGACCGCTTCAACAGGGATATCCGTCAGGAGAATCAGGTTCGCAGTGGTGCTGCGGCAAGGACCGGCACGAAGTACAGATACCATCGTGCCTTGGCATTTTTAAGACCGGTCCTTGCCTCCCGAACGTAAGTATTTTCTAGTTGTATTGTGTTTTATTCTGTGCTTTTCTATTCCACAGGAGTTGGCGATTGTTAATTTATGGTAGTAATTTCTTTCTTTTCTTTTCACAGCACCTGGAGCAGCACCCTGCAACCTGGGCCCGAAGCGGTCCTTCATCAAGCTGCCCCAGACCCCTCCCGGCCATCCATCAGCGAGGAAGCACCTTGCAGGTCTGCACCACAGTCATCTGGAGACCAGGAAGCTGGTCGCTCAGGTGTTCCCCTGTCCCAGGTCTCTGCCACTGGTTTTGCGGGCACTTCCCGCCAGCAGCGGCAGAGGACCTCGGACAGGCCTCTCATGCCCGAGTTCGTTGAATTGAGCTCGGTCTTTCAGAGTAGCCTCAAGGCACTCTCCGATAGACTTGAGAGTGGTTTCCTCCTTTTGGACCAACGCTACAAGTCTATCGAGGGTCGCCTTGAGCGCCTGGAAGTCGACCTCGCCAGACCAGCGCATCATTTTTATACCCAAATAGCTCGGGACACGGCGGAACACCTTACCCCTGACCTCCAGTTTACTGTCAGGCAGGCCTGCAACAATGCTTTTATGCAGGCTATGCAGCAGAGTAGGATTATGCAGCAGTCAGCGGTGGCATTTCCACCGGTGCCACCCCTGACTCGTTTTACAGCATTACCTACTTCTGCTGCATATCACTGCACAGCCACCACACTTCCAAGCCTCGCCGGACACCAATATACCGCCCCAAGTCTGAGTGCAGCTGGACACTTACCCGCCAACACCATGCCAAGCGCTGCTCCTGCCTGGCCCACCACTGCTGCCGCCACCACCACTGGATGGCCCGTCGTCACCACCCCTGCCTGTAGCGCCGCCACCACCACCACCAGCGGGAGGACCACCCCGGTATGGACCGCCACAGCCACCACGCCTGCATGGACCGCCACCACCACCAGCACCACCACCTCGGAGCAGCATCAGCTGGGGGACCCGCATTCAATATTTACGGCCCCTGCCAGGACATCCACCACCACCAGCATGCCACAGCAGGTACAAGATCCTGGCAGGCGGTCCACAAGCGCCAGGCGGTCCCCCAGCTCCAGCCAGTCCACAGCCTCCAGGCGTTCCAGAGGCTCAAGGCGGTCCAGAGGCTCAAGGCGGTCCAGAGGCTCAAGGCGGTCCCCGGGGTCTAGCCAGTCCTCAGGCTCTAGCGAGGACAGCAGCAAGACGACGGGCCACCGTCATAAAAAAACAAAGAGGAGGACTCTGACCCTCCCTCCTCCATCACCTCCCACTTCACAACTTTCCTTGCCTCGGCTCCCTTCCCCCACTTCTTTGGTTCCTCCTTCCCCTAGAACCCCTTACTCCACCCAAAGCCGTTCCTCATCCCTCCACACCCCCCAGTTTCCACCAACTAAAAAATAAGTAAAATAAATGTTATATTTTTATTTCAAAATAATGTTTGGTTATTGTGTCTTTCGCCGCCTGCACACACTGCGCCGTACACTATGGTTTGTTTTTCTTTAGTTTATACCGGAAGGTCAGCCATCCAACTCTGAAAGGGATACTATATTTCATTTTTTTTTTTTTTTTATTTATATATATATATATATATATATAAATAAAAAAAAAATGAAATATAGTATCCCTTTCAGAGTTGGATGGCTGACCATCCGGTATAAACTAAAGAAAGGGAAACCACCATAAAAAAAAAAAAATATATATATAAATATATATATATATATATATATATATATATTTATATATATATATATATATATATATTTATATATATATATATTTTTATATATATATATTTATATATATATATTTATATATATATATATACATATATTTATATATATATATATATATATATATATATATATATTTTTTTTTATGGTGGTTTCCCTCTCTTTACTTTAACCTGGGCAGGTGAGTAGTGGAGTTTATTAAGACACAGTACACTGGGTACAGGTATAAAAGAACATGTATTTTATTTTTAACAAACAACAAAACTATTAAACCATTTGATCCTGCCATGCTACACGACCCACATCGGATAAAAAGAAGTCCGCAAATTGGTCCCTCATTTGGGCAAC